>NC_091283.1:663660829-664000114 GCF_032444005.1 Ranitomeya imitator
TGCCTGGCTCTTCCCTTCAGCCAGTGCCACTTGTCAATGGTTCCTGGTTGGATTCACATCTTTGCTTGGATTTCCCTGATATCCTGACCAGTTCAGCTAAGATAAGTCCTTGCTTTGCTCTTTTCTGTCCACATGTCGTGGACTTATTCGTTCTGTGCATTCTATGTTTTGTCCAGCTTGTCAGTATGGATTAATTCAGTTAAGCTGGAAGCTCTGGGAAGCAGAGTTACCCTCCACACCCTTAGTCAGGTGTGGAGATTTTTGTAAACTCTGTGTGGATTTTTGTAGTTTTTAATACTGACGGCACAGTATTCTATCCTGTCCTATCTATCTAGCTACATGTAAAGAAGCTGCGGAGACACCATCACGTGTTTCTCGACGCAAGCAGTGAATAGCCAGGCCTTTCCCTGGGAAGGAACAACCACGGGAAGGGCAGCATCCTATGAAGGAAAGCCACCTATGCCAAGCATGGTATCCATCCACAGACAGCTGTTTCGGGGTTTTAGCCCCTCATCAGTGTGGAGTAGGAATCTGGCTATTAGGAGCAGTGCCTAGTAAAAAGGCTATAAAGGCACAGATGATTGGCCTCGGGGAGACCAAAACATCCAACACCGCGGAGACACCATCACGTGTTTCTCAACGCAGTCATTCCAGAACACTGCCCCCATCCCTTATGGGAAATATGCAGATGCATGTAAAGAAGTTGCGGAGACACCATCACGTGTTTCTCGACGCAAGCAGTTTATAGCCAGGCCTTTCCCCGGGAAGGAACAACCACAGGAAGGGCAGCATCCTATGAAGGAAAGCCACCTATGCCAAGCATGGTATCCATCCACAGACAGCTGTTTCTTTTTCTTTTTTTTTTTTTTTCCCCTCAGATGGGAAAATCCACGGTCCAGAAATCCAAGACCAAAGAAAAATCCCAAACAGCTGCGTCAAATCCAAAACACAAAAGCTGTTCCCATCATCATCGGAAAATTTCAGTTTAATACAACATCAGAAAAAGCAAGTCAAGACATATTTACAAGGTATCTCCACTTCTTCACCATCCAAATCCCTTCGGCATCCACCTCCCCCTTCTTCTTTTATCCCATAGAAAACACACATACATCTTCCCCAAAGTCACTTTTAGACTATTCTTTACTACAATTTCCTTTCTCTTAAAAACATACACATTCCTCACATCCCATAATACTTCTTTTATACATGCAACTATTAACCACAACACTCTCTCCTTCACTCCATCACACATTCCCAAGCCAAACATGAACAACTCGAATGATAACAAGCTCACACCACACAATTCTTTACACAACGGTCCCATTCTTCCAATCACCTCCCTAGCATAATGACAATTCCAAAACACATGTATTACACTTTCCCTTCCACCACACCCACCTCTCGGACACATATCACTTCTCCCCAACCCACGATTCTTCTGAAATTCTCTAACTGGTAACACTCCATGCAAAGACTGCCACACAATCTCACTCTGCCTATTCGTCATACCGTCCAACCGCACTTTCTTCCATACTTTTTCTATATCATTCCCTCTTACCATGTTTATTCCACACTCTGTCTCTCTACATTCAATCATCCTATATACAGCCTTCTTATTACTCAACAACCTAACATCCACATCATATAACTCATACTTCACCAAAAATTTATAAACCCACACATACCATCTAGGCACGTCAAAAGCAACCGGATACCTCAGATCCCTCTCTCGCCACCTCAAACGAAATAAATACGCCCCAAACAAAAACCTACACAGACAAGAAAACTTCCCATCCATCCTAATCACCCTCAACACAAAAACCACAATATTTACACCAAAAAACACCTCAAGGTTTGGAAAACCCAACCCACCTTTTTCTAAACGTTTCACCAAAACCTCCGTCCTAGCCCTCTCCATTCTAGAATTCCACAAAAACACAAACAGAATCCTATTTAACCCTCTCATACACATATACCCCCGCGGATAGACCACTGCAATATATAAGAAAATAGGCAAAATCACACTTTTAATAACTAAGATTTTTCCAAAAAACGAAAGACTTCTCATCTTCCAAAAACATAACTTCCGCTCAACCTTTCCTTTTGCATCATCCCAACTTTCTTTCCCATCCAAACTCTCTGAAAATTTCACACCCAAAACCTTAATAGACCCAGTCACCTCATTCACTCCTACATCCTTACTTAAAACCCCTCCCCCAAAAACCTTACACTCACTCTTCTCCCAATTCACCTTAAATGCTGACGCACCACAAAAAATAGACGCTAATAACTTCACCAGCCTCACAGAATACTCTGAATCACACAACACACACACACGTCATCCATATAAGCACTAACCTTCCATTCCCTCCCTCCACCTCCTGGCACTTGTACTCCTCTAATCACTTTATCTTTCCTCAACATACAAAGCAACGGTTCAATCGCACAAATAAAAACCACAGGAGACAAAGGACAACCTTGTCGCACACCTGAAAAAACATTCACTCTTCTACCCACAGAACCATTCATCAAAACACAACTATAAATGTCTTTATATAAGCTCCTCACCCTCCAAACAAAATCAGGCGGAAACCCCATTCTCAATAATACCCGGAACAAAAAACTATGTGCTAACCGATCATACGCCTTTTCAAAGTCCAAACTCAAAACAAATACACTCTTCTTCCGACTCATACAGTCCCACAAACAATCTCTCAACATACACACACACTCATGTATACGTCTCCCAGGCACTGCACAACACTGTTCATCCCCAATCACACTCTCTATCACATCACGCATCCTATTCGCCATTACTTTCGCATAGATCTTATAATCGCAATTCAACAACGTTATCGGTCTCCAATTTTTTAAACTCTTCAAATCTCCTTTTTTAGGTATTAACACAACCATGCCTGCACGCATACTCTCAGCCACCTCCATACTAGACCACATATACTTACACATATCCACAAAATCCTTACCAATCACATGCCACATCACCCTATAAAACTCTATAGGAAGTCCATCCTCTCCTGGAGTCTTATTTAACGCCATGCTATTCATTACCTTCCATACCTCATCACCTGTCACCTCACCCATCACTCTCTCTCTCTCCATCTCACTCAATTTATTTTCTAATACACTTAGTACATCCTCCTCCAAAGCCTCATCCCTCCACTTCACTGCATACAGCTCCTCATAAAACTTAGCCAAATGTTCACACATATCCTCCCCACTTACCTCTCTTCCATCCTCTGCATTCAAAACACCCATACTCTGCTTTTTCCCAAAAACCTTTTTAAAGAAAAACCTCGAACACCTTTCATCTTGCTCCATTCTATCAATTTTTGCCCTAAAAATAATACTCTTCCCTTTCTCTTCCAAAAACTCTTTAATTTCTTTTTTAACCTTTTTTATCCCCTCCTCCACCTCCATTCCTCCTTCCCTCAATTTATACAATAAACATAAACGGGCATTCAACTTAACAAACTTTTCCCTCTTAATTGCCGCAAATTCATACCCCACACTTTTAAAAAACTTTTTTGTCTGCCTCTTAACCCAATCCCACCACTCACAAACATTCCCAAAACTTTCCTTACTTTTACACCACTGTTCATACTTTCTCACATACTCCTTCCTCACAGCTTCATTTTCCAACAATTTCACATTTAATTTCCACAAACCCTTTCCAAACACACCACTAACATTAATATCTAACTCGCACAACACACAAACATGGTCCGAAAAAACGACCCTATCCTGCTTATATCCAACAGGAATAATATTTTTAGAAATAAAACAATAATCCAACCTGGACTGTGCTCTTCCACTATCAGAAAAAAAGGTATCTAACAAAGGGTTAACCTTACACACACGCTGCATATCACTCAAATCAAAGTCAGTAACTAAGGGTACCGTCACACAGTGAAATTTTGATCGCTACGACGGCACGATTCGTGACGTTCGAGCGATATATCTGTGACGTTCGAGCGATATCGCAATGTCTGACACGCTCCTGCGATCAGGGACCCCGCTGAGAATCGTACGTCGTAGCAGATCGTTTGAAACTTTCTTTCGTCGTCTAGTGTCCCGCTGTGGCGGCATGATTGCATGGTGTAACATATATCGTATACGATGTGCGCATAGTAACCAACGGCTTCTACATCGCACATACGTCATGAAATTATCGCTCCAGCGTCGTAGATTGCAAAGTGTGACAGCAGTCTACGACGCTGGAGCGATATTGTTACGACGCTGGAGCGTCACGGATCGTACCGTCGTAGCGATGAAAATTGCACTGTGTGACGGTACCTTAACTCCAGCAAAACTTTTCCAGACACATCCACATTCACTCCCCCCACATCACAATTCATATCACCCACAATCACCACAGGCACTCTTCCTGGAACAAAAAGCTTCACTTTTTCAAATAATAACTTACGCTCATTTTTTTCTACTGGCGCATAAATATTGATAACACAAAACTTAGCATTTTTATATTCAAAATTTGCTAAGATACACCTCCCCACCTCCACCACCAAATAATTATTCAAAACAACCTCCTGCCCCTTGACTAAAATACCCACACCATCATTTCTATTATTTGCACTACCAGACCACACAGACGCACCATAAGACCACTCATCCCCTTTCACACCATCCACAAGCCCACATTCTTGCAAACAAAAAATAGATGCACTCTGCATAGCTAAAAAATCCAAAATTGCTGCTCTCCTCCTCGCTTTCTTAAAAACTCTCACATTTTGAGAAACTATAGAAAAACCCATACTATAAAAACAAAAAACAATGCAAAAATTACCACAAAACTACACATATTACACAAAAAGCCCTTGACAAAGGTCAAGACTCACAGAAAGGAGAGAAAAAAAAAACAACAGATCCACTGAGCTTTCATTTTACCCAGTATCACCATTGTCCTCCTCTGCCATTCGGACTGAACAGCAAGTCTCTGAACCACTAACCCCTTCGTGCTCACTCCATTTTTTTTTAGCTGGCCCAATTTTCCTCTTAGGCATACTACTGCATGCCTCATCACTTTCCCCATCCTCCTCCCTCTGACACTTATTCGCACCCCTGTCCTCATCTGAAGAAAGCCCTCTAATATTCTGAGGATCTGAGGGGTGCACAGGGCTGTCAGATTCAGAAATACGCACTTCTTCCTCCGTTGCATCCATTGCTTCCTCAAGAGAAAACATTTCAGGCACAGTAGAGTCATCATCTTCTTCCTCATCTTCTTCCTGATCTTCCTTATTAAACCCCTTCTCTACTTTTTTTGCCGCCAACCAAAACTCCTTATCTTCCTTCTGTGCATCACTCATAGCACCACGGGGTGCTAGCACAATGTCATCTGGAGTCACAGAGCGTCTTTCCCTCTCCCTCTCCCTCCTTTCCTCTCTCTCCATTCTTTCAGTTTCCTTCCTGATAGTCGCCAACCTCCTCCTTCTCTCCTCCTCCTCTCTCCATTCACTCTCTGAGCGTCTAGGCGCCCTCCGCGGACAATCCTTATACATGTGGTCACTACTACCACACACTTCACAGGTCTTAGCCATCGGGCAATCACCAGCCATATGCCCCTCCTTCTTGCAGTTTCGGCAAAACTGCCCCTTCTGGCAGTCTGCCTGGACATGTCCAAAAGAGAAACATCTCCTGCAAAACAGAGGCTGCCCAGGGTACGTCAGGAAACCCCTATGCCCTGCCACAGAGAAGTTCGCCGGAGGGTGTCTGAACCCACCCACACTGCCAGGATCTCTTCTGAACCTTACACGATATTTGTATCGACAATTGAAGATTCCTAAACAGTTCACTTGCTTCTCTCCCTTTGAAACAAAGTCACAATACTGTGAGAGGAAGCTCTCCAACAATGCAGGTTCAGTAAAGGGGTTATAGACAGTGATAGTCACCTGCCTTTCCTGAAGACCAAACAGTGGTTCACATTTGACTCCCTTCAAACAGGGATCTCCGGCATGATTCCGAAACCACTCATAGACATTCAGGCAATAATGCTCCGACATAAAAGTAACATCGTAGTTACCTTGATTAGGGAACTCATTGATGCTATAGATGTTCTCCCGCTTTCCTCCAGCCTTTTCCTCAATAAGGTCACGAACAATAAAGACCACGCTGTTCCTTGCCCGGATAGATGGCTCCAACGTCACTCGGATGGTGTTCTTCACATAACTCATCTTCAAAGCTGTCGGTACAAACGACCACAGAAAAAAACAGAATTCTCTGCAAAAGGGTCTGGATTGCTCCAGAAAACCCCACTCCAGACAGCTGTTTCGGGGTTTTTGCCCCTCATCAGTGTGGAGTAGGAATCTGGCTATTAGGAGCAGTGCCTAGTAAAAAGGCTATAAAGGCACAGATGATAGGCCTTGGGGAGACCAAAACATCCAACACCGCGGAGACACCATCACGTGTTTCTCAACGCAGTGATTCCAGAACACTGCCCCCATCCCTTATGGGAAATATGCAGATGCATGTAAAGAAGCTGCGGAGACACCATCACGTGTTTCTCGACGCAAGCAGTGAATAGCCAGGCCTTTCCCCGGGAAGGAACAACCACGGGAAGGGCAGCATCCTATGAAGGAAAGCCACCTATACCAAGCATGGTATCCATCCACAGACAGCTGTTTCGGGGTTTTAGCCCCTCATCAGTGTGGAGTAGGAATCTGGCTATTAGGAGCAGTGCCTAGTAAAAAGGCTATAAAGGCACAGAAGATTCCTACTCCACACTGATGAGGGGCAAAAACCCCGAAACAGCTGTCTGTGGATGGATACCATGCTTGGCATAGGTGGCTTTCCTTCATAGGATGCTGCCCTTCCCGTGGTTGTTCCTTCCCAGGGAAAGGCCTGGCTATTCACTGCTTGCGTCGAGAAACACGTGATGGTGTCTCCGCAGCTTCTTTACATGCATCTGCATATTTCCCATAAGGGATGGGGGCAGTGTTCTGGAATCACTGCGTTGAGAAACACGTGATGGTGTCTCCGCGGTGTTGGATGTTTTGGTCTCCCCGAGGCCAATCATCTGTGCCTTTATATACTATCTATCTAGCTAGACTGGCCTCCTGTGCTAAATCCTGGTTTCATTCTGTGTATGTCTTTTCCTTTCCTCCACATAGAGACTGTGATTGTGCTATTAACTTGATTCCAGGTTGCAAGTTCCCTAAGGGCCGACTTTTCAATCTGTCTGTGCCAGAGCATGCCGCCTGTTGTGAAATCCGCTCTTGGGCTCCCTCCGGTGGTTGTAACTAGCATTTTTGTGAGTTCTGCTCTTGGGCTCCCTCTTGTGGTTTTGAGTGGTATGGCTGCTTCTTGGATTTAGCTTCAGCAGCTGTTTTCACTGATCATCTTTTTGGCTCGGCTATATTAGTCTGGCCTTATCAATCATTCAATGCCAGTTGTCAATTGTTCCTGCCTGGAGTCATTGCTCTGCGGTGGACTTTTTCTAGTTTTTATTACTGACCGCACAGCGTTCTGTCCTGTACTATTTCTATCTAGCTAGAAGTGGCCTCCTGTGCTAAATCTTGTTTCATACTACGTATGTTATTTCCTTCTCCTCTCACAGTCATTATTTGTGGGGGGCTAATCTATCCTTTGGGGATTTTCTCTGAGGCAAGATAGTTTTCCTGCTATCTTTAGGGGTAGTTAGCTCTTAGGCTGTGACGAGGTGCCTAGGGAGAGTTAGGAGCATCCCACGGCTACTTCTAGTGTTGTGTTGAGCTTAGGGACTGCGGTCAGTATAGTTACCACCTGCTCAGAGCTAGTCGCATGTCGCTCCTTAATCACCAAACCATAACAGTACAACTGGCCAAAAATGAGCTGAATGCATCTCAAAAGAAGGAAAAGAAAAAGAGTTCTGAGCCATTTTTTTTTCTTTAGTTTGTTTTGTCTTTTTCCTTCCTCTTAATCTCTGGGTGATTCAGGATTTGGATGCGGGCATGGATGTTCAGGGGTTGTTTTCTCGTGTGGATCAGCTTGCTGCAAGAGTACAGAGTATTCAAGATTATGTTGTTCAGACTCCGGCCTTAGAGCCTAGAATTCCTACTCCGGATTTGTTTTACGGGGATAGATCTAAGTTTTTGAGCTTTAAAAATAACTGCAAATTGTTTTTTGCTCTGAAACCCCGTTCCTCTGGTGACCCCATTCAGCAAGTAAAGATAGTTATTTCTCTGCTGCGTGGCGACCCTCAGTGTTAGGACTGGCGGAACGCACCAAGTAAGATGATATAGATGCGTTCGCAGTCCGGGGTCCACCGTGCAGGCGAAACCCGCTGCTAGTGAATGACAGACTATATGGCGGTACTAAAAGTATAAACACGTGGGTTAAACCTCACCCAACGTGAAGAAAGCGATCCTGTTAAGTCACAGGACCGCGGTACCGCACATAGAGCGCGAGCAAGTAGTCAGCGAACTTAACCCCGAAAGGGATTGAAGTCCGATTAGACCCTTGCTGGCACAACACCGCAACTGGGTGTGTAAAGAACCTTATTAGTAATAAATGAGCACAAGAGTGCGTGCGATGCCGCACTGACAGACGCCACTAACCACCCAGGCTTGGGTATGGAAAGCGCAAGGCAAGCGCACGGCGCCGTACTGGCAGGCACAGCTATAGGACGCTGTGATGTGTGTAACATACAGATGGATAGTCGGGCGCTAGAGAGCTACCATCATCCGCGAGCAGTCAACAACTCTAGGGAGGGATACTTAGGAGCTTTCATCCATCGACATCCATCCATCTACACACACACATAATAATTGTACACTAGCGCATGGCCGTGCGGTCATGCGCAGTTTATATAGTTGCAGGACAGGAAGTGGCCACAGAAACTTTGCCCTTCCAAGACCTGCCAAGAGGACCAATGGAATGCGCTGCAGAGCCTGAGCACATGACCCTCGATCTCCAACGGGAGATCTTGCCCTGGGCATGCTCAGTGTGCGCAAATAAGGACTTAGTCCCAGAGAAGTCCGCTCGTTGCTGACCAGCACTGACTTTAATGGCAGGAGCTGAAGAAGCAGCAGTAACTCTCTGTACAGAGCGAGACCGAGCAAGACGCTGGGACCGACGTCCCTGCTGAGCAGACTCCACTGCGGCTGGATAGGAATGGGAGACCGCAGCGGAGACGGCCCGAGATTCCCCCTGTGCAGAAGCGGGAACTCGAGACCTAACATTACCCCCCCTCCTAGGGCCCCCCCCTCCTTGGGCCTCGCTACGCTCGAAGGCAGCAATGAGCTGTGGGGCCCGAATGTTTTCAGCAGGTTCCCATGACCTGTCCTCTGGACCATAACCCTTCCAATCCACCAAATAGAACTTTTTGCCGTGTACCACCTTGCACCCCAAAATAGCGTTCACCTCATAATCGTCCGTAGACGAACCCGATGTCCCGGCAGATGACTCGGAAAACCGGGACATGTATACGGGTTTCAAGAGGGATACGTGAAAGGTGTCGGTGATACCCAAGCGTGGAGGAAGAGCCAGACGGTAGACCACGGGATTAACCTGTTCGAGAACCTTGAAGGGACCCAAGTAGCGAGGAACAAACTTAGTGGACTCAACTCGCAGCCTGATGTTACAGGCAGAGAGCCACACTAAGTCGCCAGGGGCAAAGGTCGGAGCGGGGCGCCGATGAACATCGGCGGAGGACCTCATTCTCTCCTTGGAGGCCCGAATGGCATCCTGCGTGCGATCCCAAATGTCCCGTGCCTCCACAGCCCAGTCTGCCACCCTGGAGTCAGCGGAAGACACAGGCATGGGCACAGGAACACGCGGATGCTGGCCGTAATTTAAGAGGAATGGAGTCTGACCGGTGGAGTCGGCTACGGCATTGTTAAGTGCAAACTCTGCCCATGGTAGCAAGGATGCCCAGTCATCCTGCCTGGCAGAAACAAAATGTCGCAGATATGTGACCAAGGTCTGGTTGGCCCTTTCAACCAACCCATTCGTCTCTGGATGATATGCCGAAGAGAGATTTAACTCAATACTGAGTAGACGACAAAGCTCTCTCCAGAATCGAGACGCAAACTGGGGACCCCGGTCACTAACAATTTTGTCTGGCATACCGTGTAGGCGAAAGATATGCTTGATAAACAAGACAGCCAACGCCCGTGCAAATGGTAGCCGTGGAAGAGGCACCAAATGCACCATTTTGGAAAAATGGTCGGTGATCACCCAGATAATGGTGCAGTTACGAGACTTGGGCAAGCCCACCACAAAGTCCATCCCGACCATCTCCCAGGGCCTGTCCGCCACGGGCAGAGGATACAGCAAACCAGCTGGCCGTTGCCGAGGAGTCTTGTTCCTGGTGCAAGAGACACATGCCCGAACATACTCCGCGACATCACGGGCCATATGCGGCCACCAGTATGTCCTCGCCAGTAGCTCAGATGTCCTTTTAGTACCAAAATGTCCACCCACCCTGGACGAGTGCGCCCAAGAAAGAACCTCCGGTCGCAAACTGGATGGAACAAAAGTCTTGCCCGGGGGCACAGACTCCAGCGAAACCGGAACCACAGTTCTCAAGCTCTCGGTGGGGACAATAAGCCGAGGTTCCTCCTCCTCGTCCGCAGATGACACAACGGAGCCCGAATGTTCTTCTCCCCAGAAAGGAAATGGAGGGTGAAATGAAACCGGGAGAAGAACAAGGACCATCTGGCCTGGCGAGAATTCAACCGCTGAGCTGTCTGCAGGTATACCAAATTTTTATGGTCTGTGAAGACTTGGAAGGGAAAACGTGCTCCCTCCAAGAGATGTCTCCACTCCGAGAAAGCCAACTTCATGGCTAGCAACTCCCTGTCCCCGATGGAATAATTCCTCTCTGCTGGTGCGAAGGTCTTGGAGAAAAAGAAGCATGGATGCTTCCGACCTTGAGCATCCTTTTGGAAGAGGACTGCTCCAGCACCAACAGAAGAGGCATCCACCTCCATGATAAATGGCTTATCAACATCGGGGCGATGTAGAATGGGAGCGCTAGCGAAGTGTGACTTTATAGAGATAAAGGCCTTGGAGACCTCCTCAGACCACAATTTGGGATTCGCCCCCTTTTTGGTGAGGGCAACCAAGGGAGCTACCAAAGTTGAGAAGTGCGGGATGAACTGGCGATAATAATTGATGAATCCCATAAAGCGCTGCACCGCTTTAAGAGAATGGGGTTCCTGCCAGTCCATCACAGCCTGTAGTTTGGCAGGATCCATAGCCAATCCCTGGGCTGAGATGATGTAGCCTAGGAAAGGTAAGGACTCCTGCTCAAACATACACTTCTCCAACTTGGCATAGAGAGAGTTTGCCCGTAGGAGGTCGAAGACTTTGCAAACATCTCTCCGGTGGGTATCAATATCTGGAGAGTAGATGAGAATATCATCCAGATAGACTATGACCGAGGTGGAAAGCATATCCCGGAAGATATCGTTCACAAAGTCTTGGAAAACGGCTGGGGCATTAGAGAGCCCGAAGGGCATCACCAGATATTCATAGTGCCCATCCCTGGTGTTGAACGCCGTCTTCCATTCGTCCCCCTCACGGATGCAAATCAGGTTGTAAGCACCACGCAGATCTAATTTAGTAAATACCCTTGCTCCCCGAAGCCTATCGAATAGCTCGGATATCAGAGGCAAAGGGTACTTATTCTTAACGTTGATGGCGTTAAGACCCCTGTAGTCTATGCATGGACGCAATTCCCCAATTCTTCTTCTGCACGAAGAAGAACCCTGCCCCAGCAGGTGACACTGACTTCCTGATGAACCCTCTTGCCAGATTTTCCTGGATGTACTGTGACATTGCCTCCGTCTCCGGGAGAGATAGCGGATAGACTCTACCCCGGGGAGGCTCAGCACCAGGCAAGAGGTCAATAGGACAGTCATAGGGGCGATGGGGCGGAAGGGTCTCCGCCGCCTTTTTGGAGAACACGTCTGCATAAGACCAATACTGCTTGGGGAGAGAGGATAGATCTGCAGGTACCTCTGTTGTAGCAACCTGAACGCACTCCCTCTGACCCCTACCCCCACAAGATTCACCCCATCCCAGAATTCTGCCAGAGGACCACTCGATATGAGGAGAGTGGTACCGTAGCCAAGGTATTCCCAACAGGATCTCATCAATTCCCTCTGGAATGACGATCAGAGAAATAATCTCCTGATGAGATGGCGACATGGACAGAGTAAAAGGGATGGTCTGGTGTGTTATCTGTGAGGGCAGTGTCGACCCATTCACCACTCGTACCGTTACAGGTTGAGCTAGCATAACCAGGGGTATTGCGTGACGTTGGGCGAAGGCAGAAGACATAAAATTGCCCTCCGCCGCAGAATCCACGCAGAGCTCTACTGAGTGGGAGAATGAGCCTATAGTAATTGTCCCCTTAAAGGACAATTTAGAGGCAAACGTCGCCGTGTCTAGTGTACCTCCACCTACGACCACTAGACGCTGACGTTTCCTCGACCGCTGAGGACATCTGGTGGCTAGATGTCCTGACTGCTGGCAAACATGACAGACCGTGAGTGCACAAGCGGTCCGGGACTTAGATCCCGCTTGTGACCCTTCTCTGGCCTCATGTGACTCAGGAACCAGGACCGGAGATTCCAGAGGTTTGGCGAAAGTAGGAGCCAGCCGAAACCTCTGCCTACACTGGGCTCGCTCTAACCTCCGCTCGTTAAAACAGAGATCAATTCGAGTGGAGACTGTTATTAACTCCTCCAGTGTGGTAGGAATCTCCCTAGTGGCCAGAGCGTCCTTTACGTGGTCAGCCAAGCCCCTCCAAAATATGGGGATAAGAGCTTTATCTGACCATTCCAGCTCAGATGCTAAAGTGCGGAATTGGACGGCAAAATGACTGACCAAGGACTCACCCTGAGTTAATGCCAGCAGTTGGAGCGCAGTATCATGGGTGACTTGAGGTCCTAAAAAGACCTGTTTCAGAGTGCTCAAAAACAGCGGAGCACTCTGCACCACATGATCGCCACGCTCCCACAGCGGCGTAGCCCATTCCAACGCCCTGTCCGACAATAGAGATACAATAAATCCCACCTTAGCCCGCTCTGTGGGGAAGCGTGCAGCCAGGAGCTCAAGATGAATAGAGCACTGACTCACAAATCCCCTACAAAATTTGCTATCACCAGAAAATTTTTCTGGCAGCGGGAGGCGAGAAAATGTCGGAACAGGGGTGGCAATGGACAAAGTTGCTGCAGCCACGCTGGCAGCCTGTACAGCAACTGCGGTCACATCCACAGCTGAGGTTGCGCTCTTGAGAGCCGCCAACCTACCCTCCAGCTGCTGGATATACCGGAAGGATTGCTGTTTGTCTGTCATCACTAGCCAGACCCTGGCACTAGTGTAATGTTAGGACTGGCGGAACGCACCAAGTAAGATGATATAGATGCGTTCGCAGTCCGGGGTCCACCGAGCAGGCGAAACCCGCTGCTAGTGAATGACAGACTATATGGCGGTACTAAAAGTATAAACACGTTGGTTAAACCTCACCCAACGTGAAGAAAGCGATCCTGTTAAGTCACAGGACTGCGGTACCGCACATGCTCAGTGTGCGCAAATAAGGACTTAGTCCCAGAGAAGTCCGCTCGTTGCTGACCAGCACTGACTTTAATGGCAGGAGCTGAAGAAGCAGCAGTAACTCTCTGTACAGAGCGAGACCGAGCAAGACGCTGGGACCGACGTCCCTGCTGAGCAGACTCCACTGCGGCTGGATAGGAATGGGAGACCGCAGCGGAGACGGCCCGAGATTCCCCCTGTGCAGAAGCGGGAACTCGAGACCTAACACTCAGGACTGGGCATTCTCTCTTGAGTCAGGGAATCCGGCATTAATGTAGATGCATTTTTTCAATCGCTCGGATTATTGTATGACGAACCTAACTCTGTAGAGCATGCTGAGAAAACACTATTGGCCCTGTGTCAGGGTCAGGAAGCGGCAGAATTATACTGCCAGAAATTTAGAAAATGGTCTGTGCTCACTAAACGGAATGAGGATGCTCTGGCAGCAATTTTCAGAAAGGGTCTTTCTGAAGCCCTTAAAGATGTAATGGTGGGGTTTCCCACGCCTGTTGGTTTGAGCGAATCTATGTCTCTGGCCATTCAGATTGATCGGCGCCTGAGCGAACGCAAAGTGGTGCACCATATGGCAGCGTCCTCTGAGCAGAGTCCTGAGCCCATGCAATGTGATAGGATTTTGACTAGAGCGGAACAGAGGGGATACAGACGTCAGAATGGGCTGTGTTTTTACTGTGGTGATTCTGCTCATGCTATTTCTGATTGCCCTAAGCGTATTCAGAGGGTCGCTAGATCTGTTACTATTAGTACTGTGCAGCCTAAGTTTCTCCTGTCTGTGACCCTGATTTGCTCATTGTCATCTTTTTCTGTCATGGCATTTGTGGATTCAGGCGCTGCTCTGAACTTAATGGACTTAGAATTCGCTAGACGCTGTGGTTTTTCTTTGCAGCCTTTGCAGAGTCCCATACCCTTGAGGGGTATTGATGCTACACCATTGGCCAAGAATAAACCTCAGTATTGAAAATAAACAGAAAATTTTTTTATTACTTAAATTGCAGCCCAGCATAAACGTTTCGGTTTTACATTTAAACCTTCTTCAGTAAACTGCATAAACGTATAACAGAACATGACAATTACAATGTTGAAAACATCAAAAGTAAAATAAAATAATACAATAAAGTGAATCTCAAAAATGTGATGGATGGGAAGGAAGGAAAGAGAGGTGGGGACAAGGTAACATATTTTACATACCCGACTGCTGGCGTAATGGTGAATATGGAATGTGCCATGTAGATCACCAGAACACAATAGACATAACTGTACTAACCAGATAAATGAGATACGTATGTATATTTTCGTCCAGAATGGGCTGGTAGAGTAACTAACTGAAAGTAGAAAAAATCCTAAGTATAAGGTAGTGGAAGAAAGAATATCAGGCAAAACAAAAGAGAAAGGATTCTCACCTAGTACGAACAACTAGACCTATAAAAGGTGCTGGAATAATGCCAGAGCTCAAGATAAAGAGTATCCAAATAGATAGCTATAAAAGGAATAATGAAAAAATGCAGAAAAAATGCTAAGCTATAGCCAAAAGAATAGACAACTATAAGAAGTGCTATTATTCTGGTTAGTACAGTTATGTCTATTGTGTTCTGGTGATCTACATGGCACATTCCTTTACACACTTTTCTGCTATCATAGGATACCTACCTATAACGTTGAGGTCCAACAAATTACTACATCATAGGACCCTCTCTACATACATCTGTGCCCCATATTCACCATTACGCCAGCAGTCGGGTATGTAAAATATGTTACCTTGTCCCCACCTCTCTTTCCTTCCTTCCCATCCATCACATTTTTGAGATTCACTTTATTGTATTATTTTATTTTACTTTTGATGTTTTCAACATTGTAATTGTCATGTTCTGTTATACGTTTATGCAGTTTACTGAAGAAGGTTTAAATGTAAAACCGAAACGTTTATGCTGGGCTGCAATTTAAGTAATAAAAAAATTTTCTGTTTATTTTCACTACCCACTAAGTTGAGTGCCAAGTTATTTATTTACTATATATACTGGTGTGGGAAACCTCTCTTGAGCACCGACACAGTTGTGCCACGATATACTTTACACTAAACCTCAGTATTGGACTCAGCTGACTATGTGCATGGCTCCTGCACATCAGGAAGATTGCCGTTTTCTGGTGTTGCATAATTTACATGATGTTGTTGTACTGGGTTTTCCATGGTTACAAGTACACAATCCAGTGCTGGATTGGAAATCAATGTCTGTGACTAGTTGGGGTTGTCAAGGGGTACATAGTGACGTTCCTTTAATGTCAATTTCCTCTTCCCCCTCTTCTGATGTTCCTGAATTTTTGTCAGATTTCCAGGATGTATTCCATGAGCCCAAGTCCAGTTCCCTTCCTCCACATAGGGACTGTGATTGTGCTATTGACTTGATTCCTGGCTGTAAGTTCCCTAAGGGCTGACTATTCAATCTGTCTGTGCCAGAGCATGCCGCCATGCGGAGCTATGCTAAGGAGTCTTTAGAGAAGGGGCATATTCGGCCGTCTTCGTCACCATTGGGAGCGGGATTTTTTTTTGTTGCCAAGAAGGATGGCTCCTTAAGACCCTGTATTGATTATCGCCTTCTTAATAAGATCACGGTCAAATTCCAATACCCTTTACCTTTGCTCTCTGATTTGTTTGCTAGGATTAAGGGGGCTAGTTGGTTTACCAAGATTGACCTTCAAGGGGCATATAATCTTGTTCGTATTAAACAGGGTGACGAATGGAAAACTGCATTTAATACGCCCAAAGGCCATTTTGAATACCTGGTGATGCCTTTCGGGCTTTCTAATGCTCCTTCTGTATTTCAGTCCTTTATGCATGATATTTTCCGCAATTATTTTGACAAATTCTTGATTGTGTATTTGGATGATATTTTGATTTTTTCCAATGATTGGGAGTCTCATGTGAAGCAGGTCAGGATGGTATTCCAGATCCTTCGTGATAATGCTCTATTTGTGAAGGGGTCTAAGTGCCTATTTGGAGTTCAGAAGGTCTCTTTTTTGGGGTTTATTTTTTCCCCTTCGTCTATAGAAATGGATCCTGTTAAGGTCCAAGCCATTCATGACTGGATTCAACCCACATCTGTGAAGAGCCTTCAGAAATTTTTGGGCTTTGCTAATTTTTATCGCCGTTTCATTGCCAACTTCTCTAGTGTGGTTAAACCCCTGACCGATTTGACGAAGAAAGGCGCTGATGTGACAAATTGGTCCTCTGAGGCTGTTGAGGCCTTTCAGGAGCTTAAACGCCGATTTACTTCTGCCCCTGTCTTGCGTCAGCCGGATGTTTCTCTTCCTTTTCAGGTTGAGGTTGTTAGGGTTGGCGGAACGCACCAAATATATAATTTATTAAATGGAATTGGTGCGTTTGCAACCCGGGATCCACCGTGCAGGAAAGCACCTGCTGCTAAATAATGGCGGCTCTATATGGCGGTATATACCAACTCTGTTAGCTTCACAGAGTAACCGCGAGAGGAAAGCTCTGTGACCTGTTAGACTTTCACAGAGGCACAGGCCAACTACCCAGATGTGAGCAGTGAGTGGTCATGCATGCATACAAAACTCCTCGCCGGAGATGTCAGCATTCTAGGGGCTTATTTCAGCCGGGTCCCTGAATACACTTAAACACAATCTCCTCGCCGGAGGTGCCAGCATTCTAGGGGCTTATTTCAGCCGGGTCCCTGAACACATTCAAACACATGACCACATTGGCACAAAACATATAGCATAAGACGATACTAGCGCATGGCCGTGCGGTCATGCGCAGTTTATATAGTTGCAGCACAGGAAGCTGCTACTGAAGTTTTTGCCCTTTCAGGACCTTCCAGAAGGACCAATGGAAAGTGCTGCAGTACCTGAGCATGTTTTGCCCTTTCAGGACCTTCCAGAAGGACCAATGGAATGTACTGCAGCACCTGAGCATGTGACCGAACATGTGGCCCTCGACCTCCAATGGGAGACCCTGCCCTGGGCATGCTCAGTGTGAGTAAACAAGGACTTAGTCCCAGAGAGGCTCGCTCGCCGCAGATCAGTGCAGGGTACCATAGGAAAGCCAGAAAAGGCAGTAGTGACCCTATGCACCCAATCAGCCCCAGCGAGACGCTGGGAGCGACGTCTCCGCTGAGCAGAGCCCACTGCGGCCGATACCGAATGGGAGACCGCAGCAGACATGGATCGAGATTCCCCCTGTGCAGCAGAGGAAACTCGACTCCTAACATTACCCCCCCTCCTAGGGCCCCCCCCTCCTTGAGCCTCACTACGCTCAAAAGCTGCGATAAGCAGCGGAGCCCGAATGTGCTCCACAGGCTCCCAGGTTCTATCCTCTGGGCCGTAACCCTTCCAGTCCACCAGATAAAATTTCTTGCCACGTACCACCTTGCACCCCACAATAGCATTCACCTCAAACTCATCCGTGGATGAACCCGATGTCCCAGCAGATGACTCGGAAAACCGGGACAAATGAACGGGCTTTAAGAGGGAAACGTGGAAAGTATCGGTGATACCAAGGCGTGGAGGAATAGCCAAACGGTAGACCACAGGGTTGACCTGTTCCAGGACCTTAAATGGGCCAATGTAGCGAGGAGCAAACTTAGTGGACTCAACTCGCAGCCTGATGTTACGGGCGGAGAGCCACACTAAGTCGCCAGGAGCAAAGACCGAAGCGGGGCGCCGGTGTGTATCAGCCGAAACCCTCATTCTCTCCTTGGAGGCCCGGATGGCATCCTGTGTGCGGTCCCAGATGTCACGTGCCTCTACCGCCCAGTCTGCCACCCTAGAATCGGTGGATGACACGGGCATGGGCACAGGGACACGCGGATGCTGGCCGTAATTAAGGAGAAAAGGAGTTTGACCAGTGGAATCGGCTACGGCGTTGTTCAGGGCAAATTCCGCCCAAGGTAGCAAAGATGCCCAGTCATCCTGCCTAGCAGAGACGAAATGTCGCAAATATGTCACCAGAGTCTGGTTGGTTCTCTCCACCAACCCATTCGTCTCGGGATGGTATGCAGAGGAGAGGTTTAACTCTATGCTGAGTAAACGGCAGAGCTCTCTCCAAAACCGAGATGCGAACTGGGGACCCCGATCGCTGACAATCTTATCAGGCATACCATGCAAACGGAAAACGTGTTTAATGAACAACACCGCCAAGGCCCGTGCTGAGGGTAACCGAGGAAGCGGCACCAAATGCACCATCTTGGAGAAATGGTCGGTGACAACCCAAATAATGGAGCAGCCGCGCGACTTGGGTAGACCCACCACAAAGTCCATCCCGACCATCTCCCAGGGCCTGTCTGCCACCGGTAGAGGGTAAAGCAACCCAGCAGGCCGTTGCCGAGGAAACCGATTCTGGGCGCAAGAAACGCACGCCTGAATATAGTCCTTGACATCTCGGGCCATATGCGGCCACCAGTATGTTCTCGCCAGAAGCTCAGATGTCCTCTTGGTCCCAAAATGCCCACCCACTCTGGAGGAGTGAGCCCAAGAGAGAACCTCCGGTCGCAAGTTAGCTGGTACGAAAGTCTTGCCCGGGGGCACAGACTCTAGCGAAACCGGAGCTACAGTTCTCAGGCTCTCAGAAGGGACAATAAGCCGAGGCTCCTCCTCCGATGACACCACAGAGCGGGAGAGAGCGTCAGCACGAACGTTCTTCTCCCCGGAGAGGAAATGGAGAGTAAAATGGAACCGGGAGAAGAACAGGGACCATCTAGCCTGGCGAGAATTCAGCCGCTGGGCCGTTTGCAGATACACCAAGTTCTTGTGGTCAGTGAAGACTTGGAAGGGAAAGCGAGCTCCCTCCAAGAGATGTCTCCACTCCGAAAAAGCCAACTTCATGGCCAGCAACTCCCTGTCCCAGATGGAATAATTCCTCTCCGCTGGTGTGAAGGTCTTGGAGAAGAAGAAGCAAGGATGCTTCCGACCTTGAGCATCCTTTTGGAAAAGGACTGCTCCAGCACCAACGGATGAGGCATCCACCTCCAAGATAAATGACTTATCAACATCGGGGCGATGTAGGATGGGAGCGCTAGCGAAGTGTGACTTGATCGAGAGAAAGGCTTTGGAGACCTCCTCTGACCACAACTTGGGATTTGCTCCCTTCTTGGTGAGGGCAACCAAGGGAGCTACCAAAGTTGAGAAGTGTGGAATGAACTGGCGATAGTAATTAATGAACCCCATAAAGCGCTGCACCGCTTTAAGAGAATGGGGTTCCTGCCAGTCCATTACAGCATGTAGCTTGGCAGGATCCATAGCCAAACCCTGGGCAGAGATGATATAACCAAGGAAAGGCAAGGACTCCTGCTCAAACACACACTTCTCCAACTTGGCGTAGAGGGAGTTTGCCCGTAAGAGGTCGAAGACTTTGCGAACATCTCTCCGATGGGAGTCAATATCTGGAGAGAAGATGAGAATATCATCCAGATAGACTACGACCGAGGTGGTGAGCATATCCCGGAAGATGTCGTTCACAAAGTCTTGGAAAACGGCTTGGGCATTACAGAGCCCGAAGGGCATCACCAGATATTCATAGTGCCCATCCCTGGTGTTAAAAGCCGTCTTCCATTCATCCCCCTCACGGAGGCGAATCAGGTTGTAAGCACCCCGCAGATCTAACTTTGTAAATACCCTCGCTCCCCGTAGCCTATCAAACAGCTCAGATATCAGGGGTAGTGGGTACTTGTTCTTAACGGTGATGGCGTTAAGACCCCTGTAGTCTATGCATGGACGTAAGTCTCCAGTCTTCTTCTGTACGAAGAAGAACCCTGCCCCTGTCGGTGACACTGACTTCCTAATGAATCCTCTTGCCAGATTCTCCTGGATGTACTGGGACATTGCCTCCGTCTCCGGGAGAGATAACGGATAGACTCGACCCCGGGGAGGCTCAGCACCAGGCAAGAGGTCAATAGGACAGTCATAGGGGCGGTGAGGCGGAAGGGTCTCCGCAGCTCTTTTGGAGAACACGTCTGCATAGGGCCAATAGTGCTTGGGGAGAGAGGAAAGATCTGCGGGTACCTGTGTAGTAGCAACCTGAACGCACTCCCTCAGACATCTACCCTCGCAAGATTTACTCCATCCCAAAATTCTCCCAGAGGACCACTCAATATGAGGAGAATGGTAGCGAAGCCATGGTATCCCCAACAGGACCTTATCAATTCCCTCAGGAATGACTAATAGGGAGATTATCTCCTGATGTGATGGAGACACAGATAGAGTGAAAGGAATGGTTTGGTGGGTAATCTGTGAAGGTAGTGTTGACCCATTTACCACTCGAACGGTTACCGGCTTGGCGAGCATCACCAAGGGTATTGCGTGACGCTGGGCAAAAGCGGAAGACATAAAGTTACCCTCTGCCCCAGAATCCACGCATAGCTCGACCATAAGAGTGGATGGGCCTATGGTAATTGTCCCCTTGAAGGACAACTTTGAGGCAAACGTCGCCGTGTCTAGTGTACCTCCTCCAACTGCCACTAGACGCTGACGTTTCCCCGACCGCTGAGGACCCTTGGAGGCAAGGTGTCCTGACTGCTGGCAAACATGACGGACCTTATGTGCACGAGCAGACTGAGACTTGGATCCCGCTCGTGTCACCTCTAAGGCCTCATGTGACTCGGATGCCTGGACTGGAGATTCCAAAGGTTTGGCGAAGGTGGGAGCCAGCCGAATCCTCTGCCTACACTGGGCTCGCTCCAACCTCCGCTCATTAAAACGGAGGTCAATACGAGTAGATACGGCTATGAGCTCCTCCAGTGTGGCGGGAATCTCCCTAGTGGCCAAAGCGTCCTTCACATGGTCAGCCAGCCCCCTCCAAAATACGGGAATGAGGGTTTTATCTGGCCATTCCAACTCAGACGCCAATGTCCGGAAGTGAACAGCAAAATGGCTGACCATGGTTGAACCCTGAGTCAAAGCCAGCAGTTGGAGCGCTGTATCATGGGTGACTTGAGGTCCTAAAAAGACCTGTTTCAGAGTGTCCAGAAACCTAGGAACACTCCGCACCACATGATCGTTGCACTCCCACAGCGGCGTAGCCCACTCCAACGCTCTGTCCGACAGGAGAGAGATTATGAATCCCACCTTTGCCCGCTCAGTAGGGAAACGTGCAGCCAGAAGCTCGAGGTGTATACCACATTGGCTCACGAAACCCCTACAGGACTTACTGTCCCCAGAGTATCTCTCAGGCAAAGGAAGGTGAGATAGGGTCGGAACAGAGGTGGCAGTGGGTAAAGCTGCTGCAGCCACGCTAGCAGCCTGAACAGCTATTGCGGTAACATCCACCGCCGAGGTTGCACGCTCAAGAGACGCCAACCGGCCCTCCAGCAGCTGGATGTACCCCTGCAATTGCTGTTCATCCGCCATTACTTAGCCAGATCCTGGCGCTAGTATACTGTTAGGGTTGGCAGAACGCACCAAATATATAATTTATTAAATGGAATTGGTGCGTTCGCAACCCGGGATCCACCGTGCAGGAAAGCACCTGCTGCTAAATAATGGCGGCTCTATATGGCGGTATATACCAACTCTGTTAGCTTCACAGAGTAACCGCGAGAGGAAAGCTCTGTGACCTGTTAGACTTTCACAGAGGCACAGGCCAACTACCCAGATGTGAGCAGTGAGTGGTCATGCATGCATACAAAACTCCTCGCCGGAGATGCCAGCATTCTAGGGGCTTATTTCAGCCGGGTCCCTGAACACACTTAAACACAATCTCCTCGCCGGAGGTGCCAGCATTCTAGGGGCTTATTTCAGCCGAGTCCCTGAACACATTCAAACACATGACCACATTGGCGCAAAGCATATAGCATAAGACGATACTAGCGCATGGCCGTGCGGTCATGCACAGTTTATATAGTTGCAGCACAGGAAGCTGCTACTGAAGTTTTTGCCCTTTCAGGACCTTCCAGAAGGACCAATGGAAAGTGCTGCAGTACCTGAGCATGTTTTGCCCTTTCAGGACCTTCCAGAAGGACCAATGGAATGTACTGCAGCACCTGAGCATGTGACCGAACATGTGGCCCTCGACCTCCAATGGGAGACCCTGCCCTGGGCATGCTTAGTGTGAGTAAACAAGGACTTAGTCCCAGAGAGGCTCGCTCGCCGCAGATCAGTGCAGGGTACCATAGGAAAGCCAGAAAAGGCAGTAGTGACCCTATGCACCGAATCAGCCCCAGCGAGACGCTGGGAGCGACGTCTCCGCTGAGCAGAGCCCACTGCGGCCGATACCGAATGGGAGACCGCAGCAGACACGGATCGATATTCCCCCTGTGCAGCAGAGGAAACTCGACTCCTAACAGAGGTTGATGCTTCTGAGATTGGGGCAGGGGCCGTTTTGTCACAGAGGAGTTCTGATGGTTCCTTGATGAAGCCATGTGCCTTCTTTTCCCGAAAGTTTTCGCCTGCGGAACGCAATTATGATGTCGGCAATCGGGAGTTGTTGGCTATGAAGTGGGCATTTGAGGAGTGGCGACATTGGCTTGAGGGAGCCAAGCACCGCATTGTGGTCTTGACCGATCATAAGAATCCGATTTACCTTGAGTCGGCCAAGCGGCTGAACCCTAGACAGGCTCCGTGGTCCCTGTTTTTCTCCCGTTTTGATTTTGTGGTCTCATATCTTCCAGGATCTAAGAATGTTAAGGCGGATGCCCTCTCTAGGAGTTTTTTGCCGGATTCTCCTGGAGTCCTTGAGCCGGTTGGCATTGAAGGGGTGATTCTGTCTGCCATCTCCCCTGATTTGCGGCAGGCGCTTCAGGAATTTCAGGCTGATAAACCTGAACGCTGTCCTGTGGGGAAGCTGTTTGTTCCTGATAGATGGACAAGTAAGGTAATTTCTGAGGTCCATTGTTCTGTGTTGGCCGGTCATCCTGGGAATTTTGGTACCAGAGATTTGGTTGCTAGGTCCTTTTGGTGGCCTTCCTTGTCGCGGGATGTGCGTTCTTTTGTGCAGTCCTGTGGGACTTGTGCCCGGGCTAAGCCTTGCTGTTCCCGCGCTAGTGGGTTGCTTTTGCCTTTGCCCATCCCGGAGAGGCCTTGGACGCATATTTCCATGGATTTTATTTCGGATCTTCCTGTGTCCCAGAGGATGTCTGTTATCTGGGTGGTTTGTGACCGGTTCTCTAAAATGGTCCATTTGGTACCTTTGCCTAAATTGCCTTCCTCCTCTGATTTGGTTCCATTGTTTTTTCCACATGTGGTTCGTTTGCATGGCATTCCGGAGAATATTGTGTCTGACAGAGGTTCCCAGTTTGTTTCCAGGTTTTGGCGGGCCTTTTGTACTAGGATGGGTATTGATTTGTCTTTTTCTTCGGTGTTCCATCCTCAGACTAATGGCCAAACTGAGCGAACTAATCAAACCTTGGAAACCTATTTGAGATGCTTTGTGTCTGCTGATCAGGATGATTGGGTGACTTTCTTGCCGTTAGCCGAGTTTGCCCTTAATAATCGGGCCAGTTCGGCTACTTTGGTTTCGCCTTTCTTTTGTAATTTTGGTTTCCATCCTCGTTTTTCTTCAGGGCAGGTTGAGCCTCCTGATTGTCCTGGTGTAGATTCTGTGATGGACAGGTTACAGCAGATTTGGACTCATGTGGTAGACAATTTGACGTTGTCCCAGGAAAAGGCTCAGCGTTTTGCTAACCGCCGTCGGTGTGTTGGTCCTCGGCTTCGTGTGGGGGATTTGGTCTGGTTGTCCTCTCGTCATGTTCCTATGAAGGTTTCTTCCCCTA
Source organism: Ranitomeya imitator (assembly GCF_032444005.1). Classification (NCBI taxonomy): domain Eukaryota; kingdom Metazoa; phylum Chordata; class Amphibia; order Anura; family Dendrobatidae; genus Ranitomeya; species Ranitomeya imitator. The sequence continues at coordinate 663,685,120 of NC_091283.1, forward strand.
AGTTCAAGCCTCGGTTTATTGGTCCTTATAAGATTTCTGAGATTATCAATCCTGTGTCTTTTCGTTTGGCCCTTCCAGCCTCTTTTGCCATCCACAATGTTTTCCATAGATCTTTGTTGCGGAGATATGTGGTGCCCGTTGTTCCATCTGTTGATCCTCCTGCCCCGTTGTTGGTTGAGGGGGAGTTGGAATATGTGGTTGAGAAAATTTTGGATACTCGTTTTTCGAGGCGGAAGCTTCAGTATCTTGTCAAGTGGAAGGGTTATGGCCAGGAGGATAATTCTTGGGTTGTTGCCTCCGATGTTCATGCCGCCGATTTGGTTCGTGCTTTTCATTTGGCTCATCCTGATCGGCCTGGGGGCTCTGGTGAGGGTTCGGTGACCCCTCATCAAGGGGGGGTACTGTTGTGAAGTCCGCTCTTGTGCTCCCTCCGGTGGTTGTAAGTAGCATTTTTGTGAGTTCTGCTCTTGGGCTCCCTCTTGTGGTTTTGAGTGGTATGGCTGCTTCTTGGATTTAGCTTCAGCAGCTGTTTTCACTGATCGTCATTTTGGCTCGGCTATATTAGTCTGGCCTTATCCCTCATTCAATGGCAGTTGTCAATTGTTCCTGCCTGGAGTCATTGCTCTGCGGTGGACTTTTTCTAGTTTTTATTACTGACCGCACAGCGTTCTGTCCTGTACTATTTCTATCTAGCTAGAAGTGGCCTCCTGTGCTAAATCTTGTTTCATACTACGTATGTTATTTCCTTCTCCTCTCACAGTCATTATTTGTGGGGGGCTAATCTATCCTTTGGGGATTTTCTCTGAGGCAAGATAGTTTTCCTGCTTCTATCTTTAGGGGTAGTTAGCTCTTAGGCTGTGACGAGGTGCCTAGGGAGAGTTAGGAGCATCCCACGGCTACTTCTAGTGTTGTGTTGAGCTTAGGGACTGCGGTCAGTATAGTTACCACCTGCTCAGAGCTAGTCGCATGTCGCTCCTTAATCAACAAACCATAACAGCCGCCATGCGGAGTTATGTTAAGGAATCTTTGGAGAAAGGGCATATTCGGTCATCTTCGTCACCATTGGGAGCGGGTTTCTTTTTTGTTGCTAAGAAGGATGGCTCCTTGAGACCCTGTATAGATTATCGTCTTCTTAATAAGATCACGGTCAAATTCCAATACCCCTTGCCTTTGCTTTCTGATTTGTTTGCTCAGATTAAGGGGGCTAGTTGGTTTACTAAGATTGACCTTCGAGGGGCATATAATCTTGTTCGTATTAAACAGGGTGACGAATGGAAATCTGCATTTAATACGCCCGAAGGCCATTTTGAATACCTCGTGATGCCATTCGGGCTCTCTAATGCTCCATCTGTGTTCCAATCTTTCATGCATGATATTTTCCACAATTATCTTGATAAATTTATGGTTGTATATTTGGATGATATTTTGATTTTTTCCAATGATTGGGAGTCTCATGTGAAGCAGGTCAGGATGGTGTTCCAGATCCTTCGTGATAATGCTTTATTTGTGAAGGGGTCTAAGTGCCTATTCGGAGTTCAGAAGGTCTCTTTTTTGGGTTTTATTTTTTCTCCCTCGTCTATGGAAATGGATCCTGTTAAAGGTCCAAGCTATTTATGACTGGATTCAACCCACATCTGTGAAGAGCCTTCAAAAATTTTTGGGCTTTGCTAATTTCTATCGCCGTTTCATTGCCAACTTTTCCAGTGTGGTTAAGCCCCTTACTGATTTGACGAAGAAAGGCGCTGATGTGACGAATTGGTCCTCTGCAGCTGTTGAGGCCTTTCGGGAGCTTAAACGCCGATTTACTTCTGCCCCTGTGTTGCGTCAGCCGGATGTTTCTCTTCCTTTTCAGGTTGAGGTTGACGCTTCTGAGATTGGGGCAGGGGCCGTGTTGTCTCAGAGGGGTTCTGATGGTTCTTTGATGAAACCGTGTGCTTTTTTTTCCAGAAAGTTTTCGCCTGCGGAACGCAATTATGATGTCGGCAATCGGGAGTTGTTGGCTATGAAGTGGGCGTTTGAGGAGTGGCGACATTGGCTTGAGGGAGCTAAGCACCGCGTTGTGGTCTTGATTGATCATAAGAATCTGATTTACCTCGAGTCAACCAAGCGGCTGAATCCTAGACAGGCTCGATGGTCCCTGTTTTTCTCCCGTTTTGATTTTGTGGTCTTGTATCTTCCGGGATCTAAGAATGTTAAGGCTGATGCCCTCTCTAGGAGTTTTTTGCCTGATTCTCCTGGAGTCCTTGAGCCGGTTGGCATTCTTAAGGAAGGGGTGATTCTTTCTGCCATCTGCCCTGATTTGCGGCGGGTGCTTCGGGAATTTCAGGCTGATAAGCCTGACCGCTGTCCAGTGGGGAAGCTGTTTGTTCCTGATAGATGGACAAGTAAGGTAATTTCTGAGGTTTATTGTTCAGTGTTGGCTGGTAATCCAGGGATTTTTGGTACCAGAGATTTGGTTGCTAGGTCCTTTTGGTGGCCTTCCTTGTCGCACGATGTGCGTGCTTTTGTGTAGTCCTGTGGGACTTGCGCCCGGGCCAAGCCTTGCTGTTCCCGCGCTAGTGGGTTGCTTTTGCCTTTGCCGGTCCTTGAGAGGCCCTGGACGCATATTTCCATGGATTTTATTTCGGATCTTCCTGTTTCCCAGAAGATGTCTGTTATCTGGTTTGTTTGTGACCGGTTCTCTAAAATGTTCCATCTGGTACCTTTGCCTAAGTTGCCTTCCTCCTCAGATTTGGTTCCATTGTTTTTTCAGCATGTGGTTTGTTTGCATGGCATTCCGGAGAATATTGTGTCTGACAGAGGTTCTCAGTTTGTCTCTAGGTTTTCGCAAGCCTTTCGTGCTAGGATGGGCATTGATTTGTCTTTTTCTTCGGCGTTTCATCCTCAGACTAATGGCCAAACTGAGCGAACTAATCAGACCTTGGAAACCTATTTGAGATGCTTTGTGTCTGCTGATCAGGATGATTGGGTGGCTTTCTTGCCATTGGCCGAGTTTGCCCTTAATAATAGGGCTAGTTCGGCTACTTTGGTTTCACCTTTCTTTTGTAATTTTGGTTTTCATCCTCGTTTCTCTTCGGGGCAGGTTGAGCCTTCTGATTGTCCTGGTGTGGATTCTGTGGTGGACAGGCTGCAGCGGATTTGGACTCATGTGGTGGACAATTTGACGTTGTCTCAGGAAAAGGCTCAACATTTTGCTAACCGCCGTCGGTGTGTTGGTCCCCGGCTTCATGTGGGGGATTTGGTTTGGTTGTCTTCTCGTCATGTTCCTATGAAGGTTTCTTCCCCTAAGTTTAAGCCTCGGTTTATTGGTCCTTATAAGATTTCTGAAATTATCAATCCGGTGTCTTTTCGTTTGGCTCTTCCAGCCTCTTTTGCCATTCATAATGTTTTCCATAGATCTTTGTTGCGGAGATATGTGGTGCCTGCTGTTCCCTCGGTTGATCCTCCTGTCCCGGTGTTGGTTGAGAGAGAGTTGGAATATGAGGTTGAGAAAATTTTGGATTCTCGTTTTTCGAGGCGGAGGCTTCAGTATTTTGTCAAGTGGAAGGGTTATGGCCAGGAGGAAGATAATTCTTGGGTTGTTGCCTCCGATGTCCATGCCGCCGATTTTGTTCGTGCTTTTCACTTGCCTCGTCCTGATCGGCCTGGGGGCTCTGGTGAGGGTTCGGTGACCCCTCCTCAATGGGGGGGTACTGTTGTGAATTCCGCTCTTGGGCTCCCTCCGGTGGTTGTAAGTGGCACTTTTGTGAGTTCTGCTCTTGGGCTCCCTCCGGTGGTTTTAAGTGGGATGGCTGCTCCTTGGATTTAGCAGTCTGCAGCTGCTTCCACTGATTGTCTTTCTGCTTGGCTATTTATGCCTGGCTCTTCCCTTCAGCCAGTGCCACTTGTCAATGGTTCCTGGTTGGATTCACATCTTTGCTTGGATTTCCCTGATATCCTGACCAGTTCAGCTAAGATAAGTCCTTGCTTTGCTCTTTTCTGTCCACATGTCATGGACTTATTCATTCTGTGCATTCTATGTTTTGTCCAGCTTGTCAGTATGGATTAATTCAGTTAAGCTGGAAGCTCTGAGAAGCAGAGTTACCCTCCACACCTTTACTACTTTGGTTTCACCTTTCTTTTGTAATTTTGGTTTTCATCCTCGTTTTTCTTCGGGGCAGGTTGAGCCTTCTGATTGTCCTGGTGTGGATTCTGTGGTGGACAGGCTGCAGCGGATTTGGACTCATGTGGTGGACAATTTGACGTTGTCTCAGGAAAAGGCTCAACGTTTTGCTAACCGCCGTCGGTGTGTTGGTCCCCGGCTTCATGTGGGGGATTTGGTTTGGTTGTCTTCTCGTCATGTTCCTATGAAGGTTTCTTCCCCTAAGTTTAAGCCTCGGTTTATTGGTCCTTATAAGATTTCTGAAATTATCAATCCGGTGTCTTTTCGTTTGGCTCTTCCAGCCTCTTTTGCCATTCATAATGTTTTCCATAGATCTTTGTTGCGGAGATATGTGGTGCCTGCTGTTCCCTCGGTTGATCCTCCTGCCCCGGTGTTGGTTGAGGGAGAGTTGGAATATGAGGTTGAGAAAAGTCAGGTGTGGAGATTTTTGTAAACTCTGTGTGGATTTTTGTAGTTTTTAATACTGACCGCACAGTATTCTATCCTGTCCTATCTATCTAGCTAGACTGGCCTCCTGTGCTACATCCTGGTTTCATTCTGTGTATGTCTTTTCCCTCTCCACTCACAGTCTTTATTTGTGGGGGGCTATCTATTCTTTGGGGATTTTCTCTGAGGCAAGATAGCTTTCCTGTTTCTATCTTTAGGGGTAGTTAGTTCTCAGGCTGTGACGAGGTGCCTAGGGAGTGACAGGAGCATCCCACGGCTACTTCTAGTGTTGTGTTGAGCTTAGGGACTGCGGTCAGTATAGGTACCACCTCCTTCAGAGCTCGTCCCATGTTGCTCCTAAACCACCAGTTCATAACAGCCCACGTAGTTTTTAGCAGTGTGGGCACCATATCCCTGTCAAAAAAAATAATTAAAATAAAAAATAGTTATATACTCACCCGGCGGGATTCAGCGAACCTCTGGCGATGCGCGCGGTTGCCACCATGTTGCGTTCCCAGGATGCATTGCGAAATTACAGAGATCACTTAGCGGTCTTGCGAGACCGCTAAGTCTTCTGGGTAATTTCGCAATGCATCTCTGGGACCAGAAGCTGGCGGGAGCGCATCGTTGGACTACGGAAGGTGAGAATAGCAGGTTTTTTGTTGTTTTTTTAAATATTTTTAACATTAGATCTTTTTACTATTGATGCTGCATAGGCAGCATCAATAGTAAAAACTTGGTCACACAGGGTTAATAGCGGCGGTAACGGAGTGAGTTACCCGCGTCGCTGATTGGTGGCGGCAGCCATGACAGGCAGCTGGCGAGACCAATCAGCGACTTGGATTTCCATCACAGACAGAGGCCGCGACCAATGAATATCCTAGACAGACAGAGAGACGGAAATTACCCTTAGACAATTATATAGTAGATATAGCAGCCACATAGTATATAGCACAGGCCACGTAGTATATAGGAGCCATGTAGTATAAAGCAGATAAATACTACGTGGCCTGTGCTATATACTATGTGGCTGCTATATACATACATATTGTAGAATACCCGATGCGTTAATACAGGCCACGCAATATATAACAGTGGCCACGCAGTATATAACACAGCCACGTACTATATAACACAGCCCACGCAGTACATAGCAGCAATGCAGTATATAACACAGGCGACGTAGTATATAACACAGGCTACGCAGTATATAACACTGGCTAAGTAATATATAGCACAGCCCACGCAGTATATAGCAGCCACGTAGTATACAACACTGCCCACTCAGTATACAACAGTGGCCACGTAATATATAGCACAGCCCATGCAGTATATAGCACAGAACATGGAATATATCACACAGCCCACATAGTATATGACACTGCCTATGTAGTATATAGCAGCCACGCGGTATCTAACACAGCCCACGTAGTATACAGCAGTGTGGACACCTGTTATGTTTGCTAATGACAGGTGTTATGAAGGCAATCCAGAAACACAGTGTGCTTAGCGATCAGAGCGCACACAGTGATCTGACAAATACCCAAAAATACAAGAACGAGCTCTGAGACGTGGAAACTCTGTAGACTGCACACCTGATCCTATCCTAAACACAACTAAAAGCGGCTGTGGATTGCGCCTAACAACTACCTAGGCAACTCGGCACAGCCTAAGAAACTAGCTAGCCTGAAGATAGAAAAATAGGCCTGACTTGCCCCAGAGAAATTCCCCAAAGGAAAAGGCAGCCCCCCACATATAATGACTGTGAGTAAGATGAAAAGACAAAACGTAGGGATGAAATAGATTCAGCAAAGTGGGGCCCGATATTCTAGGACAGAGCGAGGACAGTAAAGCGAACTTTGCAGTCTACAAAAAACCCTAAAGCAAAACCACGCAAAGGGGGCAAAAAAAAAACCACCGTGCCGAACTAACGGCACGGCGGTACACCCTTTGCGTCTCAGAGCTTCCAGCAAAACAAAAGACAAGCTGGACAGAAAAAAAGCAACAAAAAAGCAAAAGGCACTTAGCTATACAGAGCAGCAGGTCACAGGAACAATCAGGAGAAGCTCAGATCCAACACTGAAACATTGACAAGGAGCAAGGATAGCAGCATCAGGCGGAGTTAAGTAATGAAGCAGTTAACGAGCTCACCAGAACACCTGAGGGAGGAAGCTCAGAAGCTGCAGTACCACTTGTGACCACAGGAGTGAATTCAGCCACAGAATTCACAACAGTACCCCCCCTTGAGGAGGGGTCACCGAACCCTCACCAGAGCCCCCAGGCCGACCAGGATGAGCCGCATGAAAGGCACGAACAAGATCGGAAGCATGAACATCAGAGGCAAAAACCCAGGAATTATCTTCCTGAGCATAACCCTTCCATTTAACCAGATACTGGAGTTTACGTCTAGAAACACGAGAATCCAAAATCTTCTCCACAATATACTCCAATTCCCCCTCCACCAAAACCGGGGCAGGAGGCTCAACAGATGGAACCATAGGTGCCACGTATCTCCGCAACAACGACCTATGGAATACATTATGTATGGAAAAGGAGTCTGGGAGGGTCAAACGAAAAGACACAGGATTGAGAACCTCAGAAATCCTATACGGACCAATAAAACGAGGTTTAAATTTAGGAGAGGAAACCTTCATAGGAATATGACGAGAAGATAACCAAACCAGATCCCCAACACGAAGTCGGGGACCCACACGGCGTCTGCGATTAGCGAAAAGTTGAGCTTTCTCCTGGGACAAGATCAAATTGTCCACTACCTGAGTCCAGATCTGCTGCAACCTATCCACCACAGAATCCACACCAGGACAGTCCGAAGACTCAACCTGTCCTGAAGAGAAACGAGGATGGAACCCAGAATTGCAAAAAAATGGAGAAACCAAGGTAGCCGAGCTGGCCCGATTATTAAGGGCGAACTCAGCCAACGGCAAAAAGGACACCCAATCATCCTGGTCTGCAGAAACAAAACATCTCAGATATGTTTCCAAGGTCTGATTGGTTCGTTCGGTCTGGCCATTAGTCTGAGGATGGAAAGCCGAGGAAAAGGATAGGTCAATGCCCATCCTACCACAAAAGGCTCGCCAAAACCTTGAAACAAACTGGGAACCTCTGTCAGAAACAATATTCTCAGGAATGCCATGCAACCGAACCACATGCTGAAAGAACAAAGGTACCAAATCAGAGGAGGAAGGCAATTTAGCCAAGGGCACCAGATGGACCATTTTAGAAAAGCGATCACAGACCACCCAAATGACTGACATCTTTTGAGAAACGGGAAGGTCAGAAATGAAATCCATCGAAATATGTGTCCAAGGCCTCTTTGGGACCGGCAAGGGCAAAAGCAACCCACTGGCACGAGAACAGCAGGGCTTAGCCCTAGCACAAATCCCACAGGACTGCACAAAAGTGCGTACATCCCGTGACAGAGATGGCCACCAGAAGGATCTAGCCACTAACTCTCTGGTACCAAAGATTCCAGGCTGACCAGCCAACACCGAACAATGAAGTTCAGAGATAAGTTTATTAGTCCACCTATCAGGGACGAACAGTTTCTCTGCTGGACAACGATCAGGTTTATTCGCCTGAAATTTTTGCAGCACCCGGGGAGATGGCAGACACAATGACTCCTTCCTTGAGGATACCCGCTGGCTCAGATAAACCCGGAGAGTCGGGCACAAAACTCCTAGACAGAGCATCCGCCTTCACATTTTTAGAGCCCGGAAGGTACGAAATCACAAAGTCGAAGCGGGCAAAAAATAACGACCAACGGGCCTGTCTAGGATTCAAGCGCTTGGCAGACTCGAGATAAGTCAAGTTCTTATGATCAGTCAATACCACCACGCGATGCTTAGCTCCTTCAAGCCAATGACGCCACTCCTCGAATGCCCACTTCATGGCCAGCAACTCTCGATTGCCCACATCATAATTACGCTCAGCGGGCGAAAACTTCCTGGAAAAGAAAGCACATGGTTTCATCACTGAGCAATCAGAACCTCTCTGTGACAAAACCGCCCCTGCTCCAATCTCAGAAGCATCAACCTCGACCTGGAACGGAAGAGAAACATCTGGCTGACACAACACAGGGGCAGAACAAAAACGACGCTTCAACTCCTGAAAAGCTTCCACAGCAGCAGAAGACCAATTAACCAAATCAGCACCCTTCTTGGTCAAATCGGTCAATGGTTTGGCAATGCTAGAAAAATTACAGATGAAGCGACGATAAAAATTAGCAAAGCCCAGGAACTTTTGCAGACTTTTCAGAGATGTCGGCTGAATCCAATCCTGGATGGCTTGGACCTTAACTGGATCCATCTCGATAGTAGAAGGGGTAAAGATGAACCCCAAAAATGAAACTTTCTGCACACCGAAGAGACACTTTGATCCCTTCACAAACAAAGAGTTAGCACGCAGGACCTGAAAAACCATTCTGACCTGCTTCACATGAGACTCCCAATCATCTGAGAAGATCAAAATGTCATCCAAGTAAACAATCAGGAATTTATCCAGATACTCACGGAAGATGTCATGCATAAAAGACTGAAACACAGATGGAGCATTGGCAAGTCCGAACGGCATCACTAGATACTCAAAATGACCCTCGGGCGTATTGAATGCAGTTTTCCATTCATCTCCTTGCCTGATTCTCACCAGATTATACGCACCACGAAGATCTATCTTAGTGAACCAACTAGCCCCCTTAATCCGAGCAAACAAGTCAGATAACAATGGCAAGGGATACTGAAATTTAACAGTGATCTTATTAAGAAGGCGGTAATCAATACACGGTCTCAGCGAACCATCCTTCTTGGCTACAAAGAAGAACCCTGCTCCCAGTGGTGATGACGATGGGCGAATATGTCCCTTCTCCAGGGATTCCTTCACATAACTGCGCATAGCGGCGTGTTCGGGCACGGATAAATTAAATAATCGACCTTTAGGGAATTTACTACCAGGAATCAAATTGATAGCACAATCACAATCCCTATGCGGAGGTAGAGCATCGGACTTGGGCTCTTCAAATACATCCTGATAATCAGACAAGAACTCTGGGACCTCAGAAGGGGTGGATGACGAAATCGACAAAAATGGAACATCACCATGTACCCCCTGACAACCCCAGCTGGATACCGACATGGAATTCCAATCCAATACTGGATTATGGGTTTGTAGCCATGGCAACCCCAACACGACCACATCATGCAGATTATGCAACACCAGAAAGCGAATAACTTCCTGATGTGCAGGAGCCATGCACATGGTCAGCTGGGCCCAGTATTGAGGTTTATTGTTGGCCAAAGGTGTAGCATCAATTCCTCTCAATGGAATAGGACACCGCAAAGGCTCCAAGAAAAACCCACAACGTTTAGCATAATCCAAATCCATCAGATTCAGGGCAGCGCCCGAATCCACAAACGCCATGACAGAAAACGACGACAAAGAGCATATCAAGGTAATGGACAGAAGGAATTTGGACTGTATAGTACCAATGACGGCAGACCTAGCGGACCGCTTAGTGCGCTTAGGACAATCAGAAATAGCATGAGTGGAATCACCACAGTAGAAACACAGACCATTCAGACGTCTGTATTCCTGCCGTTCAACTCTAGTCATAGTCCTATCGCACTGCATAGGCTCAGGTTTAACCTCAGGCAGTACCGCCAAATGGTGCACAGATTTACGCTCGCGCAAGCGTCGACCGATCTGAATGGCCAAAGACAAAGACTCATTCAAACCAGCAGGCATAGGAAATCCCACCATGACATCCTTAAGAGCCTCAGAGAGACCCTTTCTGAACAAAGCTGCCAGCGCAGATTCATTCCACTGAGTGAGTACTGACCATTTCCTAAATTTCTGACAATATACTTCTATATCATCCTGACCCTGGCACAAAGCCAGCAAATTTTTCTCAGCCTGATCCACTGAATTAGGCTCATCGTACAGCAATCCGAGCGCCAGGAAAAACGCATCGACACTACTCAATGCAGGGTCTCCTGGCGCAAGAGAAAATGCCCAGTCTTGAGGGTCGCCATGCAAAAAAGAAATAATAATCAAAACCTGTTGAATAGGATTACCAGAAGAATGAGGTTTCAAGGCCAGAAATAGCTTACAATTATTTTTGAAACTTAGAAACTTAGTTCTATCTCCAAAAAACAAATCAGGAATAGGAATTCTTGGTTCTAACATAGATTTCTGATCAATAGTATCTTGAATTTTTTGTACATTTATAACGAGATTATCCATTGAAGAGCACAGACCCTGAATATCCATGTCCACACCTGTGTCCAGAATCACCCAAATGTCTAGGGGAAAAAAAAAAGTGAACACAGAGCAGAAAAAAAAAAAAAAAAAAAAAATGATGTCAGAACTTTTTCTTTCCCTCTATTGAGAATCATTAGTTAGAGCTCCTTGTACTGTTATGTTTGCTAATGACAGGTGTTATGAAGGCAATCCAGAAACACAGTGTGCTTAGCGATCAGAGCGCACACAGTGATCTGACAAATACCCAAAAATACAAGAACGAGCTCTGAGACGTGGAAACTCTGTAGACTGCACACCTGATCCTATCCTAAACACAACTAAAAGCGGCTGTGGATTGTGCCTAACAACTACCTAGGCAACTCGGCACAGCCTAAGAAACTAGCTAGCCTGAAGATAGAAAAATAGGCCTGACTTGCCCCAGAGAAATTCCCCAAAGGAAAAGGCAGCCCCCCACATATAATGACTGTGAGTAAGATGAAAAGACAAAACGTAGGGATGAAATAGATTCAGCAAAGTGGGGCCCGATATTCTAGGACAGAGCGAGGACAGTAAAGCGAACTTTGCAGTCTACAAAAAACCCTAAAGCAAAACCACGCAAAGGGGGCAAAAAAAAAACCACCGTGCCGAACTAACGGCACGGCGGTACACCCTTTGCGTCTCAGAGCTTCCAGCAAAACAAAAGACAAGCTGGACAGAAAAAAAGCAACAAAAAAGCAAAAGGCACTTAGCTATACAGAGCAGCAGGTCACAGGAACAATCAGGAGAAGCTCAGATCCAACACTGAAACATTGACAAGGAGCAAGGATAGCAGCATCAGGCGGAGTTAAGTAATGAAGCAGTTAACGAGCTCACCAGAACACCTGAGGGAGGAAGCTCAGAAGCTGCAGTACCACTTGTGACCACAGGAGTGAATTCAGCCACAGAATTCACAACAGACACCATATCCCTGTTAAAAAAATAATTAAAATAAAAAATATTTATATATCTAGCAAAATGCATTTGGCATCTGAAATGTGCAACTTTGACCCTGAAAAGAATTCACATAATGGGTTGAAACACAACGTGCGCTGATTTCAATTCAATCTGTATTTGGAAGCCGTATCAGAGAAGGAGTGCACTGTTCCCGGAGATACCGCAATAACAGCTCAATGCGTGGAGTGGACAGAGCAAGCTCTTTTTCCATCTCCCTGTTCTAAAAATCCATTTACTATATGGTCTCCAATTAGGAGACGTATCAGATATTAAACTGATAAGAACAGATACTACAATTGATCTTGGGTGGCGGCAGCGACAATCATAGCCAAAAGGCCAAGAAGCGACAACCAGAAATGATTTTGTACTTGTGCCGCCCCGAGGCCTGACTTTGATCCTTCATCCTAGCAAGAAGGCCGAGAAGCAATAACCAGAAATCGTTTCGCACTTGTGCCGCACCAAGACCTAGCACTGATACCCTTTGGGGAGATGGAGCAAAAGATTGCCCTGAGGAGGACATTTTAGCAAACCAGACGCCTTCACAATGACAGATCTGCTGCTTGTTCAAGCTGTGAGCCATTCGTTTTTAATCTGCATAACTCCACCTATTGTAACCCTCCCCCCTCTTTGTTCCAATGTGCACTACTGAGTGACAGGAGGAGTGCGAGAGGGAAATTCAAAAAACAAACAAGCGAGCAGCTGTCTTCCCTTAGCTCTCCTGATGCGGGGTATAGACCCTGCTGCCTACCTATCACCATGCTGCCCGCCGCTGTTCCAGCAGCAGACTGAAGATGACTGCCACCGCACTGCTTTTTATAGGCTAAGGGCCCAATGTGACACGTGAGGGTTCCAGCCCATTGTGACACATGAAGGTTCCGGACCATGGCCAAGGGCCCATTGTGACACGTGAAGGTTCCGGACCATGGCGAAGGGCCCATTGTGACATGTGAAGGTTCCAGACCATGGCCAAGGGCCCATTGTGACACGTGAAGGTTCCGGACCATGGCGAAGGGCCCATTGTGAAACGTGAGGGTTCCGGACCATGGCCAAGGGCCCATTGTGACACGTGAGGGTTCCGCATGCAGATTCTATCTAATGCAGGCAGCGCACCTGGTTGCTAGAAAGCATTAGAATACTCACACAGGTGGAGATAGGCAGTGTATTCAAGATCAGCACAGACACAATTTTTCCTTTCTTTAAATACATATACACCAAATTTAAAAGTCAGTGGTTCACAAGAGCGAGACAATGTTTTGCAAAAGAAATTATGTGGTCACAAACGTGGTATGTATGGCAGAACTACTCATGGGTTACTTAAATTAAAACACTAAGTACTGATAGCAAGGGGCCTAACTTTGCAGACGATATACTTGCAACACTGTAACAAACACACCGGTTGCAACCAGTAAAGATAGATTGATTGATTGATAGATTTCATATTGAATGCAATACAATGCTTGACATGCATAGGTGCCATCAATGCAATGCGCCCAAAATGTTGCAATCGGTCAAGTTAAATCTAGCAAAATGCATTTGGCATCTGAAATGTGCAACTTTGACCCTGAAAAGAATTCACATAATGTTAGGGCTAGCGGAACGCACCAAATAATAAGACAGAGTAAGATGCGTTCGCAGCCCGGGGTCCACCGTGCAGAGATGGAACCTGCTGCCAAGTAATGACGGACTATATGGCGGTACAAATTGAATACACACACGGGTTAACTTCACCCCGTGTGAAGGAAGCGAACCCTGTTGCGTCACAGGGCCGCGGTACCGCACCAAGAGCGCAAGCAAGGAGTCTCGGAACTCGATCCCAAGACACAGGATTCGAGTTCATATAGACCTCATGCGCTCGACACTGCAACTGGGGTGTCAGAGTGACAGAAATAATAATAATAAAGATGCACGAGAGTGCGTGCGGTGCCGCACTGGTGGACGCCACTAACCACCCAGACTTGGGTCAGGAAAGCGCTGTGAAAGCGCACGGCGCCGCACTGGCGGTCACAGCAATTAGACGCTGTATTGTGTGTTACGTGCTGATGGCTAAGTCGGGCGCTAGATAGCAATCATCCACCTTCCGCGAGCAGTCATACAATAGGGAGGGGATTTTAACCCCTTAGCGACCGCCGATACGCCTTTTAACGGCGGCCGCTAAGGGTACTTAAACCACAGCGCCGTTAATTAACGGCACTGTGGAAAAAGTAAATAGCGCCCCCCAGAGTCGGATTTTCTCCGGGGTCTCGGCTGCCGGGGGTAGCCGAGACCCCAGAAAACATGATTCGGGGTTTTTTTTACCCTCCCCGCATTTGCGATCGCCGGTAATTAACCGTTTACCGGCGATCGCAAAAAAAAAAAAAAAGCGATCTCTTTTTAATTTCTCTGTCCTCCGATGTGATCGCACATCGGAGGACAGAGAAAAGGGGTCCCAGGTGGCCCCCCAATACTTACCTATCTCCCCCGGTGCTCCTCGTGGCTCCCGGTGGGCGCCGCCATCTTAAAAATGGCGGGCGCATGCGCAGTGCGCCCGCCGGCCGGCCCCGCGAGAATCTTTGGGGTCTCGGCTGCCGGGGGTAGCTGAGACCCCAAAAAGCATGATCGGGGTCGGTTTTACCGACCCCTGTTTTGCGATCGCCGGCGGTAATTAACTGTTTACCGGCGACCGCAAAAAAAAAAAAAGTAAAGTATAATTCTCTGTCCTCTGATGTGATCGCACATCAGAGGACAGAGAAATAGGGAGATTCGGGGACCCTACAATACTCACCTGTGTCCCTGGATCCTCTTGCTGCTCCTCCTGGCCGCCGGCAGAAGAAAATGGTGGGAGCATGCGCAGTGCGCCCGCCATCTGTCTCCATCTGCTGGCCGGCAGGAGAACAGCAGTTGGGGCTAAAATTAGGGTTAGGGGTAGGGTTAGGGGTAGGGTTAGGGGTAGGGTTAGGGTTAGGGTTAGGGTTAGGGCTGGGGTTAGGGGTAGGGCTAGGGTTAGGGGTAGGGCTAGGGTTTGGGGTAGGGTTAGGGCTAGGGTTAGGGGTAGGGTTAGGGGTAGGGTTAGGGTAGGGTTAGAGCTAGGGTTAGGGTTAGGGCTAGGGTTAGGGCTAGGGTTAGGTGTTGTGAATTCTGTGGCAGAGCTCCCTCCTGTGGTCACAAGTGGTACTTCGGCTGATTCTCTCTATGAGCTTCCGTTGGTGGAGGAGAGTGGTACTGCGGCTTCTGAGTTTCCTTCCTCAGGTGATGTGGTGAAGTCGTTAGGTGCTGCTCTATTTAACTCCACCTAGTGCTTTGATCCTGGCCTCCAGTCAATGTTCTAGTATTGGACTTGCTTCCTCCTGGATCGTTCCTGTGGCCTGCTGCTCTACATAGCTAAGTTGCTCTTGTGTTATTTTTGTTTGCTGTTTTTTCTGTCCAGCTTGTTTATTTGGTTTTTCTTGCTTGCTGGAAGCTCTGGGACGCAGAGGGTGTACCTCCGTGCCGTTAGTCGGTACGGAGGGTCTTTTTGTCCCCTTTGCGTGGTTGTTTGTGGGGTTTTGTGTTGACCGCAAAGTTACCTTTCCTATCCTCGCTCTGTTCGGAAAGTCGGGCCTCACATTGCTAGATCTATTTCATCTCTGCGTTTGTCTTTTCATCTTAACTCACAGTCATTATGTGTGGGGGGCTGCCTTTTCCTTTGGGGTATTTCTCTGAGGCAAGGTGGGCTTATTTTCTGTCTTCAGGCTAGCTAGTTTCTCAGGCTGTGCCGAGTTGCATGGGAAGCGTTAGGCGCAATCCACGGCTGCCTCTAGTGTGGTTGGAGAGGATTAGGGATTGCGATCAGCAGAGTTCCCACGTCTCAGAGCTCATTCTATGTTTTTGGGTTATTGTTAGATCACTGTATGTGCTCTGACTTCTATGTCCATTGTGGTACTGAATTACCAGCCATAACAGTTAGGGTTAGGGCTAGGGTTAGGGCTAGGGTTAGGGCTAGGGTTAGGGCTAGGGTTAGGGCTAGGGCTAGGGTTAGGGCTAGGGTTAGGGCTAAATTTAGGGTTAGGGTTGGGGCTAAATTTAGGGTTAGGGTTGGGGCTAAATTTAGGGTTAGGCTTCTTTCACACTTACGTCGGTACGGGGCCGTCGCAATGCGTCGGCCCGACATACCGACGCACGTTGTGAAAATTGTGCACAACGTGGGCAGCGGCTGAAGTTTTTCAACGCATCCGCTGCCCAATCTATGTCCTGGGGAGGAGGGCGCGGAGTTACGGCCACGCATGTGCGGTCAGAAATGGCGGATGCGATGTACAAAAAAACGTTTCATTGAACATTTTTTTGTGCCGACGGTCCGCCAAAACACAACTGATCCAGTGCACGACGGACGCGACGTGTGGCCATCCGTCACGATCCGTCGGCAATACAAGTCTATGGGCAAAAAACGCATCCTGCGGGCACATTTGCAGGATCCGTTTCTTGTCCAAAACGACGGATTGCGGCGGATGCCAAACGACGCAAGTGTGAAAGTAGCCTTAGGGCTAGGATTAGGGTTGGGGCTAAAGTTAGGGCTAGGTTTGGGGCTAAAGTTAGGGTTAGAGTTGGGATTAGGGTTAGGGTTTGGATTACGGTTGGTATTAGGGTTAAGGTTGGCATTAGGGTTAGGTTTGGGATTAGAGTTAGGGTTGTGATTAGGGGTGTATTGGGATTAGAGTTAGGTTTGAGGTTAGGGTTGAGATTAGGATTAGGGGTGTGTTGGATTTAGGGTTTTGATTAGGGTTATGGTTAGGGTTGACATTAGGGTTGTTTTGGGGTAAGGGTTGTGATTATGGTTAGGGTTAGTGATTAGGATTATGGATCAGGTTGGGATTAGGGTTAGGGGTGTGTTGGGGTTAGGGTTGGAGCTAGAATTGGGGGATTTCCACTGTTTAGTTACATCAGGGGGTCTCCAAACACGACAGCCAATTTTGCGCTCAAAAAGTCAAATGGGGCTCCCTCCATTCTGAGCTCTGCCGTGCGCCCAAACAGTGGGTTACCCCCACATATGGGGCATCAGCGTACTCGGGATAAATTGGACAACAACTTCTGGGGTCCAATTTCTCTTGTTACCCTTGTGAAAATAAAAACTTGGGGGCTACAAAATCTTTTTTGTGGAAAAATATATATATATATTTTTTTTATGACTCTGCATTATAAATTTCTGTGAAGCACTTGGGCATTCAAAGTTCTCACCACACATCTATATAAGTTCCTTGGGGGGTCTAGTTTCCAAAACGGGGTCACTTGTGGGGGGTTACTACTGTTTAGGTACATCAGGAGCTCTGCAAACGCAACATAACGCCCACAGACCATTCTATCTAAGTCTGCATTCCAAAACGGCGCTCCTTCCCTTCTGAGCTCTGCCGTGCGCCCAAACAGTGGTTTATCCCCACATATGGGGCATCAGCATACGCAGGATAAATTGGACAACAACATTAGTGGTCCAATTTCTCCTGTTACCCTTGTGAAAATCAAAACTTGGGGGCTACAATATCTTTTTTGTGAAAAAAAAAATATTTTTTATTTTCACGACTCTGCATTCTAAACTTCTGTGAAGCACTTGGCCATTCAAAGTTCTCACCACACATCTAGATAAGTTCCTTGGGGGGTCTAGTTTCCAAAATGGTGTCACTTGTGGGGGGTTACTACAGTTTAGGTACATCAGGGGCTCTGCAATCGCAACATAATGCCCATAGACCATTCTATCAAAGTCTGCATTCCAAAAAGGCGCTCCTTCCCTTCCAAGCTCTGCCGTGCGCCCAAACAGTGGTTTACCCCCACATATGGTGCATCAGCGTACTCGGGATAAATTGGACAACAACTATTGCAGTCCAATTTCTCCTGTTACCCTTGTGAAAATAAAAACTTGGGGGCTACAATATCTTTTTTGTGGGAAAAAAAAAATATTTTTTATTTTCACGACTCTGCATTCTAAACTTCTGTGAAGCACTTAGGCATTCAAAGTTCTCACCACACATCTAGATAAGTTCCATGGGGGGTCTAGTTTCCAAAATGGGGTCACTTGTGGGGGATTTCTACTGTTTAGGCACATCAGGGGCTCTCCAAACGCGACATGGCGTCCGATCTCAATTCCAGCCAATTCTACATTGAAAAAGTAAAACGGCACTCTTTCTCTTCCAAGCTCTGCGGTGCGCCCAAACAGTGGTTTACCCCCACATATTGGGTATCGACGTACTCAGGAGAAATTGCACAACAACTTTAGTGGTCTAATTTATCCTGTTACCCTTGTGAAAATAAAAATTTGTGGGCAAAAAGATCATTTTTGTAGAAAAAATGCGATTTTTTTTTTCACGGCTCTACGTTATAAACTTCTGTGAAGCACATGGAGGTTCAAAGTGCTCACCACACATCTAGATAAGTTCCTTAAGGGGTCTAGTTTCCAAAATGGTGTCACTTGTGAGGGGTTTCCACTGTTTAGGCACATCAGGGGCTCTCCAAACGCGACATGGCGTCCAATCTCAATTCCAGCCAATTCTACATTGAAAAAGTAAAACGGCACTCCTTCTCTTCCAAGCTCTGCTGTGCGCCCTAACAGTGGTTTACCCCCACATATTGGGTATCAGCGTACTCAGGAGAAATTGCACAACAATTTTTGTGGTCTAATTTCTCCTGTTACCCTTGTGAAAATAAATATTTGTGGGCAAAAAGATCATTTTTGTAGAAAAAATGCGATTTTTTTTTCACGGCTCTACATTATAAACTTCTGTGAAGCACATGGGGGTTCAAAGTGCTCACCACACATCTAGATAAGTTCCTTAAGGGGTCTAGTTTCCAAAATGGGGTCACTTGTTGGGGGTTTCCACTGTTTAGGCACATCAGGGGCTCTCCAAACGCGACATGGCATCCAATCTCAATTCCAGCCAATTCTACATTGAAAAAGTAAAACGGCGTTACTTTACTTCCAATCTCTGCCGTGCGCCCAAACAGTGGTTTACCCTCACATATGGGGTATCGACGTATTCAGGAGAAATCGCACAACAACTTTTGTGGTCTAATTTCTCCTGTTACCCTTGAGAAAATAAGAATTTGTGGGCGAAAAATCATTTTTGTGTAAACAAAAGCGATTTTTTTATTTTCACGGCTCTACGTTATAAACTTCTGTGAAGCACTTGGGGGTTCAAAGTGCTCACCACACATCTAGATAAGTTCCTTAAGGGGTCTAGTTTCCAAAATGGTGTCACTTGTGGGGGGTTTCCACTGTTTAGGCACATCAGGGGCTCTCTAAACGTGACATGGCGTCCGATCTCAATTCCAGCCAATTCTGCATTGAAAAAGTCAAACGGCGCTCCTTCACTTCTAAGTTCTGCGGTGCGCCCAAAAAGTGGTTTACCCCCACATATGGGGTATTGGCGTATTCAGGAGACATTGCATAACAAAATTTATGGTTACATTTCTGTTTTTACACTTGTGAAAATAAAAAAAAATGGTTCTGAATTAAGATGTTTGCAAAAAAAAGTTAAATGTTCATTTTTTCCTTCCACATTGTTTCAGTTCCTGTGAAGCACGTAAAGGGTTAATAAACTTCCTGAATGTGGTTTTGAGAACCTTGAGGGGTGCAGTTTTTAGAATGGTGTCACACTTGGGTATTTTCTATCATATATACCCCTCAAAATGACTTCAAATGTGATGTGGTCCCTAAAAAAAATGGTGTTGTAAAAATGAGAAATTGCTGGTCAACTTTTAACCCTTATAACTCCCTAACAAAAAAAAATTTTGTTTCCAAAATTGTGCTGATGTAAAGTAGACATGTGGGAAATGTTATTTATTAACTATTTTTCTTGACATATCTCTCTTATTTAAGGGCATAAAAATACAAAGTTTGAAAATTGCAAAATTTTAAAAATTTTCGCCATATTTCCGTTTTTTTCATAAATAATCGCAAGTAATATCGAAGAAATGTTACCACTAACATGAAGTACAATATGTCACGAAAAAACAGTCTCAGAATCAGCGGGATCCGTTGAAGCGTTCCAGAGTTATAACCTCATAAAGTGACAGTGGTCAGAATTGCAAAAATTGGCTCGGTCATTAAGTACCAAATTGGCTCTGTCACTAAGGGGTTAAAGAACGACTTTCACTCACAACACACACACGTTTACAAATGTACACTAGCGCATGGCCGTGCGGTCATGCGAAGCTTATATAGCTGCAGCACATTCAAGACCTTCCAATAAAGGGCCAATGGGAACCGCCGCAGCATCTGAGCATGTGACCCTCGATCTCCAACGGGAGATCTCACCCTGGGCATGCTCAGAAGGGAAAAAGCAGGACTTAGTCCCAAAAGCGTCTCCTCGCCGCTGCCCAGCACTGGCTTCAATGGCAGAAGCAGGAAAAGCAGCAGTAATCCTATGCACAGAGTGAGACTGAGCAAGATGCTGGGAATGATGTCTCTGCTGAGCAGACTCCACTGCGGCTGGAGAAGAATGGGAGAATGCAGCAGAGATGGTTTGAGATTCCCGCTGTGCAGAGGCAGGAACTCGACACCTAACATTACCCCCCCTCCCAGGGCCTCCCCCTCCTTGGACCTCGCTACACCTGAAGGCAGCAAGGAGCTGTGGAGCTCGAATGTTTTCAGCAGGCTCCCAGGACCTGTCCTGTTGTGAATTCTGTTGTCGGGCTCCCTCCAGTGGTCATGAATGGTACTTCGGCTGGTTCTGTCCATGGACTTCCTCGGGTGGCTGTGGGTGTTTCTGAGATTCCTTCCACAGGTGGCGAGGTTAATTCGTTAGCTGGCTCCTCTATTTAACTCCACTCCATGCCACCTGTCAATGTTCCAGTATTGGTCTAGTTCACTCCTGAATCGTTCTTGTGACCTGTCTTCCCAGCAGAAGCTAAGGGCCTGCTTGTATTTCTCTGGTTTGCTATTTTTCTGTCCAGCTTGCTATTTTGATTGTTGTCTTGCTTGCTGGAAGCTCTGGGACGCAGAGGGAGCGCCTCCGCACCGTGAGTCGGTGAGGAGGGTCTTTTTGCGCCCTCTGCGTGGTCTTTTTGTAGGTTTTTGTGCTGACCGCAAAGCTACCTTTCCTATCCTCAGTCTGTTCAGTAAGTCGGGCCTCACTTTGCTAAATCTATTTCATCTCTGTGTTTGTATTTTCATCTTTACTCACAGTCATTATATGTGGGGGGCTGCCTTTTCCTTTGGGGAATTTCTCTGAGGCAAGGTAGGCTTTATTTTTCTATCTTCAGGGCTAGCTAGTTCCTTAGGCTGTGCCGAGTTGCATAGGGAGCGTTAGGAGCAATCCACGGCTATTTCTAGTGTGTTTGATAGGATTAGGGATTGCGGTCAGCAGAGTTCCCACGTCCCAGAGCTCGTCCTATATTATCAGTAACTATCAGGTCATTCCGTGTGCTCTTAACCACCAGGTCCATTATTGTCCTGACCACCAGGTCATAACACTGTCCTCTGGGCCATAACCCTTCCAATCCACCAAATAGAATTTTTTGCCACGTACCACCTTGCACCCCAAAATAGCGATCACCTCGTAATCGTCCGTAGATGAACCTGATGTCCCGGCATATGACTCGGAAAACCGGGACATGTATACGGGTTTCAAGAGGGACACATGAAAGGCGTCGGTGATACCCAAGCGTGGAGGAAGGGCCAGACGGTAGACCACAGGGTTAACCTGTTCGTGGACCTTGATGGGACCCAAGTAGCGAGGCGAAAACTTAGTGGACTCAACACGCAGCCTGATGTTACGGGCGGAGAGCCACACTAAGTCACCAGGAGCAAAGGTCGGAGCGGGACGCCGATGAGCATCGGCGGAGGACCTCATTCTCTCCTTGGAGGCCCGAATGGCATCCTGAGTGAGGTCCCAAATGTCCCGTGCCTCCACAGCCCAGTCTGCCACCCTGGAGTCGGCGGAAGACACAGGCATGGGCACAGGAACACGCGGATGCTGGCTGTAATTTAGGAGGAATGGAGTCTGACTGGTGGAGTCGGCTACGGCGTTGTTAAGCGCAAACTCTGCCCACGGTAGCAAGGAAGCCCAGTCATCCTGCCTGGCAGAAACAAAATGTCGTAAATATGTGACCAAGGTCTGGTTGGCCCTCTCTACCAACCCATTCGTCTCGGGATGATATGCCGAAGAGATATTCAACTCAATACTGAGTAGACAACAAAGCTCTCTCCAGAATCGAGACGCAAACTGGGGACCCCGGTCACTAACAATTTTGTCTGGCATACCGTGTAGGTGAAAAAAATGGTCGGTGATCACCCAGATAATGGTGCAGTTACGAGCCCACTACAAAGTCCATCCCAACCATCTCCCAGGCCCTGTCCACCACCGGCAGAGGGTAAAGCAAACCAGCTGGCCGTTGCCGAGGGGACTTGTTCTTGGCGCAAGAGACACATGCCCGAACATATTCTGCGACATCACGAGCCATATGCGGCCACCAGTATGTCCTCGCCAGTAACTCAGATGTCCTTTTGGAACCAAAATGTCCACCCACCCTGGACGATTGTGCCCAAGAGAGAACCTCCGGTCGCAAACTGGATGCTACAAAAGTCTTGCCCGGAGGCACAGACTCTAGCGAAACCAGGGCCACAGTTCTCAAGCTCACGGTGGGGACAATAAGCCGAGGCTCCTCTTCCTCCTCCACAGATGACACAACGGAGCGAGAGAGAGCGTCGGCCCGAATGTTCTCCCCAGAAAGAAAATGGAGGGTGAAATGAAACCGGGAGAAGAACAAGGACCATCTGGCCTGGCGAGAATTTAACCGCTGGGCTGTCTGCAGGTACACCAAATTTTTATGATCTGTGAAGACTTGGAAGGGAAAACAAGCTCCACTCCGAGAAAGCCAACTTCATTGCTAGCAACTCCCTGTCCCCGATGGAATTATTCCTCTCTGCTGGTGAGAAGGTCTTAGAAAAGAAGAAGCAAGGATGCTTCCGACCTTGAGCATCCTTTTGGAAGAGGACTGCTTAGCACCAACAGATGAGGCATCCACCTCCATGATAAATGGCTTATCTACATCAGGGCGATGTAGGATGGGAGCGCTAGCGAAGTGTGACTTAATCAAGAGAAAGGCCTTGGAGACATCTTCCGACCATAACTTGGGATTTGCCCCCTTCTTAGTGAGGGCAACCAAGAGAGCAACCAAAGTTGAGAAGTGGGGAATGAACTGGCGATAGTAATTAATGAACCCCATAAAGCGCTGCACCGCTTTGAGAGAATGGGGTTCCTGCCAGTCCATCACAGCCTGTAGAAGTGAAGGCCTTGGAGACCTCCTCAGACCACAATTCGGGATTTGCCCCCTTCTTGGTGAGGGCAACCAAGGGAGCTACCAAAGTTGAGAAGTGTGGAATGAACTGGCGATAATAATTAATGAACCCCATAAGGCGCTGCATTGCTGTTAGGGGTCAAGCTCCCGCTTCTGCACAGGGGGAATCTCGGGCCGTTTCTGCTGCGGTCTCCCATTCTTTTCCTGCCGCAGTGGAACCTGCTCAGCGGAGACGTCGGTCCTTGCATCTGGCTCAGTCTCACTCTGTGCTTAGGCTTGCTGTTGCTTTTCCAGCTTTTGCCATTAAAGCCAGTGCTGGGCAGCAGCGAGCGGACGCTTTTGGGACCAAGGCCTGCTTTTTCCCTTCTGAGCATGCCCAGAGTGAGATCTCCCATTGGAGATCGAGGGTCACATGCTCAGATGCTGCAGTGGTTCCCATTTGTCCTCCTGGAAGGTCCTGAAAGGGCTAACTTCTGTGGCAGCTGCCCATTGGTCCTTTATTGGAAGGTCCTGAACATACTGCAGCTATATAAGCTTTGCATGACCGCACGGCCATGCGCTAGTGTACATTTGTATACGTGTGTTTGTTGTGAGTGCAAGTCGTTCATTAAATACACCTACCCTATTGCATGACTGTTCGGAGTATGGCTGCTACCTAGCGCCCGACTAATCACTCAACATGATACACACGAATCAGCGTCTATTGCTGTGATCGCCAGTGCGGCGCCACGCGCCAGTAGTGCGCTTCCTAACCCACGTCCGGGTACTTAGTGGTGTCTGCCAGTACGACACAGTTCTCACTTCGGTGCTCTTACTATACCTAACACACCCAGTTGCGGTGTGGTGCGCAAGTAGTCTGTACGGACTTCAACCCTGAGTTTTGGGATTGAGTTCACTGACTCCTTGCTTGCACTTACTGTATTAGTGCAGTATTGCGGACCTGTGGCTTTACACGGTTCGATTCCACCGCCATATAGCGCTGCCATTTACTAGTAGCAGGTTTTTCACCTGCACTGTGGACCCCGGACTGCGAACGCACCAATATTATTTCATCTTATACTTGGTGCGTTCCACCAGTCCTAACAGAACACTAGCGCCAGGGTCTGGCTAGCAAATGGCAGACAATCAGCTTTTACAGCGGTACATCCAGCAGCTGGAGTGAAGGTTGGCGGCTCTAGAGCGTTCAACCTCAGCTGTGGATGTCACTGCTGTCGCTGTTCAGGCTGCAAGTGTAGCCGCAGCCAGTTTGTCCGCTGCCACCCCTGCTCCGACTATATCCCGTCTCCCGCTTCCTGACAAGTTTGCTGGTGACAGTAAACAATGTTGCGGATTCGTAAGCCAGTGCTCCATACACCTCGAGCTCCTGGCGGTGCGTTTCCCTACGGAACGGGCGAAAGTGGGATTTATTTTATCTCTCTTGTTGGGCAGGGCGTTGGAGTGGGCAACGCCACTTTGGGAGCATGATGATCGTGTGGTACAGAGTGCTCCTCTCTTTCTGGACGCCCTGAAGCAGGTCTTTTTGGGACCCCGTATTACCCACGATACCGCGCTCCAGTTATTGACAATTACTCAGGGCTCGTCCGTGGTCAGCCAGTTTGCCGTCCAGTACCGGACTCTAGCCTCAGAGTTAGAGTGGTCGGATAAAGTTCTAATTCCGGTGTTCTGGAAGGGACTGGCAGACCACATGAAGGACGTCTTGGCCACCAGGGAGATACCCGCTACACTGGAACACTGGAGGAGCTTATTTCTCTACCTACCTGCATCGACCTCCGTTTTCACGAGCGGAGGTTAGAGCGGACCCAGTGTAGGCAGAGGTTTAGACTGGCTCCCACCTTCGCCAGACCTCTTGAATCTTCCGTTCAGGCGTCCGACTCCCATGAGGCCATGGAGGTTTCTCGAGCGGGACCTAAGTCTCAGGCTGCTCGAGTACCCATGGTTTGTAAAAATTGTCACCAACTAGGACATTACACCAATAAATGTCCACGGTGGTCGGGAAAACGATCGCGTCTAGTAACCATAGGGGGAGGTTCACTAGACACAGCGGCATTTTCCTCCAAACTGTCCTTTAAAGGGACAATCCTCTTTGACTCATCCACTCTAACAGTTGAGCTTTGTGTGCATTCAGGAGCAGAGGGAAATTTCATGTCCTCTGCTTTTGCTCTGCACCACGCTGTACCATTTGTTATGCTCGCCAAACCTGTAACTGTTAGAATTGTGAATGGGTCGACACTTCCACAGCAAATCACACACCAGACTGTTCCATTCTCGTTGTTCATGTCCCCTTACCACCAGGAGATTATTTCCCTTCTTGTCCTTCCCGAGGGAATGGATGAGATTTTACTGGGAATACCGTGGCTCCGTTTCCACTCCCCAAATATTGAGTGGTCCCCAGGGAGAATATTGGGTTGGAGTGAGTCTTGTATGGGCAGGTGTGTGAGTGAGTGTGTACAGGTTTCTACTACCGAGATACTCGCAGACCTTTCTTCTCTTCCCAAGTGCTACTGGGGTTATGCAGACGTATTCTCTAATAAGGCTGCAGAGACTTTACCGCCTCATCGCCCCGACGACTGTCCTATTGATCTCTTGCCTGGAGCGGAACCTCCTCGGGGAAGGGTATATCCCCTCTCTCTCCCTGAGACGGAGGCTATGTCTCAATACATTCAGGAGAATTTGGCAAGAGGGTTCATTAGGAAGTCAGTGTCTCCTGCAGGGGCGGGATTCTTCTTCGTACAGTAGAAGAACGGGGAATTACATCCTTGCATTGATTACAGGGGTCTTAATGCCATCACCATTAAAAATAAGTACCCGTTGCCCTTGATTTCTGAGCTCTTTGACAGGCTAAGGGGAGCACAGGTATTCACCAAACTAGATCTGCGGGTGCCTACAACCTGATTCGCATCCGTGAGGGGGACGAATGGAAAATGGCTTTTAATACCAGGGATGGGCACTATGAGTATCTGGTGATGCCCTTCGGGCTCTGTAATGCCCCAGCCGTTTTTCAGGACTTTGTCAACGATATCTTCCGGGATATGCTTTCCACCTCGGTCGTAGTCTATCTGGATGATATTCTCACCTTCTCTCCAGATATTGACTCCCACCGGAGAGATGTTGGCAGAGTCTTCGCACTCTTACGGGCGAATTCCCTTTATGCAAAGTTGGAGAAGTGTGTGTTTGAGTAGGAGTCTTTACCTTTCCTGGGCTATATCATCTCCGCCCAGGGATTGGCTATGGATCCTGCCAAACTACAGGCTGTGATGGACTGGCAAGAACCCCATTCTCTTAAAGCGGTGCAGCGTTTTATGGGGTTCATAAATTACTATCGCCAGTTCATTCCCCACTTCTCAACTTTGGTAGCTCCCTTCGTATCCCTCACCAAGAAGGGAGCGAATCCCAAATTGTGGTCGGAAGAGGTCTCCAAGGCCTTCACTTCTATAAAGTCTCATTTTGCTAGCATTCCCATCTTACATCGTCCCGATGTGGATAAGCCATTCCTAATGGAGGTGGATGCCTCATCCGTTGGTGCTGGAGCAGTCCTCTATCAAAAGGATGCTCAAGGTCGGAAGCATCCATGCTTATTTTTCTCAAATACCTTCATACCAGCGGAGAGAAATTACTCCATCGGGGATGGGGAGTTGCTAGCAATGAAGTTGGCCTTTTCGGAGTGGAGACATCTTTTGGAAGGTGCTCGGTTTCCCTTCCAAGTCTTCACAGACCACAAAAATTTGGTCTATTTGCGTACAGCCCAGCGGCTGAATTCTCGTCAGGCCAGATGGTCCTTGTTCTTCTCCCGGTTCCACTTCAATCTCCATTATCTCGCCGGGGAGAAGAACATTCGTGCTGACGCTCTCTCTCGCTCCCTTGTGTCAACTGAGGAGGAGGAAGAGGAGCCTCGGCTTATTGTCCCTTCGGAGAGTCTGAGAACCGTAGCCCCGGTTTCGCTAGAGTCTGTGCCTCCAGGTAAAACTTTTGTTCCCATCAATTTGCGACCGGAGGTTCTCTCTTGGGCTCATTCGTCCAGAGTGGGTGGACACTTTGGGGCAAAGAGAACATCTGAGTCGCTGGCGAGAATGTACTGATGGCCACATATGGTTCGTGACGTCGGAGACTATGTTCAGGCATGCGTCTCCTGTGCCAAAAATAAGTCTCTCCGACAACGGCCAGCTGGATTGTTATATACTCTGCCGGTGGCAGACAGGCCCTGGGAGATGGTCGGGATGGACTTTGTGGTGGGTTTACCCAAGTCACGTGGCTGTACCGTCATTTGGGTGATCACCGACCATTTTTCTAAAATGGTGCATTTGGTGCCGCTTCCTTGGCTACCTTCTGCACGGGCCTTGGCAGCGTTGTTTATTAAACATATCTTCCGCCTGCACGGTATGCCGGACAAAATTGTCAGTGACCGGGGTCCCCAGTTTGCGTCTCAGTTCTGGAGAGAGCTTTGTCATCTTCTCAGGATTGAGTAAAATCTCTCTTCTGCCTATCATCCCGAGACGAATGGGTTGGTAGAGAGAGCCAACCAGACCTTGGTCACATATCTGCGACATTTTGTCTCTGCTAGGCAAGATGACTGGGCATCTTTGCTATCATGGGCGGAGTTTGCTCTGAACAACGCTGTAGCCGACTCCACTGGACAGACTCCATTCCTCCTTAACTATGGTCAGCATCCGCAGGTACCTGTGCCCATGCCCGTGTCTTCCAGGGTGGCAGACTGGGCTGTGGAGGCACCGGACATTTGGGATCGCACTCAGGATGCCATTCGGGCATCCAAGGAGAGAATGAGGTCCTCCGCCGACAGAGGCGTAGCTAGAGCTTTTGCCGCCCGGGGCTGTTCCCGAGTTTGGCGCCCCCCCCCCCCCCCCCCCGGCTCAATACACACAAAGGTTACCAAAAACGGTTTTCCTGTTTTGTAGAACTTAAACTGGGCCTAATGGTGTCACCCCCACATGCCACACCTGTGACTTAATACCACCACACCATGACCAGGCCACATAGTGACCGAATAATACTACATACAAGGGACAAATACCACAACACCATTTCCAGACCACATATTACCACCACATAGTGACTGAATACTACAATACTGATCAGTAATAAAAAAAAAACCACAATACTATCACCATAAGTGCCAGTATTCACAGGAGATCTGTACTTAGTATGCAGTGTCTGTGTAGAGGTAATACAGAGATCACTGGTGACATTATACACAGGACCTCTATATAGTATACAGTGTATAGTGTCAGTGTATAGGTAACACTGACTCACCAGTGACGTCTCTAGGTGAAGTCCTTCATCTTTCAGCCAGCACAGACCGCCATCATTCCTTCCAGCCAGGACTCGTTTCTGCAGGAAATAACACAGTTATCTCGAGCTCCGCTTGCAGAACACATTACTTAATTTTTCACAACTTCTACATTACATCACATGAAGAAAAAAAGGTGATATAGTGTCACTCTGCACAGTAACAGGACCGCCCCCCCATTTAAAACAGTATACTCAAAAAATAAAATAAATACATCACTGCAGTAATAATATCCCTTAATTAGCCCCTATGGTAATAATATTCCCCACCCTGGCCCCGTTTCTCATTCCTGGCTCCAGCCATATGTTCTCGCATCCTGCCCTCATGAGTATCCATTCTACCCCATATGATCTCCACATCCTGCCCCACCAGCCTCCATCGTATCCGTCCTGCCCCATGATCCAATCCTGCCCCGTGTCTCCAATCATGCCCCGTATCTACATTCTGCCCATGCCTCAAGTCCTGCCCCCAGTGTGTCCAGCATATTACCCCCATGTTGTCCAGCAATCTGCCCCAGTGTGTCCAGCATATTACCCCCATGTTGTCCAGCAATCTGCCCCAGTGTGTCCAGCATATTACCCCCAGTGTGTCCAGCAATCTGCCCCAGTATGTCCAGCACTGCCCCCAGTGTGTCCAGCAATCTGCCCCAGTGTCCAGCCTTTCCCCAGTGTGTCCAGCAGTCTGCCCCAGTGTGTCCAGCATATTACCCCCAGTGTCCAGCATTGCCCCAGTGTGTCCAGCATATTACCCCCAGTGTGTCCAGCAATCTGCCCCAGTGTCCAGCATTGCCCCAGTGTGTCCAGAAGTCTGCCCCAGGGTCTCCAGCATTGCCTCAATGTGTCCAGAAATCTGCCCCAGGGTCTCCAGTATTGCCCCAGTGTGTCCAGCAATCTGCCCCATGGTCTCCTGTATTGCCCCAGTGTGTCCAGCATTCTGCCCCATGGTCTCCAGTATTGCCCCGGTGTATCCAGCAATCTGCCCCATGGTCTCCTGTATTGCCCCAGTGTGTCCAGCATTCTGCCCCATGGTCTCCAGTATTGCCCCGGTGTGTCCAGCAATCTGCCCCATGGTCTCCAGTATTGCCCCAGTATGTCCAGAAGTCTGCCCAGGGTCTCCAGCATTGCCTCAATGTGTCCTGAAATCTGCCCCATGGTCTCCAGTATTCAGTGTGTCCAGCAATCTGCCCCATAGTCTCCTGTATTGCCCCAGTGTGTCCAGCATTCTGCCCCATGGTCTCCAGTATTTCCCCAGTGTGTCCAGCATTCTGCCCCATGGTCTCCAGTATTGCCCCAGTGTGTCCAGCAATCTGCCCCATGGTCTCCTGTATTGCCCCAGTGTGTCCAGCATTCTGCCACATTGTCTCCTGTATTGCCCCAGTGTGTCCAGCAATCTGCCCCATGGTCTCCTGTATTGCCCCAGTGTGTCCAGCATTCTGCCCCATGGTCTCCAGTATTGCCCCAGTGTGTCCAGCAATCTGCCCCATAGTCTCCTGTACTGCCCCAGTATGTCCAGCAATCTGCCCCATGGTCTCCAGCATTGCCTCAATGTGTCCTGAAATCTGCCCCATGGTCTCCAGTATTCAGTGTGTCCAGCAATCTGCCCCATAGTCTCCTGTATTGCCCCAGTGTGTCCAGCATTCTGCCCCATGGTCTCCAGTATTTCCCCAGTGTGTCCAGCATTCTGCCCCATGGTCTCCTGTATTGCCCCAGTGTGTCCAGCATTCTGCCCCATGGTCTCCTGTATTGCCTCAGTGTGTCCAGCATTCTGCCACATTGTCTCCTGTATTGCCCCAGTGTGTCCAGCAATCTGCCCCATGGTCTCCTGTATTGCCCCAGTGTGTCCAGCATTCTGCCACATGGTCTCCTGTATTGCCCCAGTGTGTCCAGCATTCTGCCCCATGGTCTCCTGTATTGCCTCAGTGTGTCCAGCATTCTGCCCCATGGTCTCCAGTATTGCCCCAGTGTGTCCAGCATTCTGCCCCATGGTCTCCTGTATTGCCCCAGTGTGTCCAGCATTCTGCCCCATGGTCTCCTGTATTGCCTCAGTGTGTCCAGCAATCTGCCCCATAGTCTCCTGTATTGCCCCAGTGTGTCCAGCATTCTGCCACATGGTCTCCTGTATTGCCCCAGTGTGTCCAGCAATCTGCCCCATGGTCTCCAGTATTGCCCCAGTGTGTCCAGCAATCTGCCCCATAGTCTCCTGTATTGCCCCAGTGTGTCCAGCAATCTGCCCCATGGTCTCATGTATTGCCCCAGTGTGTCCAGCAATCTGCCCCATGGTCTCATGTATTGCCCCAGTGTGTCCAGCAATCTGCCCCATGGTCTCCTGTATTGCCCCAGTGTGTCCAGCAATCTGCCCCATAGTCTCCTGTATTGCCCCAGTGTGTCCAGCAATCTGCCCCATGCTCTCCAGTATTGCCCCAGTGTGTCCAGCAATCTGCCCCATAGTCTCCTGTATTGCCCCAGTGTGTCCAGCATTCTGCCACATGGTCTCCTGTATTGCCCCAGTGTGTCCAGCAATCTGCCCCATGGTCTCCAGTATTGCCCCAGTGTGTCCAGCAATCTGCCCCATAGTCTCCTGTATTGCCCCAGTGTGTCCAGCAATCTGCCCCATGGTCTCCAGTATTGCCCCAGTGTGTCCAGCAATCTGCCCCATAGTCTCCTGTATTGCCCCAGTGTGTCCAGCAATCTGCCCCATAGTCTCCTGTACTGCCCCAGTGTGTCCAGCAATCTGCCCCATAGTCTCCTGTACTGCCCCAGTGTGTCCAGCAATCTGCCCCATGGTCTCATGTATTGCCCCAGTGTGTCCAGCATTCTGCCCCATGGTCTCCAGTACTGCCCCAGTGTGTCCAGCAATCTGCCCCATGGTCTCCAGTATTGCCCCAGTGTGTCCAGCATTCTGCCCCATGGTCTCCAGTACTGCCCCAGTGTGTCCAGCAATCTGCCCCAGTGTGTCCAGCATTGCCCCAGCCCCAGACAGTCAGACATAAAGAAAAAAAAAAAAAGTAAAATCCTCACCTCTCCCGTTCCTAGCGTAGGTCCGGTGCAGTCAGCGTCTCTCCGGCTCTGCGACGCTCAGGACAGAGAGGCAGAGCGGCGCGCACAGTAGTGACGTCATCGCGCCCTCTGCTCTGAGACGTCGCAGAGTCAGAGGAGGCTGCAGCTGCCGGCGCCGCAGGAACCAGGAGAGGTGAGTATAGAGCGGGGGGCGGGGTCCGGTGGTGGGGGGAGCTGGCCCTGGTCGTGGCGGCGGACGGCGCCGCCCGAAGATTTAAAGGGGCGTCTTTTTTTTTTTTTTTTTTCTTCTGCAGCGCCGGCCGCCCCCTGCATTGTGCCGCCCGGGGCGGACCGCCCCCCCCCCGCACCCCCCTTCCTACGCCACTGTCCGCCGATGCACATCGGCGCCCCGCTCCGACCTTTGCTCCTGGCAACTTAGTGTGGCTCTCCGCCCATAACATCAGGCTGCGAGTTGAGTCCACTAAGTTTGCACCTCACTACACAGGTTAATCCTGTGGTCTATCGTTTAGCCCTTCTGCCTCGCCTAGGTATCACCGACACCTTTCATGTGTCCCTTTTGAAGCCCGTATACATGTCCCGGTTTTCCGAGTCATCTGCTGGGACATCGGGTTCGTCTACGGATGATTACGAGGTGAATGCCATTCTGGGGTACAAGGTGGTACGTGGCAAAAAATTTTATCTGGTAGACTGGAAGGGCTGTGGTCCTGAGGACAGGTCTTGGGAGCCTGCTGAGCACATTCGGGCTCCGCAGCTCATTGCTGCCTTCGAGCGTGGCGAGGTCCAGGGGGGGGGGGCAATGTTAGGGGTCGAGTTCCCGCTTCTGCACAGGGGGAATCTTGGGCCATTTCTGCTGCGGTCTCCCATTCTTTTCCTGCCGCAGTGGAACCTGCTCAGCGGAGACGTCTGTCCTTGCGTCTGGCTCAGTCTCACTCTGTGCTTAGGCTTGCTGTTGCTTTTCCAGCTTTTGCCATTGAAGCCAGTGCTGGACAGCAGCGAGCAGACGCTTTTGGGACTAAGTCCTGCTTTTTCCCTTCTGAGCATGCCCAGGGTGAGATCTCCTGTTGGAGATCGAGGGTCACATGCTCAGATGCTGCAGTGGTTCCCATTTGTCCTCCTGGAAGGTCCTGAAAGGGCTAACTTCTGTGGCAGCTGCCCATTGGTCCTTTATTGGAAGGTCCTGAACGTACTGCAGCTATATAAGCTTCGCATGACCTGCACGGCCATGCGCTAGTGTACCTTTGTATACATGTGTTTGTTGTGAGTGCAAGTCGTTCATTAAATACCCCTACCCTATTGTATGACTGTTCGCGTAAGGAGTATGGCTGCTACCTAGCGCCCGACTAATAACTCAACGTGATACACATGAATCATCGTCTATTGCTGTGACCGCCAGTGCGGCGCCACGCGCCAGTAGTGCGCTTCCTAACCCACGTCCGGGTACTTCGTGGTGTCTGCCAGCACGGCACAGTTCGCACTTCGGGGCTCTTACTATACCTAACACACCCAGTTGCGGTGTGGTGCGCAAGTAGTCTGTACGGACTTCAACCCTGAGTTTTGGGATTGAGTTAGCTGACTCCTTGCTTCCACTTACTAGTGCGGTATTGCGGACCTGTGGCTTTACAGGGTTCGCTTCCACCGCCATATAGCGCTGCCATTTACTAGCAGCAAGTTTTTCACCTGCACGGTGGACCCCGGACTGCGAACGCACGAATATTATTTCAACTTATACTTGGTGCGTTCCACCAGTCCTAACAACCGCTTTAAGAGAATGGGGTTCCTGCCAGTCCATCACAGCCTGTAGTTTGGCAGAATCCATAGCCAATCCCTGGTCGGAGATGATATAGCCTAGGAAGGGTAAGGACTCCTGCTCGAACATACACTTCTCCAACTTGGGATAGAGGGAGTTTGCCCGTAGGAGGTCAAAGACTTTGCAAACATCTCTCCGGTGGGTATCAATATCTGGAGAGTAGATGAGAATATCATCCATATAGACTACAACCGAGGTGGAGAGCATATCCCGGAAGATGTCGTTCACAAAGTCTTGGAAAACGGCTGGGGCATTACAGAGCCCGAAGGGCATCACCAGATATTCATAGTGCCCATCCCTGGTGTTAAAAGCCATCTTCCATTCGTCCCCCTCACGGATGCGAATCAGGTTGTAAGCACCCCGCAGATCTAATTTAGTAAATACCCTTGCTCCCCGAAGCCTATCAAAGAGCTCAGATATCAAGGGCAAAGGATATTTATTCTTAACGGTGATAGCGTTAAGACCCCTGTAGTCTATGCATGGACGCAATTCCCCATTCTTCTTCTGCACCCAGCAGGTGACACTGACTTCCTAATGAAACCATATTCATGTTTGACATGTGGGAAAGGTTTTGCCCAGAAAGCTGGCCTTATTGCACATGAAAGAACTCACACTGGCGAGAAACCATTTTCATGTGCAGTATGTGGTAAAACATTTACCCAAAAATTGGGCCTTGTTGCACATCGAAAAAATCACCAACAAGAATAGCCAATTTTCATCTTCAGAAGATAAATGCATTACTCAGAATTCAGGTGTAATGTTCCAGTAGGATAAGGCCACACATTGCAGTTTTGGTAAAAGCAAGCATGGTTTTAGCAGTGTGTTTGTTTTTTTTTTGTAGTTGTTGTTTTTTACAGCATAACCCAAATTTATGAGAGCAATTTAATTGATGTACAAATGGTGCTGTTTAACTGATATTAAACTGCATGCAGTTTTGCAATGCACCAAAACTACACTTCTTGACTTTATCCTTAGAGAATAAGGGCTTGTACACACGTTGCAGATTTGGTACGTTTTTGCCATGCAGATTTTCTAGAAAAACCTGAAGCAATCCTGATGCCAGCAAAGTGAATGAGAGACCTGGAGGATGATGTACTCATTGCTTATTTGGGGCAAAAAATATTCTGCAGCATGTCCGTTCTCTGTATGTTTCAGCCCTATGTTTTTTACCATTGACTTCAGTCAAATAAGTCAAAAGTGCATTGCAAAATTCTACAGGAGATGCAGAAATGGTGTATACATTTTACTCAATGTGTGCGCATACCCTAAAAATTGCTGTTGATGTAAATTTGCCACCAGGTTTTTGCCATCTGATCTGAAAGCAGCATAATGTAGAGAAAGACACTGCAGTGATGTGTCACTTACTGGGCTGCCTGGTGTAGTTTTCATAAAATTACTGTGGTATTAGTAGGAGATTATTAGAGATCTAGTAAACCTGCTGCCAAATAGTCCTCCATATTCATGAGCTTTGTACAACCCTACCCTATATCACCTCCCTACTAACCAGAATCCCTCAATGTCTGTCCACTATTTCATCCTTCTTCTCCGCTAGATTTCTCAAACTTAACATGGACAAAACAGAATTCATCATCTTTCCCCCATCTCACGCGACCCCCCCAACGAACCTATCCATTACAGTAAATGGCTGCCCACTCTCCCCAGTCCCACAAGCTCGTTGCCTTGGGGTAATCCTTGACGCTGATCTCTCCTTCAAACCACATATCCAAGCCCTTTCCACTTCCTGCCAACTTCAACTCAAAAATATTTCACAAATCCGTTCATTCCTCAACCAAGAATCTGCAAAAACCCTAGTCCATGCCCTCATCATCTCTCGCCTTGACTACTGCAACCTCCTGCTCTGTGGCCTCCCCTCTAACACTCTCGCACCCCTCCAATCTATTCTAAACTCTGCTGCCCGACTAATCCACCTGTCCCCCCACTATTCCCCGGCCTCTCCCCTCTGTCAATCCCTTCACTGGCTCTCCATTGCCCAGAGACTCCAGTACAAAACCCTAACCATGACGTACAAAGACATCCACAACCTGTCTCCTCCATACATCTGTGACCTCGTCTCCCGATACTTACCTACACGCAACCTCCGATCCTCACAAGATCTCCTTATCTACTCCCCTCTTATCTCCTCTTCCCACAATCGTATACAAGATTTCTCTCGCGTATCACCCCTACTCTGGAACCCTCTACCACAACACATCAGACTCTCGCCTACCGTCGAAACCTTCAAAAAGAACCTGAAGACCTACCTCTTCCGACAAGCCTACAACCTGCAGTAACCACCGATCGACCAAACCGCTGCATGACCAGCTCTATCCTTACCTACCGTATTCTCACCCATCCCTTGTAGATTGTGAGCCTTCGCGGGCAGGGTCCTCACTCCTTCTGTACCAGTTATGACTTGTATTGTTTAAGATTTTTGTACTTGTTTTTATTATGTATACCCCTCCTCACATTCCATGGCGCTATAACAATAAATAATAATAATAATCCTCTTGCCAGATTTTCCTGGATGTACTGTGACATTGCCTCCATCTCCGGGAGAGATAACGGATAAACTCAACCCCGGGGAGGCTCAGCACCAGGCAAGAGATCAATAGGACAGTCATAGGGGCGATGGGGCGGAAGGGTCTCCGCCACTTTTTTGGAGAACACGTCTGCATAAGACCAATATTAGTTGGGGAGAGAGGATAGATCTGCGGGTACCTCTGCAGTAGCAACCTGAATGCACTCCCTCTGACACCTACCCCCACAAGATTCACCCCATCCCAGAATTCTGCCTGAAGACCACTCGATATGAGGAGAGTGGTACCGTAGCCAAGGTTTTCCCAACAGGACCTCATCAACTCCCTCAGGAATGACGAGCAGAGATATAATCTCCTGATGGGATGGTGACATGGACAGAGTAAAAGGGATGCTCTGGTGTGTTATCTGTGAGGGCAGTGTCGACCCATTCACCACTCGTACCATTACTGGTTGAGCTAGCATAACCAGGGGTATTGCGTGACGTTGTGCGAAGGCAGAAGACATAATAATAATAATAATAATTTTTATTTATATAGCGCCAACATATTCCGCAGCGCTTTACAAATTATAGAGGGGACTTGTACATACAATAGACATTACAGCATAACAGAAATACAGTTCAAAACAGATACCAGGAGGAGTGAGGGCCCTGCTCGTAAGCTTACAAACTATGAGGAAAAGGGGAGACACGAGAGGTGGATGGTAACAATTGCTATAGTTATTCGGACCAGCCATAGTGTAAGACATAAAATTGCCCTCCGCCCCAGAATCCACGCAGAGCTCTACCGAGTGGGAGGATGAGCCTATAATAATTGTCCCCTTAAAGGACAATTTGGAGGCAAACGTCGCCGTGTCTAGAGTACCTCCACCCAAAACCACTAGACGCTGACGTTTCCTCGACCGCTGGGGACAAGATGTCCTGGCTGCTGGCAAACATGACAGACCTTGAGTGCACAAGCGGTCCGGGACTTAGATCCCGCTCGTGACACTTCCATAGCCTCATGGGACTCAGGAACCAGGACCGGAGATTCCAGAGGTTTGGCGAAGGTAGGAGCCAGCCGAAACCTCTGCCTACACTGGGCTTGTTCTAACCTCCGCTCGTTAAAACGGAGGTCAATACGAGTAGAGACAGTTACTAACTCCTCCAGTGTGGCAGGAATCTCCCTAGTGGCCAAAGCGTCCTTCATGTGATCAGCCAGCCCCTTCCAAAATATGGGGATAAGGGCTTTATCCGACCACTCCAGCTCAGATGCTAGGGTGTGGAAGTGGATGGCAAAATGGCTGACCAAGGACTCACCCTGAGTTAATGCCAGCAGTTGGAGCACAGTATCATGGGTGACTGGAGCTCCTAAAAAGACCTGTTTCAGAGTGCTCAAGAACAGCGGAGCACTCTGCACCACATGATCGCCATGCTCTCACAGCGGCGTAGCCCATTCCAACGCCCTGTCCGACAAGAGAGACACAATAAATCTGACCTTAGCCCGCTCTGTGGGAAAACGTGCAGCCAGGATCTTGATGTGAATAGAGCACTGACTCACAAATCCCCTACAAGATTTGCTATCTCCAGAAAATTTTTCTGGCAGCGGGAGGCGAGATAATGTCGGAACAGGGGTTGCAGTGGACAAGGTTGCTGCAGCAACGCTAGCAGCCTGTACAGCAACTGCGGTAACATCCACAGCTGAGGTTGAGCTCTCGAGAACCTCTCGAGAACCGCCAACCTACCCTCCAGCTGCTGGATATACCGCAAGGATTGCTGTATGTCTGTCATTACTAGCCAGACCCTGGCGCTAGTGTAATGTTAGGGCTAGCGGAATGCTCCAAATAATAAGACAGATAGAGTAAGATGCGTTCGCAGCCCGGGGTCCACCGTGCAGAGATGGAACCTGCTGCCAAGTAATGACGGACTATATGGCGGTACAATGTGAATACACACACGGGTTAATTTCACCCTGTGTGAAGGAAGCGAACTCTGTTGCGTCACAGGGCCGCGGTACCGCACCAAGAGCGCAAGCAAGGAGTCTTGGAACTCGATCCCAAGACACAGGATTCGAGTTCATACAGACCTCATGCGCTCGACACCGCAACTGGGGTGTCAGAGTGACAGAAATAATAATAATAAAGATGCACGAGAGTGCGTGCGGAGCCGCACTGGCGGACGCCACTAACCACCCAGACTTGGGTCAGGAAAGCGCTGTGAAAGCGCACGGCGCCGCACTGGCGGTCACAGCAATTAGACGCTGTATTGTGTGTTACGTGCTGATGGCTAAGTCGGGCGGTAGATAGCAATCATCCACCTTCCGCGAGCAGTCATACAATAGGGAGGGGATTTTAAAGAACGACTTTCACTCACAACACACACGTCTACAAATGTACACTAGCGCATGGCCGTGCGGTCATGCGAAGCTTATATAGCTGCAGCACGTTCAGGACCTTCCAATAAAGGGCCAATGGGAACCGCTGCAGCATCTGAGCATGTGACCCTCGATGTCCAATGGGAGATCTCACCCTGGGCATGCTCAGAAGTGAAAAAGCAGGACTTAGGCCCAAAAGCGTCTGCTCGCCGCTGCCCAGCACTGGCTTCAATGGCAGAAGCAGGAAAAGCAGCAGTAATCCTATGCACAGAGTGAGACTGAGCAAGATGCTGGGAACAAAGTCTCTGCTGAGCAGACACCACTGCGGCTGGAGAAGAATGGGAGACCACAGCAGAGATGGTTTGAGATTACCCCTGTGCAGAGGCGGGAACTCGACACATAATGGGTTGAAACACAATATGCGCTGATTTCAATTCAATCTGTATTTGGAAGCTGTATCAGAGAAGGAGTGCACTGTTCCCGGAGATACCGCAATAACGGCTCAATGCGTGGAGTGGACAGATCTTCCTGTTCTAAAAATCCATTTACTATATGGTCTCCAATTAGGAGACGTATCAGATATTAAACTGATAAGAACAGATACTACAATTGATCTTGGACGACGAGCAGGCCCGAGAAGCGACACCCAGAAATGGTTTTGTACTTGTGCCGCCCCAAGGCCGGACACCGCTATTCCCATCATCATTGGAAAACACAACAAAATGTATTGTTAACAACCAAAAAACATCCTCAAGATACATTAACAAAATGTTTCCACTTTTTAGTTTTCCAAATTCCCTCTGCATCCACCTCCCCTCTCCTCCTCTGATCTCACACAAAGCAAAAATACAATTTTCCCAAAATGATTCTTATACAATTTTTAACCTCAATATCCTTGCTTTGAAACACATACATATTCCTCACATCCCACAATACCTCTTTTATACATGCAAATAGATATAGCCAACTACCATGGTAATACTAATATAAATCAGAAGTCTGTACCACTAATCACAACAGGACCTAAACGGCCTATCATCAAATACATAGCCACAAAAGAGAAAAAATGATGATACACGACCAAAGG
Source organism: Ranitomeya imitator (assembly GCF_032444005.1). Taxonomy (NCBI): domain Eukaryota; kingdom Metazoa; phylum Chordata; class Amphibia; order Anura; family Dendrobatidae; genus Ranitomeya; species Ranitomeya imitator. The sequence goes on from NC_091283.1 coordinate 663,724,293, forward strand.
AGTATCACAAAAATATATAAACTTTATTAATATTAAAAAACAGCAAGTGTATGTAAGGTAATACGCAGCATAGCGCCACAGGACTGGACCCTGCAATAGAAACAGCAGGAGGCACGCGCACAGAAGTATCAGTCCACAGAGTATAGTAGTCACACATTGCCTAACATGATTACAAAGAAATAAGCAAAATCATGAAAATAAGCCTAAAAAACTCAGCATACATAAATAAATATGGCAATATGTGAGAAAACCAAATGGAGTGGGAAGCGACCATATAAACGGTGATCAGAATACTTCACCGCAGACTACAGCCCCAGGACAATTAATCAAATGACAATGCAGGATAAGAGTAATAGTACACCTGGGACTGCCGCTATACACAATCGGTCATAGTTACTATAATGCAACTATAAGGCCGACATAACCACCAAATGATACCCACCGCTATGTGGACTGAAAGTTCCGGGAGCGTGCCTCCGCCCCAACGCGCGTTTCGGTGCAAACACCTTCGTCAGGGGGCAGACAAGCAACGTAAACTGCGGCCTTAAAAAGAGAGGACCCCGGAAGTATACACTGGCATGAACCGGAAGTAGACGCGCAGCGTCATGGCAACCACAGCGCCGGCACACTCCGAGACCAGCCGACGGACACCGAAGAACACAGGGGCCCCATGTGATCCAGAGCGTCCAACGGCCAGCACGGACCTGCGCAGGCGCGATGGCACCCGACAGACTGCAGAATAAGGTAACATAACAACGCCGATCAGAGCGCAATACATTTATCAGAGCATACATCAGTGAATCATAGCTATCCACAAAATTGGGGATGTTACAGAATGGACCCACAATACAAGGCACCGACAGTAGGTATATGCTGTCACATCGATACAATACCGAACATCGCCCACAGCCCAAACAGGAACCAAAAGCGAAACAGCAAATGTATGCAACGTATACATGGGCCAAACCCACCAATCAAAATCAGAAAAGCAGCACAGATGTAAAGGAAAGGATCAAAAGCTTCCAATTAACCGCTAAAGCCACAAACAAACCGATGTGCTAACGCACCCAGACCACCTCCACCCCCCAGATAAATGGAATACCAACAGTAAACAATAAACAACAAGAGATCATATACTACAATAGGAAAAATCCAGTAGACAGAGTCCATGCAAGTCCTCAGAGTGGAAGATTCCTAATCCAAGGACACGATTCGTTTGCTAGTAGACAGGACTTCATCCAAGAGCCGGAGCCGGTCTGAGCAGACTTACAATATCCCGGGGTCGAAGAATACTAGAAAAGACAACACAGTTAAAAACTGATAATAAAAACAATGATAAAAACAGCGACCAACCATGGCGCCAGCCTCAACATCACCAGCGACTATAGGAAGGGGGCATAACTAATATTATCATTAAGACCTGCCGGCTGGACAGTGTTGAGCACCCAAATCCAACGGGACTCAACACGGGCCAGCCGTTGAAAAGTGCCCCCTCCACGAATGCCCACCTCCAACATATCTATACCCTTGGCCCTGAGAAGACCGGCATCACAGTTGTGGAACCTCTTGAAGTGGCGCGGCAGTGTTTTAAGGGTGGTGATGTCCTCAACCGCGGCCGCCGCGCCAATGCCCAAAACATGTTCGCGAATACGTGTTTTTAGATGTCGAGTAGTCATACCGATATACATTTTCTCACATGGACACATCACCATATATATGACGTTTTTACTAAGACATGTGATCTTTTTCTTGATTTTAAATTCGCGTGTTCCATCAGAACTGCAGAAAGTGCCAGCCCTCTCAATGTTTGGGCATGCAACGCAGCGGCCGCAGGGAGAACACCCCACCCGAGCCGGCATAGAGTCCAAGAACGTGTCCATCTTCTTACCGGTATAGTGGCTATGGACCAACATATCCCTGAGGTTCCTAGACCGTCTAACCGCAATGCCAACCCTCTCAGGTAAATAGCGTGCAACAGCAGGGTCAGCCAACAGCACATGCCAAGATTTTTGGAGGATTCTTTTCATCATTGGAAACTGGGAGTTATATTTAGTGACGTAGCGGACAATATCATGTGTCTGTGTTATCCTCATTATGGTAAAGAAGTGATTCCCTTGATGTATGCCTCGCTCTATTAAAGGCTCTTTTAATACTGCAGTTGCTATGTCCGCGAGCAACCAGCCTGTTTTTTAAGTCATCAGACTGGCGAAGAAAATCTGCTTCTGTGGAGCACAATCTCTGCAGACGGAGGAACTGGCCAGTAGGGATGGCCTGGATGACATGGCCCGGATGCGAGGAGGAGGCGTGTAACAAAAGATTTGTAGAAGTGGGCTTCCTGTAAATATCAGTCTGCAGGCACCCATGAATATCCCGTTTCAAAACCACATCAAGAAACTCAATGGTATCAGTATCAAATTTATACGTCAATACGATATTACAGCCATTATTATTAAGGGATTTCATGAATTCCTGCAGACTACAAGAGGAGCCCCGCCAGATCATCAAAACATCGTCAATGTACCGCGTCCACAAAAGGACGCGGCACATTGACTCAGGATGATCCAGCAGGGGGAGGTCCCTCTCCCACAGCCCCAGGAACAGGTTAGCGTAAGCAGGGGCAAAAGGAGCCCCCATAGCTGTTCCCTGGAGCTGCAGGAAGAAGGACTCCTTAAAAACAAAAAAATTATGAGTAAGGGAAAACTCCAATAGTTTATAGATCAAATTTTTCATTTCAGCCGAAAAGTTGGATGTACCCAGAAAGAATTCAATGGCCCGGAGCCCGTCCTGATGCCGAATACTAGTATAAAGTGATTCGACATCAGCCGTCACTAACAATTCACCGTCTTCAAGATGCACGCCATCAACCCGCCTCAAGAGCTCTCCAGTATCTTTTATACATGCCATCATCAACCACAATACTCTCTCCTTTTCCCCACACATACCCAATCCAAACATAAAAAGCTCAAAAGACAACAGATGCACCTCACACAGCTCCTTACACAAACGACCCAGACCTGCAATCACACTTCTAGCATACTGACAATTCCAAAACAAATGCACCACACTCTCACTCCCACTCCCACCACATCCACTCCTCGGACACTTCTCACTCCTCACTAAACCCCGATTTTTCAGAAACTCCCTCACCGGCAACAGCCCGTGCAATGACTGCCATACAATCTCACTCTGCCTATTTGTCATACCATTCACACGTACCTTCTTCCATACTTTCTGCACATCATCTCCTCTTACTAATTTAAGATCTGGCAAGGACAACCTGTGGGCTCGTCCAACAATAATGTCACATTCCACCTCTCTACACTCAATCATCTTATATACAGCTTTCTTCTTTTCTAACAATCTCATATCCACATCATACAGTTCATACTTCATAAAAAATTTGTAAACCCACACAAACCACACAGGAACCTCAAAAGCCACTGGGCACCTAAGATCTCTTTCACGCCATTTCAAACGAAACAAGAAATTTCCAAACAAAAACCTACACATACCGTATTTTTCTGACCATAAGACGCACTTATGGTGTGGGTGCGTCTTATGGTACGGATGTAGCATGTGGGGAGGGGGGCAGCAGTGAGTGGGATCGCACTGTTATCCCACTTCAGGATGTCCCCACTGCCCAGAATCAGTGCTGGGGAAACCATGTGGTCCCGATGATTAAGTGCAGTGAATATTCATTAGCTACTCCCCGCCCACCTATCAGCTGAGCCATGAGCCTGGAGAGGCAAATGATTACTGCACTTAAGCAGGAACACACATGGATTCCTCAGCGCTGATTCCTGCAGCAGCTGGGGAGATCTGTGTGTCCAGAGCAGTAGGAGGCAGCAGCAGCAGCATGGTCCGGGGGAGAGGAGATCCCTGTACCTTCCTGGGCTGGAGCTGAGTGCCATGCAGGAGGACCTGTGATGATGTCAGAAGTGGACGGGCTGGAGCATCACATGGCACCACAGAGCCCTCCCTCTTCTTGACATTATCACAGGTCCTTCAGACTCCAACACTAGAATCTGCTGGCTTCCACTACCTGTGCTGTGGAAAGGCAACAAGAGGGAGGGCTCTGTGTGCAGTCATGGGATGCTTTTACCTCACCACAGTGTGGCTGGCTGCCACAATTAAGAGGTTAGTCTTTCCAAAACACAATAAAGCACTCTGCCACTTCTTTAGTGAACTATAACTCCCAGCATGTCATAGGATCTGCAGGACATGCTGGGAGTTATAGTTCTCCCATTGGATTTTAAAGCAGCACTCCAGTGTTATTTTGCAGTGCTGGAGTGGTGCTTTAAATATAAGCCCTGTGCCCCCATTCTTATACTCACCCCCCAGCATCTTCATATAGACACCACACTGGTCCCGCAGCTTCCAACATAACAACATACTATTATATGTGGTGTTATTATATATGATAGTATGTTATTAAATATTTTGCCACTTTTTTTGCTTCAAATATTTTTTCCCCTATTTTCCACCTCTAAAACCTGGGTGCGCCTTATAGTCCGGTGCGTCTTATAGTCCGAAAAATACAGTACATGCATACTTCCCATCCATCCTAATCACACCAAGTACATACACCATAATATTCACGCTAAAAAATACATGCAAATTTGGGAAACCCAGTCCCCCCTTATCCAAACTCATCATAACAATCTCTCTCCTTGCACGCTCCATACATGAACCCCCCAAAAAGACAAACAAAACCCTATTTAATCTTCTAATACACATGTAGCTTGGTGGAAAAACCATCGCAACATACAAAAAAATAGGTAACACAACACTCTTAATAACTAAAATTTTACCAAAAAACGTAAGATCCTTCAAACTCCAAAAATTTAACTTACGCCCCACTCTCTCCCTCACATCCACCCAGCTTTCCTCTCCATCCAATTTCTCTGAAAATTTCACACCCAAAACCTTTATCGATCCTCTCACCACATTCACTCCAGCATCATCCCTCAGACTCATCCCCCCAAAATTCTTACACTCACTCTTCTCCCAATTCACTTTAAAAGCAGATGCTCCACAAAAAATAGAAACCAACAACTTCACACACCGTACCGAACACTCTGAATCACACAGCACACACACATCATCCATATAGCCACTCATCTTCCACTCTCTCCCCCTACCCCCTGGTACTTGCACACCCCGAATCACTTTATTTTTTCTTAACAGACATAACAAAGGCTCAATTGCGCAAATAAATACGATAGGGGATAAAGGGCACCCTGCCGAACACCCGAAAATACATTTACTCTCCTCCCCACATTTCCATTCAACAACACACAACTATAAATGTTCTTATACAAACTTCTCACTCTCTCAACAAGCTCAGATGGAAAACCCATCTTCACCAACACACTAAACAAAAACCCATGCGCCAATCTATCATACGCCTTCTCAAAATCCAAACTCAACACATACACCCCCTTCTTACGATTCATGCAGTCCCACAAACAATCTCTCAACATACACAAACTTCCATGTATTCGTCTTCCAGGCACCGTACAACATTGCTCCTCACCCACAACACTCCCAACTACGCCACGCATCCTGTTAGCCAAAAGTTTCGCAAAAATCTTATAATCACAATTTAGCAATGTGATCGGCCTCCAATTTTTTAGATTTTTGAAATCATCTTTTTTTGGCAATAACACAACCACCCCTACACGCATACCATTTGCCACCTCTGCAGTCGCCCACTTATACTTACATACATCCACAAAATCCTTCCCAATCACATCCCACATCACACAATAAAATTCCACCGGTAGACCATCCTCCCCCGGTGTTTTATTCAACGCCATACTACACACCACCTTCCATACTTCTTCACCCGTCACATCACCCATCAAACTTTCCGTTTCTATCCTATTCAAACTATTTTCCAAAACACTCAGCACCTCACTCTCCAAACCTTCATCCCTCCATTTCACAGCATACAAATCATCATAAAACTTTGTCACTTCCTCACACAAGTCCGCACCACTCACTTCATTTCCATCCATCCCATTTAAAACACTCATACTCTGTCTCTTCCCAAAAACTTTTTTAAAGAAAAAACGCGAACACTTCTCTGTTATGACCTGGTGGTTAAGAGGCCACACTGAAATTACCTGGTGGATAAAACGCAACATGGAACGAGCTCTGAAGGAGGTGGTATCTCTACTGACCGCAGTCCCTAATCGTAACAACACAACTAGAAATATCCGTGGGATGTTCCTGACACTCCCTAGACACCTCGTCACAGCCTAAGATATAACTACCCCTAAAGAAGGAAATAGAAAGCTATCTTGCCTCAGAGAAACCCCCAAAAGGAAAGATAGCCCCCCTCACAAATATTGACTGTGAAAGGAGAGGGAAATGACGAACACAGAAATGAAATTAGAATTCAGCAAAGGGGAGGCCAATACTAAACTAGATAGACAGTTAGCAAAGGATACTGTGCGGTCAGTATTAAAAACTACAAAATCCACGCAGAGTTTACAAAAATGAACTCCACACCGACTCATGGTGTGGAGGGGCAAATCTGCTTTCCCAAAGCTTCCAGCTAGCCTAAATAAGACATAGCGACAAGCTGGACAAAAGAGACAAAATGCAAAGCAATAGAGTCCAAACAAATGGACAAACAAACTAGCAAAACTTATCTTTTGCAGACAAGGACTGGCCATATGAGAAATCCAAGGGAAGAATCAAATCCAACCAAGAACATTGACAGCAGGCATGGACTAAAGCCCAGAGCAGGTTTAAATAACAAACCCAGGCAAGGCGATTAGTGAAGGCAGCTGCTACAGCTACCTAACGGAGCAGCAGTTCCACTCGAAACCACCAGAGGGAGCCCAAGGGCAGAACTCTCAAACATACCATTAGCAACCACAGAAGGGAGCTCCAGAACGGAACTCACAACAGTACCCCCCCCCTTGAGGAGGGGTCACCGAACCCTCACCAGAGCTCCCAGGGCGATCAGGACGAGCCAAATGGAAAGCATGAACCAAATCGGGAGCATGAACATCGGAGGCAACAACCCAAGAATTATCCTCCTGGCCATAACCCTTCCACTTGACCAGATACTGAAGCTTCCGCCTCGAAAAACGAGAATCCAAAATCTTCTCTACAACATATTCCAATTCCCCCTCAACCAACACCGGAGCAGGAGGATCAACGGAGGGAACCATAGGTACCACATATCTCCGCAACAAGGATCTATGGAACACATTATGAATGGAAAAGGAAGCTGGAAGGGCCAAACAAAAAGACACTGGATTGATAATTTCAGAAATCTTATAAGGCCCAATAAAGCGAGGCTTGAACTTAGGGGAAGAAACCTTAATAGGAACATGACGAGAAGACAACCAGACCAAATCCCCAACACGAAGCCGGGGACCAACACACCGACGACGGTTAGCAAAACGCTGAGCCTTCTCCTGAGACAACGTCAAATTGTCCACCACATGAGTCCAAATTTGCTGCAACCTGTCCACCACGGAATCCACACCAGGACAGTCAGAAGGCTCAAGCTGCCCTGAAGAAAAACGAGGATGAAAACCAAAGTTACAAAAAAAAGGCGAAACCAAGGTAGCCGAACTAGCCCGTTTATTAAGGGCAAACTCGGCCAACGACAAAAAGGTCACCCAATCATCCTGATCAGCAGACACGAAGCATCTCAAATAGGTTTCCAAGGTCTGATTGGTTCGCTCCGTTTGGCCATTTGTCTGAGGATGGAATGCAGAAGAAAAAGACAAATCAATGCCCATTCTAGCACAAAAGGACCGCCAAAACCTAGAAACGAACTGGGAACCTCTGTCAGACACAATATTCTCCGGAATACCATGCAAACGAACCACGTGCTGAAAAAATAATGGAACCAAATCAGAAGAGGAAGGCAACTTAGGCAACGGCACCAAATGGACCATCTTAGAAAACCGGTCACAAACCACCCAGATGACAGACATCTTCTGAGAAACAGGAAGATCAGAAATAAAATCCATGGAAATATGCGTCCATGGCCTCTCAGGAATAGGCAAAGGCAAAAGCAACCCGCTGGCACGAGAACAGCAAGGCTTAGCCCGAGCACAGGTCCCACAGGACTGCACAAACGAACGCACATCCCGCGACAAGGAAGGCCACCAAAAGGACCTAGCCACCAAATCTCTGGTACCGAAAATCCCAGGGTGACCAGCCAACACCGAACTATGAACCTCAGAAATTACCCTACTAGTCCATCTATCAGGAACAAACAATTTCCCCACAGGACAGCGGTCAGGTTTATCAGCCTGAAACTCCTGAAGTACCCGCCGTAAATCAGGGGAGATGGCAGAAAGAATCACCCCCTCCTTGAGGATCCCAGCCGGCTCAAGAACTCCCGGAGAATCAGGCAAAAAACTCCTAGAAAGGGCATCAGCCTTCACATTCTTAGATCCAGGAATATACGAGACCACAAAATCAAAATGTGAGAAAAACAAAGACCACCGAGCCTGTCTAGGATTCAACCGCTTAGCAGACTCGAGGTGAATCAGATTCTTGTGATCAGTCAAGACCACCACGCGATGCTTGGCTCCCTCAAGCCAATGTCGCCACTCCTCAAATGCCCACTTCATAGCCAACAACTCCCGATTGCCGACATCATAATTACGCTCAGAAGACGAAAATTTTCTGGAGAAGAAGGCACAAGGTTTCATCAAAGAGCCATCAGAATTTCTCTGAGACAAAACGGCCCCTGCCCCAATCTCAGAAGCATCAACCTCAACCTGAAAAGGGAGAGAAACATCTGGCTGACGCAACACAGGGGCAGAAGTAAAACGACGTTTAAGCCTCTGAAAGGCCTCAACAGCCGCAGAGGACCAATTCACCGCATCAGCGCCCTTCCTCGTCAAATCGGTCAGAGACTTCACCACACTAGAAAAATTAGCAATAAAGCGACGATAAAAATTGGCAAAGCCCAAAAATTTCTGAAGGCTCTTTACAGATGTAGGTTGAGTCCAATCATGAATGGCCTGGACTTTAACAGGGTCCATTTCAATAGCCAAGGGAGAAAAAATGAAACCCAAAAAAGAAACCCTCTGAACTCCAAAGAGGCACTTAGACCCCTTCACAAACAACGCATTAGAACGAAGGACCTGAAACACCATAATAACCTGCTTCACATGAGACTCCCAATCATCGGAGAAAACCAAAATATCATCCAAATACACAATCATAAATTTATCCAGATAATTCCGGAAGATATCATGCATAAAGGACTGAAATACCGATGGAGCATTAGAGAGCCCGAATGGCATCACAAGATATTCAAAATGGCCTTCAGGCGTATTAAATGCTGTTTTCCATTCATCACCTTGTTTAATACGCACAAGATTATATGCCCCTCGGAGGTCGATTTTAGTAAACCAACTAGCACCCTTAATCCGAGCAAACAAATCAGAAAGCAAAGGTAATGGATACTGGAATTTGACAGTGATCTTATTGAGAAGGCGATAATCTATACAGGGTCTCAAGGAGCCATCCTTCTTGGCAACAAAAAAAAATCCCGCTCCCAACGGTGACGAAGACGGGCGAATATGCCCTTTCTCCAAGGACTCCTTTACATAACTCCGCATAGCGGCATGCTCTGACACAGATTGAAAAGTCGGCCCTTAGGGAACTTACAGCCAGGAATCAAATTAATGGCACAATCGTAGTCCCTATGAGGAGGCAGGGAACTGGACTTGGGCTCATCAAATACATCCTGGAAATCCGACAAAAACTCAGGAACTTCAGAAGAAGGGGACAGACATAGATCTCCAATCCAGCACTGGATTATGTTCCTGTAACCATGGAAAACCCAGCACGCAACATCATGCAAATTATGCAACACCAAAAAACGAATATTTTCCTGATGTGCTGGAGCCATGCACATGGTTACCTGTGTCCAGTACTGAGGTTTATTCTTGGCCAATGGCGTAGCATCAATCCCCCTTAAGGGAATAGGACTCTGCAAAGGTTCCAAGGAAAAACCACAGCGCCTGGCAAACTCTAAGTCCATTAAGTTCAGGGCAGCGCCAGAATCCACAAATGCCATAACAGAAAAGGACGACAATGAGCAAATCAGGGTAACAGACAAGAGAAATTTAGGCTGCACAGTACTAATGGTAACAGACCTAGGGACCCTCCTAGTACGCTTAGGACAATCAGAGATAGCATGAGCTGAATCACCACAGTAAAAACACAGGCCATTCTGACGTCTGAATTTCTGCCTTTCTGCTCTAGTCAAAATCCTATCACATTGCCTAGGCTCAGGACTTTGCTCAGAGGACACTGCCATATGGTGCACCGCCTTGCGCTCACGCAAGCGCCGATCAAGCTGGATGGCTAGAGACATAGACTCACTCAAACCGGCAGGTGCAGGAAAGCCCACCATTACATCTTTAACCCCTTCATGACCCAGCCTATTTTGACCTTAAAGACCTTGCCGTTTTTTGCAATTCTGACCAGTGTCCCTTTATGAGGTAATAACTCAGGAACGCTTCAACGGATCTTAGCGGTTCTGAGATTGTTTTTTCGTGACATATTGGGCTTCATGTTAGTGGTAAATTTAGGTCAATAAATTCTGCGTTTATTTGTGATAAAAACGGAAATTTGGCGAAAATTTTGAAAATTTTGCAATTTTCACATTTTGAATTTTTATTCTGTTAAACCAGAGAGATATGTGACACAAAATAGTTAATAAATAACATTTCCCACATGTTTACTTTACATCAGCACAATTTTGGAAACAAAATTTTTTTTTGTTAGGAAGTTATAAGGGTTAAAATTTGACCAGCGATCTGTCATTTTTACAACGAAATTTACAAAACCATTTTTTTTAGGGACCACCTCACATTTGAAGTCAGTTTGAGGGGTCTATATGGCTGAAAATACCCAAAAGTGACACCATTCTAAAAACTGCACCCCTCAAGGTACTCAAAACCACATTCAAGAAGTTTATTAACCCTTCAGGTGCTTCACAGCAGCAGAAGCAACATGGAAGGAAAAAATGAACATTGAACTTTTTAGTCACAAAAATTATCTTTTAGCAACAATTTTTTTATTTTCCAAATGGTAAAAGGAGAAACTGAACCACGAAAGTTGTTGCTCAATTTGTCCTGAGTACGCTGATACCTCATATGTGGGGGTAAACCACTGTTTGGGCGCACGGCAGGGCTTGGAAGGGAAGGAGCGCCATTTGACTTTTTGAATCAAAAATTGGCTCCACTCTTTAGCGGACACCATGTCACGTTTGGAGAGCCCCCGTGTGCCTAAAAATTGGAGCTCCCCCACAAGTGACCCCATTTTGGAAACTAGACGCCCCAAGGAACTTATCTAGATGCATAGTGAGCACTTTGAACCCCCAGGTGCTTCACAAATTGATCCGTAAATATGAAAAAGTACTTTTTTTTCACAAAAAAATTCTTTTAGCCTCAATTTTTTCATTTTCACATGGGCAACAGGATAAAATGGATCCTAAAATGTGTTGGGCAATTTCTCCTGAGTACACCAATACCTCACATGTGGGGGTAAACCACTGTTTGGGCACATGGTAAGGCTCGGAAGAGAAGGAGCGCCATTTGACTTTTTGAATGAAAAATTATTTCCATCGTTAGCGGACACCATGTCGCGTTTGGATAGCTCCTGTGTGCCTAAACATTGGCGCTCCCCCACAATTGACCCCATTTTGGAAACTAGACCCCCCAAGGAACTTATTTAGATGCCTAGTGAGCACTTTAAACCCTCAGGTGCTTCACAAATTGATCTGTAAAAATGAAAAAGTACTTTTTTTTCACAAAAAAATTATTTTCGCCTCAATTTTTTCATTTTCACATGGGCAGTAGGATAAAATGGATCATAAAATTTGTTGGGCAATTTCTCCCGAGTACGTCGATACCTCATATGTGGGGGTAAACCACTGTTTGGGCACTCGGCAGGGCTCGGAAGGGAAGGCGCGCCATTTGACTTTTTGAATGGAAAATTAGCTCCAATTGTTAGCGGACACCATGTCGCGTTTGGAGAGCCCCTGTGTGCCTAAACATTGGAGCTCCCCCACAAGTGACCCCATTTTGGAAACTAGACCCCCCAAGGAACTTATCTAGATGCATATTGAGCACTTTAAACCCCCAGGTGCTTCACTGAAGTTTATAACGCAGAGCCATGAAAATAAAAAATAATTTTTCTTTCCTCAAAAATGATTTTTTAGCCTGGAATTTCCTATTTTGCCAAGGATAATAGGAGAAATTGGACCCCAAATATTGTTGTCCAGTTTGTCCTGAGTACGCTGATACCCCAAATGTGGGGGTAAACCACTGTTTGGGCGCACGGCAGGGCTCGGAAGGGATGGCACGCCATTTGGCTTTTTAAATGGAAAATTAGCTCCAATCATTAGCGGACACCATGTCACGTTTGGAGAGCCCCTGTGTGCCTAAACATTGGAGATCCCCCAGAAATGACACCATTTTGGAAACTAGACCCCCAAAGGAACTAATCTAGATGTGTGGTGAGGACTTTGAACCCCCAAGTGCTTCACAGAAGTTTATAACGCAGAGCCATGAAAATAAAAATAAAAATTATTTTCTCAAAAATGATTTTTAGCCTGCAATTTTTTATTTTCCCAAGGGTAACAGGAGAAATTTGACCCCAACAGTTGTTGTCCAGTTTCTCCTGAGTACGCTGATACCCCATATGTGGGGGTAAATCACTGTTTGGGCACATGCCGGGGCTCGGAAGTGAAGTAGTGACGTTTTGAAATGCAGACTTTGATGGAATGCTCTGTGGGCGTCACGTTGCGTTTGCAGAGCCCCTGATGTGGCTTAACAGTAGAAACCCCCAACAAGTGACCCCATTTTGGAAACTAGACCCTCAAATGAACTTATCTAGATGTGTGGTGAGCACTTTGAACCCCCAAGTGCTTCATAGAAGTTTATAATGCAGAGCCGTGAAAATAATAAATACGTTTTCTTTCCTCAAAAATAATTATTTAGCCCAGAATTTTTTATTTTCCCAAGGGTTACAGAAGAAATTGGACCCCAAAAGTTGTTGTCCAGTTTCTCCTGAGTACGCTGATACCCCATATGTGGGGGTAAACCACTGTTTGGGCACATGCCGAGGCTCGGAAGTGAAGTAGTGACGTTTTGAAATGCAGACTTTGATGGAATGCTCTGTGGGCGTCACGTTGCGTTTGCAGAGCCCCTGATGTGGCTTAACAGTAGAAACCCCCCACAAGTGACCCCATTTTGGAAACTAGACCCCGAAAGGAACTTATCTAGATGTGTGGTGAGCACTTTGAACCCCCAAGTGCTTCATAGAAGTTTATAATGCAGAGCCGTGAAAATAATAAATACGTTTTCTTTCCTCAAAAATAATTATTTAGCCCAGAATTTTTTAATTTTCCCAAGGGTAACAGGAGAAATTTGACCCCAATATTTGTTGTCCAGTTTCTCCTGAGTACGGTGATACCCCATATGTGGGGGTAAACTACTGTTTGGGCACATGCCGGGGCTTGGAATTGAAGTAGTGACGTTTTGAAATGCAGACTTTGATGGAATGCTCTGCGGGCGTCACGTTGCGTTTGCAGAGCCCCTGATGTGCCTAAACAGTAGAAACCCCCCACAAGTGACCCCATTTTGGAAACTAGACCCCGAATGGAACTTATCTAGATGTGTGGTGAGCACTTTGAACCCCCAAGTGCTTCATAGAAGTTTATAATGCAGAGCCGTGAAAATAATAAATACGTTTTCTTTCCTCAAAAATAATTATTTAGCCCAGAATTTTTTATTTTCCCAAGGGTTACAGGAGAAATTGGACCCCAAAAGTTGTTGTCCAGTTTCTCCTGAGTACGCTGATACCCCATGAGTGGGGGTAAACCACTGTTTGGGCACACGTCGGGGCTCAGAAGTGAAGTAGTGACTTTTGAAATGCAGACTTTGATGGAATGGTCTGCGGGTGTCACGTTGCGTTTGCAGAGCCCCTGGTGTGCCTAAACAGTAGAAACCCCCACAAGTGACCCCATTTTAGAAACTAGACCCCCCAAGGAACTTATCTAGATATGTGGTGAGCACTTTGAACCCCCAAGTACTTCACAGACGTTTACAACGCAGAGCCGTGAAAATAAAAAATCATTTTTCTTTCCTCAAAAATTATGTTTTAGCAAGCATTTTTTTAGATTCACAAGGGTATCAGGAGAAATTGGACCCCAGTAATTGTTGCGCAGTTTGTCCTGAGTATGCTGGTACCCCATATGTGGGGGTAAACCACTGTTTGGGCACACGTCAGGGCTCGGAAGTGAGGGAGCACCATTTGACTTTTTGAATACGAGATTGGCTGGAATCAATGGTGGCGCCATGTTGCGTTTGGAGACCCCTGATGTGCCTAAACAGTGGTAACCCCTCAATTCTACCTCCAACACTAACCCCTCCACACCCCTAACCCTAATCCCAACTGTAGCCATAACCCTAATCACAACCCTAACCACAACCCTAATTCCAACCCTAACCCTAAGGCTATGTGCCCACGTTGCGGATTCGTGTGACATATTTCCGCACCATTTTTGAAAAATCCGCGGGTAAAAGGCACTGCGTTTTACCTGCGGATTTTCCGCGGATTTCCAGTGTTTTTTGTGCGGATTTCACCTGCAGATTCCTATTGAGGAACAGGTGTAAAACGCTGCGGAATCCGCACAAAGAATTGACATGCTGCGGAAAATACAACGCAGCGTTTCCGCGCGGTATTTTCCGCACCATGGGCACAGCGGATTTGGTTTTTCATATGTTTACATGGTACTGTAAACCTGATGGAACACTGCTGCGAATACGCAGCGGCCAATCCGCAGCCAAATCCGCACAGTGTGCACATAGCCTAATTCTAAAGGTATGTGCACACGCTGCGGAAAACGCTGCGGATCCGCAGCAGTTTCCCATGAGTTTACAGTTCAATGTAAACCTACGGGAAACAAAAATCGCTGTACACATGCTGCGGAAAAACTGCACGGAAACGCAGCGGTTTACATTCCGCAGCATGTCACTTCTTTGTGCGGATTCCGCAGCGGTTTTACAACTGCTCCAATAGAAAATCGCAGTTGTAAAACCGCAGTGAAATGCGCAGAAAAACCGCGGTAAATCCGCCATAAATCCGCAGCGGTTTAGCACTGCGGATTTATCAAATCCGCAGCGGAAAAATCCGCAGAGGACCAGAATACGTGTGCACATTAGTATTTCCAGCCATGGCCGATGATATTTCAGCATCGGCCATGGCTGGATTGTAATATTTCACCCGTTATAATAGGTGAAATATTACAAATCGCTCTGATTGGCAGTTTCACTTTCAACAGCCAATCAGAGCGATCGTAGCCACGAGGGGGTGAAGCCACCCCCCCGGGCTAAACTACCACTCCCCCTGTCCCTGCAGATCGGGTGAAATGGGAGTTAACCCTTTCACCCGATCTGCAGGGACGCGATCTTTCCATGACGCCACATAGGCGTCATGGGTCGGATTGGCACCGACTTTCATGACGCCTACGTGGCGTCATGGGTCGGGAAGGGGTTAAGGGTTTCAGAAAGACCTTTTTTGAAAATAGCAGCCAGCGCCTCTTCATTCCATTTAGTGAGCACAGACCATTTTCTAAATTTCTGGCAATATAACTCTGCCGCTTCCTGACCCTGACACAGGGCCAACAGTGTTTTCTCAGCATGCTCTACAGAGTTAGGTTCGCCATACAACAATCCGAGCGCCTGAAAAAATGCATCTACATTCAATAATGCTGGATTCCCTGTTTCAAGAGCAAATGCCCAGTCTTGAGGATCACCACGCAGTAAGGATATGATGATTTTCACTTGCTGAATGGGATCACCAGAAGAACGGGGTTTCAAAGCAAAAAACAATTTGCAGCTATTTTTAAAGTTCAAAAACTTGGATCTGTCCCCAAAAAACAAATCAGGAGTAGGAATTCTTGGCTCTAAAGCCGGAGTCTGAACAATATAATCTTGGATACTCTGGACTCTTGCAGCAAGTTGATCCACACGAGAAAACAAACCCTGAACCTCCATACCAGAGCATATATCCAGCACCACCCAGATATCAAGAGGAAAAAAAAGGCAGAACAGAGCACAGAAAAAAAAATGGTTCAGAACTCTTTTTTTTTCCTTCTTTTGAGACGCATTCAATTCATTCTCAGCCTGCTGTACTGTTATGACCTGGTGGTTAAGAGGCCACACTGAAATGACCTGGTGGCTAAAACGCAACATGGAATGAGCTCTGAGAAGGTGGTATCTCTACTGACCGCAGTCCCTAATCCTAACAACACAACTAGAAATAGCCGTGGGATGTTCCTGACACTCCCTAGACACCTCGTCACAGCCTAAGATATAACTACCCCTAAAGAAGGAAATAGAAAGCTATCTTGCCTCAGAGAAACCCCCAAAAGGAAAGATAGCCCCCCACAAATATTAACTGTGAAAGGAGAGGGAAACGACGAACACAGAAATGAAATTAGAATTCAGCAAAGGGGAGGCCAATACTAAACTAGATAGACAGAGAGCAAAGGATACTGTGCGGTCAGTATTAAAAACTACAAAATCCACGTAGAGTTTACAAAAATGAACTCCACACCGACTCACGGTGTGGAGGGGCAAATCTGCTTTCCCAGAGCTTCCAGCTAGCCTAAATAAGACATAGCGACAAGCTGGACAAAAGAGACAAAATGCAAAGCAATAGAGTCCAAACAAATGGACAAACAAACTAGCAAAACTTATCTTTTGCAGACAAGGACTGGCCATATGAGAAATCCAAGGGAAGAATCAAATCCAACCAAGAACATTGACAGCAGGCATGGACTAAAGCCCAGAGCAGGTTTAAATAACAAACCCAGGCAAGGCGATTAGTGAAGGCAGCTGCTACAGCTACCTAATGGAGCAGCAGTTCCACTCGAAACCACCAGAGGGAGCCCAAGGGCAGAACTCGCAAACATACCATTAGCAACCACAGAAGGGAGCTCCAGAACGGAACTCACAACACTTCTCATTCTTCTCCAAATTCTCTATCTTGGCCCTGTACACAATACTCCTCCCTCTTTCTAACAAGAAATCATTCACTTCTTTTTTCACTTTCACTAAATCTTCACTCACATCCATCCCTCCGGCCCTCAACTTATACAACACACTCAGTCTTGCATTTAAAAAACAAACCTTTCTCTCTTTGCAGCCACACACTTGTACCCGAGTTTTTTTTTAAAAAAACTCTTGGTTTTCCATTTAACCCAATCCCACCATTCACACACACATTTCTGAAATCACTCCTGCACCCACACCACTCTTTTATACTCCTCTCTCACCCCCCCTCCTTCCAGCAAACTCACATTCAACTTCCACACACCTTTCCCAGCCACCTCATTAACATGCAAATCCAATTCACACTTCATACACACATGATCCGAAAAAAACACACTCTCCTGTGCATAACTAACAGGAATCAGATTTTTTTAAACAAAACAATAGTCCAATCTAGACGCCACCCTCCCACTATCAGAAAAAAACGTAATTAACAACGGAGTTATCTTGCATGCACGCTGCATATCCTTTAAACCAAAATCACTCACCATATCCATTAACACTTTCCCTGACACATCCACATTCACACTTCCCACATCACAGTTCATATCTCCCACTATCACAACAGGTACTCTTCCTGGAATAAAAAAACTTTTTTCAAATAAAACTTTACGCTCCTGTTTTTCCACAGGCGCATATACAGGTCCTTCTCAAAAAATTAGCATATAGTGTTAAATTTCATTATTTACCATAATGTAATGATTACAATTAAACTTTCATATATTATAGATTCATTATCCACCAACTGAAATTTGTCAGGTCTTTTATTGTTTTAATACTGATGATTTTGGCATACAACTCCTGATAACCCAAAAAACCTGTCTCAATAAATTAGCATATCAAGAAAAGGTTCTCTAAACGACCTATTACCCTAATCTTCTGAATCAACTAATTAACTCTAAACACATGCAAAAGATACCTGAGGCTTTTATAAACTCCCTGCCTGGTTCATTACTCAAAACCCCCATCATGGGTAAGACTAGCGACCTGACAGATGTCAAGAAGGCCATCATTGACACCCTCAAGCAAGAGGGTAAGACCCAGAAAGAAATTTCTCAACAAATAGGCTGTTCCCAGAGTGCTGTATCAAGGCACCTCAATGGTAAGTCTGTTGGAAGGAAACAATGTGGCAGAAAACACTGTACAACGAGAAGAGGAGACCGGACCCTGAGGAAGATTGTGGAGAAGGACCGATTCCAGACCTTGGGGAACCTGAAGAAGCAGTGGACAGAGTCTGGTGTGGAAACATCCAGAGCCACCGTGCACAGGCATGTGCAGGAAATGGGCTACAGGTGCCGCATTCCCCAGGTAAAGCCACTTTTGAACCATAAACAGCGGCAGAGGCGCCTGACCTGGGCTACAGAGAAGCAGCACTGGACTGTTGCTAAGTGGTCCCAAGTACTTTTTTCTGATGAAAGCAAATTTTGCATGTCATTCGGAAATCAAGGTGCCAGAGTCTGGAGGAAGACTGGGGAGAAGGAAATGCCAAAATGCCTGAAGTCCAGTGTCAAGTACCCACAGTCAGTGATGGTGTGGGGTGCCATGTCAGCTGCTGGTGTTGGTCCACTGTGTTTCATCAAGGGCAGGGTCAATGCAGCTAGCTATCAGGAGATTTTGGAGCACTTCATGCTTCCATCGGCTGAAATGCTTTATGGAGATGAAGATTTCATTTTTCAGCACGACCTGGCACCTGCTCACAGTGCCAAAACCACTGGTAAATGGTTTACTGACCATGGTATTACTGTGCTCAATTGGCCTGCCAACTCTCCTGACCTGAACCCCATAGAGAATCTGTGGGATATTGTGAAGAGAAAGTTGAGAGACGCAAGACCCAACACTCTGGATGAGCTTAAGGCCGCTATTGAAGCATCCTGGGCCTCCATAACATCTCAGCAGTGTCACAGGCTGATTGCCTCCATGCCACGCCGCATTGAAGCAGTCATTTCTGCCAAAGGATTCCCGACCAAGTATTGAGTGCATAACTGAACATTATTATTTGATGGTTTTTTTGTTTGTTATTAAAAAACACTTTTATTTGATTGGATGGGTGAAATATGCTAATTTATTGAGACAGGTTTTTTGGGTTATCAGGAGTTGTATGCCAAAATCATCAGTATTAAAACAATAAAAGACCTGACACATTTCAGTTGGTGGATAATGAATCTATAATATATGAAAGTTTAATTGTAATCATTACATTATGGTAAATAATGAAATTTAACACTATATGCTAATTTTTTGAGAAGGACCTGTACATTAATAACACAAAAGCGAACATTTCTAAACTCAAAATTAGCCAACACAAACCTTCCAACCTAAATCACCATATAGTCACACAAACTCACATCACTTCCCTTCACCAAAAAAGCCAGACCATCATTTTTATTACAGGCACTCCCTGACCACACAGACGCACCATGAGGCCATTCACTCCCCTTCACATCATCCACAATCCCACACAACTGCAAACAAAAAATTCCTGCTTTTTGCGTTGCAAAAAAATTCAAAATCGCCGCCCGCCGCAACCCATTTTTAAAACCCTCACATTTTGTGATATGATTACAAAACCCATAACATACACAGAAACAAAAAAACAAAAGAAAAAAACCTACAAAAAGGACATTACACAAACTTACATGAAAAACATAAAAAAGCAAAAAAACATTTTAAAGGCAAATGCTATATACAAAAACACCTAGCTACTGAAATAATAGCACATAACTAAGCAGTATCGCCACTGTCCTCCTCCACCATCTGCGCCGAACAGCTTTCAGAGCCGCTGACCTCCATACACTCCTCCACACGCGTCTTCTTCCGCCCAACCTTCCTCTGGGGCACTCCTCCTTCTGGAACCTCAAAGTCACAACTTTCCCCACCACCCTCCCTGGGACACTTTCGACCTCCAGGCTCCTTTTGTGAGGAGAAAACACCAATGTTTCTTGGGCCAGACTCAGGAATCACAGACTCACCTATCTCCTCCGCCCCAGAAGTATCAAAATCCATCAAAACACCCAACTCCTCTGCTTTGGTAACTGGGACCTCCTTTTTTTTTTTAGTTTTATTAATCATTGCACGCTCTTCCTGCTTTGCGTCTCTCCATCTCCTCCTTCCTCCTTTCAGCCTCCTTGTCCTCCTGCCATCTATCCCGCTGCCTCTCAATCATAGAGGGCGGAATAACCTCAGCGCTTTGCTGTGCAGAAGCCTTGCTTTCCTCCCGCTTCCTCTCCTCCTCCCGTTTCTTGACCTCCTCCTCTCTCTTTTTTACCTCCTCCTGCCTCCGCTCCTCCTCACGTTTCTTTTCTTGCTCCTCCCACCTCTCCTCCTCTCTAGTTGGCCTCCATGGCCCACCATATGGACAGTCCTTATACAGGTGCCCTGTATTACCACACCGGTCACATTCACGTGGCATCGGACACTGAGCTGCCACATGGCCTTCTCTTTTGCAGTTAAGGCAAACCAAGCTCTTATCACACATGCTCTGCAAGTGCCCAAATTGAAAACACTTCCTGCAGTATAGAGGCTGCCCTGCATATGTCAGAAAGCCCCTATGACCCACCACTGAAAAATTCGCCGGGGGATGGGTGAAACCTCCCAAACATCTTGGGTCTTTATTCAGTTTCACACAAAACACATACCGTATTTTCCGGCGTATAAGACGACTGGGCGTATAAGACGACCCCCAACTATTTCAGTTAAAATATAAAATCTTCTCAAAAGTCGGGGGTTGTCTTATATGCCGGGTGTCGTCATGTAGGGTCGGTGCGGAGCAATCTACGGTCGAGGTATATAGTGGGGGGAGTGGTCCTGATGACGAGGTGAGGGAGCGCCTCACCAGGAAGGTGTAAGTGAAGCAAACTGTCAGCATCTGGGATGCCAGGGGTATGCAAAAAAGAGAGAGCGGTGCTGTGCCTAGAAAAACACTCCTCTTTCACTAATCTGGCTCACCCTTGTATCCTATTATCTCCTTCTCTGCTTCACTTACACCTTCCCGGTGAGGTGCCCCCTCACCTCGTCATTGGGGTCGCTTCCCCCACAATATGCGGCGACCGCCGATTACTCTGCATCTGCCTATAAGACGACACCTGGCGTATAAGACGATACCTGACTTTTGAGAAGATTTTAAGGGGTTAAAAAGTAGTCTTATATGCCAGAAAATACAGTACTTACAGTTGAAAATGCCTATGCAATTTTTCTGTTTCTTTCTTCACATATTCGCAGTACCGAGCCAGGAACTGCTCCAGCAGACTTACTTCTGTATAAGGATTATATACAGTAACCGTCACCACTTTATCCATGAGCTCCACCCGCACTCCCTCCAGGCATGGGTCACCATCATGACTTCTGAGCCACTCAAACACAGTTAAACAGCAAGGCTCACTCACAAAGGAAACATCATATGTACCTTGATTATGAAATTCATTCACGCTGAAAATATCAGCCCGATGAGCTCCAGCCTTTCCCTCCAGCAGGTCACGAACCACGTACACCACGTTAATTTTGGCACCATCTTCCATGACCACACGAATCGTATTCTTAATGAACATCTTCAATCTTCTCTGCCGATACGAATACCGCAGTAGGAAATTAGCAGCATGCTGCCAGGAAACACTCGCACCCCCTGACCGCGACACAAGATCGCAGCCAGAAGGCCGAGAAGCAATAACCAGAAATCGTTTCGCACTTGTGCCACACCAAGGCCTAGCACTGATACCCTTTGGGGGAGATGGAGCAAAAGATTGCCCTGAGGAGGACATTTTAGCAAAGCGGACACCTTCACAATGACAGATCTGCTGTTTGTTCAAGCTGTGAGCCATTCGTTTTTAATCTGCATAACCCCACCTATTGTAACCCTCCCCCCTCTTTGTTCAAATGTACACTACTGAGTGCCAGGAGGAGGGCGAGAGGGAAATTCAAAAAGCAAACAAGCGAGCAGCTGTCTTCCCTTAGCTCTCCTGATGCCGGGTATAGACCCTGCTGCCTACCTATCACCATACTGCCCGCCGCTGTTCCAGCAGCAGACTGAAGATGACTGCCACCGCACTGCTTTTTATAGGCCAAGGGCCCATTGTGACACGTGAGGGTTCCAGCCCATTGTGACACGTGAGGGTTGCGGACCATGGCCAAGGGTCTATTGTGACACGTGAGGGTTCCGGACCATGGCCAAGGGCCCATTGTGACACGTAAGGGTTCCGCACGCAGATTCTATCTAATGCAGGCAGTGCACCTGGTTGCTAGAAAGCATTAGAATACTCACACAGGTGGAGATAGGCAGCATATTCAAGATCAGCACAGACACAATTTTTCCTTTCTTTAAATACATATACACCAAATTTGAAAGTCAGTGGTCCACAAGAGGAAGACAATGTTTTGCAAAAGAAATCATGCGATCACAAACGTGGTATGTATGGCAGAACTACTCATGGGTTACTTAAATTAAAACACTAAGTACTGTTAGCCAGGGGCCTAATTTTGCAGACGATATACTTGCAACACTGTAACAAAGGCCAAAAAAGTGTCCACATCTTCACACACCGGTTGCAACCAGTAAAGAGAGATTGATTGATTGATAGATTTCATATTGAATGCAATACAATGCTTGACATGCATAGGTGCAAACAATGCAATGCGCCCAAAATGTTGCAATCGGTCAAGTTAAATCTAGCAAAATGCATTTGGCATCTGAAATGTGCAACTTTGACCCTGAAAAGAATACACATAATGGGTTGAAACTAGTGTTGAGCATTCCGATACCGCAAGTATCAGGTATCGGCCGATACTTGTGGTATCGGAATTCCGATACCGAATTCCGATACTTCCCGCGTATCGGATACCGGAATCGGAAGTTCCCAGAATTCAAACTGCACGCAGCAGCCAATGAGGAATGAATGGAAGTGTGGGCACATCCTGTTTAGCATGGTGGGCATGTAAGTACTGGCAAGGCTGTGATTGGCTGCTGAAATGATGTCACTCTGCACTATAAAAAACGCTGCCGCCATTTTGCGCTCACTCTGCTGTGATTTCAGTTAGGGACAGGACGCTGTGTTCTAACTGAGGGCCAGTTGAGATAGCTAATTGCTTTATTTTGCTTTTCAAAGGCTAATTTAGCAAACGCTGTGTTCACTGTTTAGTTCACCTTGCTCTTGCCTTGCAGCGCTGTTTTAACAGCGTTCTGCAAGGTCTCTGTGTGTGTGTGTGTGTGTGTGTGTGCTGCTCACTCTGTAGTCTGTGTGCAGCCATATACCAGGTTGTATTCAGCTAAAGGGGGTTCACACTGCCTCATACAGTTCTATCCATTGTCCTTTTTTGCTCATAGTGCAGCCTGCTGCACATTTTTTCTAAAATTTCCTATTAGTGTCTTTCCACCCGTCTCCAGCCAAATAGTGGAAAAACACTACATAGGATAACCTAGAGGGGTTTTTTTGGGCCTTGCAGCGCCGTTTACGGCTGTCTGCATGGTCTCCGTGTGAGCGCAGCTCGCCCTGTAGTCTGTGTGCAGCCACAGCCGGTTGTATTCAGCTCAGGGTTTGTCACTGCCTCATACTGTAAAATAACTTGTCCTTTTTTCAAATAGTGCAGCCTGTTGAAAAAATTTTTAAAAATTTCCTATTAGTGTCTTTCCACCCGTCTCCAGCAAAATAGTGGAAAAACACTAGATAGGATAACCTATAGGAGGGTTTTTGGGCCTTGCAGCGCCGTTTACGGCTGTCTGCACGGTCTCCGTGTGTTATGTTAACCAATTCAGTAACACAATGGACATAGCGGTCAGAACACATACAGTGATCTGACAAACACCCAAAATTAAAGAACGAGCCTGAGACGTGGGAACTCTGCAGACCGCAATCCCTGATCCTATCAAACCACACTAAAGGTAGCCGTGGAGCGCTCCTGACCAGAACCTAGGCGCCTCGTCACAGCCTGAGAAACTAGCTATTCCTGAAGATAGAAAAATAAGCCTACCTTGCCTCAGAGAAATTCCCCAAAGGAAAAGGCAGCCCCCCACATATAATGACTGTGAGTAAGATGAAAACACAAACATAGAGATGAAACAGATTTAGCAAAGTGAGGCCCGACTAGCTGAATAGAACGAGGATAGGGAAGATAACTTTGCAGTCAGCACAAAAACCTATAAATAACCACGCAGAGGGGACAAAAAGACCCTCCGCACCGACTAACGGTACGGAGGTCGTCCCTCTGCGTCTCAGAGCTTCCAGCAGGCGAGAAAAAACCAATAAAGCAAGCTGGACTGAAAAATAGCAACAAAATAACAAAAGCAAAACTTAGCTTTGCAGAGCAGCAGGCCACAGGAATGATCCAGGGAAAAAACCAGTCCAACACTGGAACATTGACAGGAAGCATGGATCAAAGCATCAGGTGGAGTTAAGTAGAGAAGAAGCTAACGAGCTCACCAGATCACCTGAGGGAGAAAACTCAGAAGCTGCAGTACCACTTTCCTCCACAAACGGAAGATCCCAGAGAGAATCAGCCGAAGTACCACTTGTGACCACAGGAGTGAACTCTGCCACAGAATTCACAACACCGTGTGAGCACAGCTCGCCCTGTAGTCTGTGTGCAGCCACAGCCGGTTCTATTCAGCTCAGGGTTTGTCACTGCCTCATACCGTTAAATAACTTGTCCTTTTTTTCAACTAGTGCAGCCTGTTTAAAAAATTTTTAAAAAATTCCTATTAGTGTCTTTCCACCCGTCTCCAGCTAAATAGTGGAAAAACACTAGATAGGATAACCTAGAGGAGGGTTTTTGGGCCTTGCAGCGCCGTTTACGGCTGTCTGCACGGTCTCCGTGTGAGCGCATCTCGCCCTGTAGTCTGTGTGCAGCCACAGCCGGTTCTATTCAGCTCAGGGTTTGTCACTGCCTCATACCGTTAAATAACTTGTCCTTTTTTTCAACTAGTGCAGCCTGTTTAAAAAAATTAAAAAAAATTCCTATTAGTGTCTTTCCACCCGTCTCCAGCTAAATAGTGGAAAAACACTACACAGGATAACCTAGAGGAGGGTTTTTGGGCCTTGCAGCGCCGTTTACGGCTGTCTGCACGGTCCCCGTGTGAGTTAAACTCGCTCTGTAGCCCGATCTGCACAAAAAAAAGTAAAGTTCACCAAACACCACTTAACACTTGTGTAGCCCACATTTTATCAATAATAAAGTCTAGTCCACACTTTACAACATTAGTGTTTCTTACACCTGTTAGGAGGAGCATTTCAGGAATAAGCACACTAAGGCCTTAGTACATTTCTGCTTATCTTTATCTGTCAACCAAGATGAAGAGGGCAGGGAGTAAGGGGCGTGGGCGTGGGCGCAGAGCAGGGAGAGGAGCAGGGAGAGGACGTGGTGATTCTGTGCCTGCTGCGGGCATCGGTGACTCATCATCACCAAGTTTCAGCAGGGAACAGTCCTTCATGCGCAGCTTTGTCGGAGAGCGCCGTGTGTTGTGAGTTCTGTTTTTGGGCTCCCTCTGGTGGTTACTGATGGTACTGGGTGACTTGTGTTCTCTGCGGTCTCTGGTGTCCACCTGTTCCATCAGGTTATGGGAGTTTCCTATCTAACCTGGCTTTTTTGTCATTTCCTCGCCGGCTATCAATGTAATCAGCGTGTCTTTTTACCTCTGCTCCCTGCGTCTGTTATCTTCAGGACAAGCTAAGTTTTGATTTTCCTGTTCCACGTTTTGCTTTATTTTTGTCTTAGTCCAGCTTGCAGATATGTGATTCCTTGCTGCTGGTTGCTCTAGTGGGCTGAAATTACTCCTCATGTTCCATGAGTTGGCACATGAGTTCAAGTAATTTCAGGATGGTTTTTTGAAGGGTTTTTCGCTGACCGCGCAGTTCACTTTTGTATCCTCTGCTATCTAGCTTTAGCGGGCCTCATTTTTGCTGATTCTATTTTCATAACTACGTATGTGCTTTCCTCTCATTTCACCGTTATTACATGTGGGGGGCTGCTATTTCTGTGGGGTGTTTCTCTGGAGGCAAGTGAGGTCTGTGTTTCTTCTAATAGGGGAAGTTAATCCTTCGGCTGGCGCGAGACGTCTAGGAATCATCGTAGGCACGTTCCCCGGCTACTGCTAGTTGTGTGTTTAGGTTCAGGATCGCGGTCAGCTCAGGTTCCATCACCCTAGAGCTTGTTTTGTTTTTTGTGCTTGTCCTTTTGTGATCCCCTGCCATTGGGATCATGACAGTATAGCCGGCCAGAAAAAATTGGTCATCGTTTTGGCTGAAGTAGGAGGAAAAGTAGTCTGAGGAAGTTTTTTTTTTTTTTTTTTTTTTTCCCCTCCTCAGTGTTTGCTGTCTAGCCTTAATTGCAGCTTGCTGCTTCTTTCCTCCTCTTAATCCTTGAATGGCTCTGACCTTAACTGTTTATCATGGACATCCAGAGTTTGGCTTACAGCCTGAATAATCTTGCTGCTAAGGTTCAAAATATACAAGATTTTGTTGTACATACGCCTATGTCTGAACCTAGAATTCCTATCCCAGAGTTTTTTTCTGGAGATAGATCTAGTTTTCTGAATTTTAGGAACAAATGCAAGTTGTTTCTTTCCTTGAAATCTCGCTCCTCTGGAGACCCTGCTCAGCAGGTCAAGATTGTTATATCTTTTCTGCGGGGTGACCCTCAGAATTGGGCATTTGCATTGGCACCAGGGGATCCTGCGTTGCTCAATGTGGATGCGTTTTTTCTGGCATTGGGTTTACTCTATGAGGAACCTAACCTAGAGATTCAGGCTGAAAAAGCTTTATTGGCTCTCTCTCAGGGGCAAGATGAAGCAGAAATATATTGTCAGAAATTTCGGAAATGGTCGGTGCTTACTCAGTGGAATGAGTGCGCTCTGGCTGCAAAATTCAGAGATGGCCTTTCTGAGGCCATTAAAGATGTTATGGTGGGGTTCCCGGCGCCTACAGGTCTGAATGAGTCCATGACTATGGCTATTCAGATTGATCGGCGTTTACGGGAGCGCAAACCTGTGCACCATTTGGCGGTGTCTTCTGAACAGGCACCTGAGATAATGCAATGTGATAGAATTCAGTCCAGAAGTGAACGGCAAAATTATAGGCGGAAAAATGGATTGTGTTTTTATTGTGGTGATTCAGCTCATGTTATATCAGCATGCTCTAAACGCACAAAAAAGGTTGATAAGTCTGTTGCCATTGGTACTTTACAGTCTAAGTTCATTCTGTCTGTGACTCTGATTTGTTCATTATCATCCATTTCCGTCGATGCCTATGTGGATTCAGGCGCTGCCCTGAGTCTTAAGGATTGGTCATTTGCCAATCGCTGTGGATTTAGTCTGGAACCTCTGGAAGTTCCTATTCCTTTGAAAGGAATTGACTCTACACCTTTGGCTATGAATAAACCTCAGTACTGGACACAAGTGACCATGCATATGACTCCCGTTCATCAGGAGGTGATTCGCTTCCTGGTACTGTATAATTTACATGATGTTCTAGTACTTGGTCTGCCATGGTTACAAACTCATAACCCAGTCCTGGACTGGAAAACAATGTCTGTGTTAAGCTGGGGATGTCAGGGGGTTCATGATTATGCATCTCCGATTTCTATTGCTTCATCTACTCCTTCTGAGGTTCCGGTATTTTTGTCTGATTATCGGGAGGTTTTTGAGGAGCCTAAGCTCAGTTCGCTTCCTCCTCACAGGGATTGCGATTGTGCTATAGAATTGATTCCTGGCAGTAAATTCGCTAAAGGTCGTTTGTTCAATCTGTCAGTGCCAGAGCATACTGCTATGCGGAATTATGTTAAGGAGTCCTTGGAAAAGGGACATATCCGTCCATCTTCGTCCCCTTTGGGAGCAGGTTTTTTTTTCGTGGCCAAAAAAGATGGTTCCTTGAGGCCTTGCATAGATTATCGTCTTTTGAATAAGATTACAGTCAAATATCAGTATCCTTTGCCATTGTTGACTGATTTGTTCGCTCGCATTAAGGGGGCTAAATGGTTCACTAAGATTGATCTTCGGGGTGCGTATAATCTTGTGCGGATAAGGCAGGGTGATGAGTGGAAAACCGCATTTAATACGCCTGAGGGTCATTTCGAGTATTTGGTGATGCCTTTTGGACTTTCTAATGCTCCTTCTGTCTTCCAGTCTTTTATGCACGATATTTTCCGTGAATATCTGGATAAATTTATTATCGTGTATTTGGATGATGTTTTGGTTTTTTCTGATGACTGGGAGTCTCATGTTCAGCAGGTCAGGAAGGTGTTTCAGGTCCTGCGGGCCAATTCTTTGTTTGTAAAGGGTTCTAAATGTCTCTTTGGAGTCCAGAAGATTTCTTTTTTGGGGTATATTTTTTCCCCTTCTACTATTGAGATGGATCCCGTCAAGGTTCAGGCTATTTGTGACTGGACGCAGCCTACATCTCTTAAGAGTCTACAGAAGTTCTTGGGCTTTGCTAATTTTTATCGTCGCTTCATAACTAATTTTTCTAGTGTTGTTAAGCCTTTGACAGATTTGACTAAGAAGGGTGCTGATGTTACTGATTGGTCTCCTGCGGCTGTGGAGGCCTTTCAGGAACTGAAGCGCCGGTTTTCTTCTGCTCCTGTGTTGCGTCAGCCAGATACGTCGCTTCCTTTTCAGGTTGAGGTTGATGCTTCCGAGATCGGAGCGGGGGCGGTTTTGTCACAGAGAAGCTCCGATGACTCAGTGATGAAGCCATGTGCGTTCTTTTCTAGAAAATTTTCGCCCGCTGAACGGAATTATGATGTTGGTAATCGGGAGCTTTTGGCCATGAAGTGGGCATTTGAGGAGTGGCGTCATTGGCTTGAGGGTGCTAGACATCGTGTGGTGGTCTTGACTGATCACAAAAATCTGATGTACCTTGAGTCTGCCAAGCGTCTGAATCCTAGACAGGCTCGTTGGTCACTGTTTTTCTCCCGTTTCAATTTTGTGGTTTCATACCTGCCAGGTTCAAAGAATGTGAAGGCGGATGCTCTTTCTAGGAGTTTTGTGCCTGACTCCCCTGGAAATTCTGAGCCCACTGGTATCCTTAGGGATGGGGTGATTTTGTCGGCTGTCTCCCCAGACTTGCGACGTGCTTTGCAGGAGTTTCAGGCGGATAAACCTGATCGTTGTCCGCCGGAAAGACTGTTTGTTCCGGATAATTGGACCAGTAGAGTCATCTCCGAGGTCCATTCTTCTGTGTTGGCAGGTCATCCTGGAATATTTGGTACTAGAGACTTGGTGGCCAGGTCTTTTTGGTGGCCTTCCTTGTCGAGGAATGTGCATTCTTTCGTGCAGTCTTGTGGAGTTTGCGCTCGGGCTAAGCCTTGCTGTTCTCGGGCCAGTGGATTGTTGTCACCTTTGCCTATCCCGAAGAGGCCTTGGACGCACATTTCCATGGACTTTATTTCGGATCTCCCTGTCTCTCAAAAAATGTCCGTCATATGGGTTGTGTGTGACCGCTTTTCTAAGATGGTTCATCTGGTACCCTTGCCTAAGTTACCTTCCTCCTCTGAGTTGGTCCCTCTGTTTTTTCAAAACGTGGTCCGTTTGCATGGCATTCCGGAGAACATCGTTTCTGACAGGGGATCCCAGTTTGTGTCTAGATTTTGGCGGACGTTCTGTGCTAAGATGGGCATTGATTTGTCCTTTTCGTCTGCATTCCATCCCCAGACGAATGGCCAGACGGAACAAACTAATCAGACTTTAGAAACTTATTTAAGGTGTTTTGTTTCTGCTGATCAAGATGACTGGGTTTCCTTTTTGCCGCTTGCCGAGTTTGCCCTTAATAATCGGGCTAGTTCTGCTACCTTGGTTTCTCCTTTCTTTTGTAATTCGGGGTTTCATCCTCGTTTTTCCTCTGGTCAGGTGGAGCCTTCTGATTGTCCTGGAGTGGACATGGTGGTGGATAGGTTGCATCAGATTTGGAGTCATGTGGTGGACAATTTGAAGTTGTCCCAGGAGAGGGCTCAGCAGTTTGCTAATCGCCGTCGCCGCGTGGGTCCTCGACTTCTTGTTGGGGACTTGGTGTGGTTGTCTTCTCGTTTTGTTCCTATGAAGGTTTCTTCTCCTAAGTTCAAGCCTCGGTTCATCGGTCCCTATAGGATCTTGGAAATTCTTAACCCTGTGTCGTTTCGTTTGGATCTCCCGGCATCGTTTGCTATTCATAATGTGTTCCATCGGTCGTTGTTGCGGAAGTATGAGGTACCTGTTGTTCCTTCGCTTGAGCCTCCTGCTCCGGTGCTGGTGGAGGGTGAATTGGAGTATGTTGTGGAGAAGATCTTGGATTCTCGTGTTTCCAGATGGAAACTCCAGTATTTGGTCAAGTGGAAGGGTTATGGTCAGGAGGATAATTCTTGGGTGATTGCCTCTGATGTTCATGCTGCCGATTTGGTCCGTGCTTTTCATAGGGCTCATCCTGGTTGCCCTGGTGGTTCTCGTGAGGGTTCGGTGACCCCTCCTCAAGGGGGGGGGTACTGTTGTGAGTTCTGTTTTTGGGCTCCCTCTGGTGGTTACTGATGGTACTGGGTGACTTGTGTTCTCTGCGGTCTCTGGTGTCCACCTGTTCAATCACGTTATGGGAGTTTCCTATTTAACCTGACTTTTTTGTCATTTCCTTCGCCGGCTATCAATGTAATCAGCGTGTCTTTTTAGCTCTGCTCCCTGCGTCTGTTATCTTCAGGACAAGCTAAGTTTTGATTTTCCTGTTCCACGTTTTGCTTTATTTTTGTCTTAGTCCAGCTTGCAGATATGTGATTCCTTGCTGCTGGTTGCTCTAGTGGGCTGAAATTACTCCTCATGTTCCATGAGTTGGCACATGAGTTCAAGTAATTTCAGGATGGTTTTTTGAAGGGTTTTTCGCTGACCGCGCAGTTCACTTTTGTATCCTCTGCTATCTAGCTTTAGCGGGCCTCATTTTTGCTGATTCTATTTTCATAACTACGTATGTGCTTTCCTCTCATTTCACCGTTATTACATGTGGGGGGCTGCTATTTCTGTGGGGTGTTTCTCTGGAGGCAAGTGAGGTCTGTGTTTCTTCTAATAGGGGAAGTTAATCCTTCGGCTGGCGCGAGACGTCTAGGAATCATCGTAGGCACGTTCCCCGGCTACTGCTAGTTGTGTGTTTAGGTTCAGGAGCGCGGTCAGCTCAGGTTCCATCACCCTAGAGCTTGTTTTGTTTTTTGTGCTTGTCCTTTTGTGATCCCCTGCCATTGGGATCATGACAGCCGTGCACCGCTGCTGCGTGAAGATCAAATTGAAGCCGTTGTCGGATGGATGGCAGCTAACGCATCGGCATCGACTTCAATTAGTGCCACATCCTCTCAGGCACAGACCACTGGAGAGCAGCCATCTGTCTCTTCACCACCTGCCAAATTGGCCAGGCAGTCAGAGAGCCCAGAACAGGAGCCGTCTCTACTTCTGTTCTCTGAATCTCTTGGCTTGGAAACAGGGGGCCAGCCAAGCAGCATTGGAGAAATGGAAGAAGAGGCAGTGTGCAGTGATGCCCAACACCTTTGTCTCTCTGACTCTGAAGAGGCGGGTGGGCCAGTGCCTCCGGTGACCACAGCACAGTACGCATCTGATGATGAAACTCAGGTGCCGCTTTCTGGTGCGTACTGTGCTGCCGAGACTACCCAGGAGGAGCAGTTGGTGGCAGAGGATAGTGGAGATGATGAGGTCCTTGGCCCATCATGGCGTGAGGAACAGGAAGGTGGTGGGAGCAGCTCTGAGGAAGAGATTCCCCAAACAGGCCAAAGAGGGAGAGGGAGGGGGAAGACTGCGGAGCCTGTAGCCTCCAATTTGGCACCCGTTAGGAGCCTGTCTCTTCCACAAGCCAAAAAGGGCGCTCCCAAGACTTGTAGTGCCTGGTCCTTTTTTGACACAGTTGCAGATGACATTTGTTTTGTCAAATGCAAGCTGTGTCATCAGAAAGTCAAAAGAGGGAAAAGTGTCAGCAACCTCAATACCACAAATATGTGGAAACATGTGCAGACCAGGCACGCGGTGGAGTTACAAAAACACACTGAAGACCTAGGCCAACCAACAGCGGCAGCTACCACCTCTTCAGCTCGTGTTGCCTCTTCCTCCAGCTCACGCTCAGCTGGTTCGGCTTCCTCCTTGGATCGCCATGGAAGAACCTCTGGCACTGTTGTCCAGAGACCTAGTGTAATTCCACCCACAGCACCACGTTCCCAGTCATCCTCACACTCCCAGCCTATTCTACAGCCATCATTTCAAAAAACCTGATCTGCACATCCAAACATAGACTGAGTGTGAACAGGTGCTGAACCCAGAGTCGCCAACTCGTATATAGTTAAATAAATAGGGCAGCACACTGCAGCGCCAAAACATGCAAACTTGAAAACACGAAATTTAAACTGCATTACTGCACTAGAAATATGAAAAATGAGAGCTTTTAGCGCATAAAAATGGCCAATTTTATGTGTACCTCGTAGCCACTTTATGGCATCTCTCTTATACGAGGTCCTACTCTAAACCTACCTCGCTGAGAATAAACGTCTCCATCTGAATGGGTACATGTGAAACCTCTCCTTGGACTCAAATTCTCTCTCACTGTGGAGGGGTATTGGACCTACTATAATTAAAACACCTGAAGCTAGGAGGCAGGGAGTGCACGATCAGAAGGCTAGAGAATACATTTCAAAAAACCTGATCTGCACATCCAAACATAGACTGAGTGTGAACAGGTGCTGAACCCAGAGTCGCCAACTCGTATATAGTTAAATAAATAGGGCAGCACACTGCAGCGCCAAAACATGCAAACTTGAAAACACGAAATTTAAACTGCATTACTGCACTAGAAATATGAAAAATGAGAGCTTTTAGCGCATAAAAATGGCCAATTTTATGTGTACCTCGTAGCCACTTTATGGCATCTCTCTTATACGAGGTCCTACTCTAAACCTACCTCGCTGAGAATAAACGTCTCCATCTGAATGGGTACATGTGAAACCTCTCCTTGGACTCAAATTCTCTCTCACTGTGGAGGGGTATTGGACCTACTATAATTAAAACACCTGAAGCTAGGAGGCAGGGAGTGCACGATCAGAAGGCTAGAGAATACATTTCAAAAAACCTGATCTGCACATCCAAACATAGATTGAGTGTGAACAGATGCTGAACCCAGAGTCGCCAACTCGTATATAGTTAAAAAAATAGGGCAGCACACTGCAGCGCCAAAACATGCAAACTTGAAAACACGAAATTTAAACTGCATTACTGCACTAGAAATATGAAAAATGAGAGCTTTTAGCGCATAAAAATGGCCAATTTTATGTGTACCTCGTAGCCACTTTACGGAATCTCTCTTATACGAGGTCCTACTCTAAACCTACCTCGCTGAGAATAAACGTCTCCATCTGAATGGGTACATGTGAAACCTCTCCTTGGACTCAAATTCTCTCTCACTGTGGAGGGGTATTGGACCTACTATAATTAAAACACCTGAAGCTAGGAGGCAGGGAGTGCACGATCAGAAGGCTAGAGAATACATTTCAAAAAACCTGATCTGCACATCCAAACATAGACTGAGTGTGAACAGGTGCTGAACCCAGAGTCGCCAACTCGTATATAGTTAAATAAATAGGGCAGCACACTGCAGCGCCAAAACATGCAAACTTGAAAACACGAAATTTAAACTGCATTACTGCACTAGAAATATGAAAAATGAGAGCTTTTAGCGCATAAAAATGGCCAATTTTATGTGTACCTCGTAGCCACTTTATGGCATCTCTCTTATACGAGGTCCTACTCTAAACCTACCTCGCTGAGAATAAACGTCTCCATCTGAATGGGTACATGTGAAACCTCTCCTTGGACTCAAATTCTCTCTCACTGTGGAGGGGTATTGGACCTACTATAATTAAAACACCTGAAGCTAGGAGGCAGGGAGTGCACGATCAGAAGGCTAGAGAATACATTTCAAAAAACCTGATCTGCACATCCAAACATAGATTGAGTGTGAACAGATGCTGAACCCAGAGTCGCCAACTCGTATATAGTTAAAAAAATAGGGCAGCACACTGCAGCGCCAAAACATGCAAACTTGAAAACACGAAATTTAAACTGCATTACTGCACTAGAAATATGAAAAATGAGAGCTTTTAGCGCATAAAAATGGCCAATTTTATGTGTACCTTGTAGCCACTTTACGGAATCTCTCTTATACGAGGTCCTACTCTAAACCTACCTCGCTGAGAATAAACGTCTCCATCTGAATGGGTACATGTGAAACCTCTCCTTGGACTCAAATTCTCTCTCACTGTGGAGGGGTATTGGACCTACTATAATTAAAACACCTGAAGCTAGGAGGCAGGGAGTGCACGATCAGAAGGCTAGAGAATACATTTAAAAAAACCTGATCTGCACATCCAAACATAGACTGAGTGTGAACAGGTGCTGAACCCAGAGTCGCCAACTCGTATATAGTTAAATAGGGCAGCACACTGCAGCGCCAAAACATGCAAACTTGAAAACACGAAATTTAAACTGCATTACTGCACTAGAAATATGAAAAATGAGAGCTTTTAGCGCATAAAAATGGCCAATTTTATGTGTACCTCGTAGCCACTTTATGGCATCTCTCTTATACGAGGTCCTACTCTAAACCTACCTCGCTGAGAATAAACGTCTCCATCTGAATGGGTACATGTGAAACCTCTCCTTGGACTCAAATTCTCTCTCACTGTGGAGGGGTATTGGACCTACTATAATTAAAACACCTGAAGCTAGGAGGCAGGGAGTGCACGATCAGAAGGCTAGAGAATACATTTCAAAAAACCTGATCTGCACATCCAAACATAGACTGAGTGTGAACAGATGCTGAACCCAGAGTCGCCAACTCGTATATAGTTAAAAAAATAGGGCAGCACACTGCAGCGCCAAAACATGCAAACTTGAAAACACGAAATTTAAACTGCATTACTGCACTAGAAATATGAAAAATGAGAGCTTTTAGCGCATAAAAATGGCCAATTTTATGTGTACCTCGTAGCCACTTTACGGAATCTCTCTTATACGAGGTCCTACTCTAAACCTACCTCGCTGAGAATAAATGTCTCCATCTGAATGGGTACATGTGAAACCTCTCCTTGGACTCAAATTCTCTCTCACTGTGGAGGGGTATTGGACCTACTATAATTAAAACACCTGAAGCTAGGAGGCAGGGAGTGCACGATCAGAAGGCTAGAGAATACATTTCAAAAAACCTGATCTGCACATCCAAACATAGACTGAGTGTGAACAGGTGCTGAACCCAGAGTCGCCAACTCGTATATAGTTAAATAAATAGGGCAGCACACTGCAGCGCCAAAACATGCAAACTTGAAAACACGAAATTTAAACTGCATTACTGCACTAGAAATATGAAAAATGAGAGCTTTTAGCGCATAAAAATGGCCAATTTTATGTGTACCTCGTAGCCACTTTACGGCATCTCTCTTATACGAGGTCCTACTCTAAACCTACCTCGCTGAGAATAAACGTCTCCATCTGAATGGGTACATGTGAAACCTCTCCTTGGACTCAAATTCTCTCTCACTGTGGAGGGGTATTGGACCTACTATAATTAAAACACCTGAAGCTAGGAGGCAGGGAGTGCACGATCAGAAGGCTAGAGAGTACATTTCAAAAAACCTGATCTGCACATCCAAACATAGACTGAGTGTGAACAGGTGCTGAACCCAGAGTCGCCAACTCGTATATAGTTAAATAAATAGGGCAGCACACTGCAGCGCCAAAACATGCAAACTTGAAAACACGAAATTTAAACTGCATTACTGCACTAGAAATATGAAAAATGAGAGCTTTTAGCGCATAAAAATGGCCAATTTTATGTGTACCTCGTAGCCACTTTACGGCATCTCTCTTATACGAGGTCCTACTCTAAACCTACCTCGCTGAGAATAAACGTCTCCATCTGAATGGGTACATGTGAAACCTCTCCTTGGACTCAAATTCTCTCTCACTGTGGAGGGGTATTGGACCTACTATAATTAAAACACCTGAAGCTAGGAGGCAGGGAGTGCACGATCAGAAGGCTAGAGAATACATTTCAAAAAATCTTATCTGCACATCCAAACATAGACTGAGTGTGAACAGGTGCTGAACCCAGAGTCGCCAACTCGTATATAGTTAAATAAATAGGGCAGCACACTGCAGCGCCAAAACATGCAAACTTGAAAACACGAAATTTAAACTGCATTACTGCACTAGAAATATGAAAAATGAGAGCTTTTAGCGCATAAAAATGGCCTCGCAGTGTCTTCTGATTAAATCACACTGCGAGCCTGGGATGCGCAGTGCATATCTTCACCTCGGGCTCTCGCCCATCTCCCTCCGCCTTCTTTAGACTGTGCGCCGTCAGCTGATTCCTAATAGCATGCCACGGCCGTGACGCCGCACAGTCTGAAGAAGAGGGTAGGAGGGGAGTGAGAGGCGAGGATATGCACTGTGCATGCCCATGGATCCAAGGCCCGCAGTGGGATTACATTAGACGACACTGCGAGGTGAGATCTGGAGCAGCGTGGACGCACAGGCACTGACAGCCTGACACCAAATTATGTCAGAAGACAGGCAGCGCAAATTGGGCATGGCCAAGGGATAACAGACCAGCGCAGGCTCCGTGACAGCTTAAAACAACGCTGAGGAGGCAGCGCACGGCACCAAGGGGATAGGAATGACAGCTGTGCTGCGTCCCATTACGAAGGAAATTCCCACCTCCGGGACGGTTTTACGGTATAAGGGGACACATTTTTAGTGTTTACTTCTGTGTTTGCAAGGAGCATAATTAAAAGAGCAACCTTTTCCTTTTGCATCCTTAGTGCTGCACAAGATGGCTCTTTCAGCTACAAACGTCTTGGGGGGGGGTTAAAGGTTCCCTTTCTACTTGCTCCAATCAGGCTTGGCCATTTTTATGCGCTAAAAGCTCTCATTTTTCATATTTCTAGTGCAGTAATGCAGTTTAAATTTCGTGTTTTCAAGTTTGCATGTTTTGGCGCTGCAGTGTGCTGTCCTATTTATTTAACTATATACGAGTTGGCGACTCTGGGTTCAGCACCTGTTCACACTCAGTCTATGTTTGGATGTGCAGATCAGGTTTTTTGAAATGTATTCTCTAGCCTTCTGATCGTGCACTCCCTGCCTCCTAGCTTCAGGTGTTTTAATTATAGTAGGTCCAATACCCCTCCACAGTGAGAGAGAATTTGAGTCCAAGGAGAGGTTTCACATGTACCCATTCAGATGGAGACGTTTATTCTCAGCGAGGTAGGTTTAGAGTAGGACCTCGTATAAGAGAGATGCCGTAAAGTGGCTACGAGGTACACATAAAATTGGCCATTTTTATGCGCTAAAAGCTCTCATTTTTCATATTTCTAGTGCAGTAATGCAGTTTAAATTTCGTGTTTTCAAGTTTGCATGTTTTGGCGCTGCAGTGTGCTGCCCTATTTATTTAACTATATACGAGTTGGCGACTCTGGGTTCAGCACCTGTTCACACTCAGTCTATGTTTGGATGTGCAGATCAGGTTTTTTGAAATGTATTCTCTAGCCTTCTGATCGTGCACTCCCTGCCTCCTAGCTTCAGGTGTTTTAATTATAGTAGGTCCAATACCCCTCCACAGTGAGAGAGAATTTGAGTCCAAGGAGAGGTTTCACATGTACCCATTCAGATGGAGACGTTTATTCTCAGCGAGGTAGGTTTAGAGTAGGACCTCGTATAAGAGAGATGCCGTAAAGTGGCTACGAGGTACACATAAAATTGGCCATTTTTATGCGCTAAAAGCTCTCATTTTTCATATTTCTAGTGCAGTAATGCAGTTTAAATTTCGTGTTTTCAAGTTTGCATGTTTTGGCGCTGCAGTGTGCTGCCCTATTTATTTAACTATATACGAGTTGGCGACTCTGGGTTCAGCACCTGTTCACACTCAGTCTATGTTTGGATGTGCAGATCAGGTTTTTTGAAATGTACTCTCTAGCCTTCTGATCGTGCACTCCCTGCCTCCTAGCTTCAGGTGTTTTAATTATAGTAGGTCCAATACCCCT
Organism: Ranitomeya imitator; assembly: GCF_032444005.1. Taxonomy (NCBI): domain Eukaryota; kingdom Metazoa; phylum Chordata; class Amphibia; order Anura; family Dendrobatidae; genus Ranitomeya; species Ranitomeya imitator. Next base: position 663,762,428 of record NC_091283.1, read on the forward strand.
CCACAGTGAGAGAGAATTTGAGTCCAAGGAGAGGTTTCACATGTACCCATTCAGATGGAGACGTTTATTCTCAGCGAGGTAGGTTTAGAGTAGGACCTCGTATAAGAGAGATGCCGTAAAGTGGCTACGAGGTACACATAAAATTGGCCATTTTTATGCGCTAAAAGCTCTCATTTTTCATATTTCTAGTGCAGTAATGCAGTTTAAATTTCGTGTTTTCAAGTTTGCATGTTTTGGCGCTGCAGTGTGCTGCCCTATTTATTTAACTATATACGAGTTGGCGACTCTGGGTTCAGCACCTGTTCACACTCAGTCTATGTTTGGATGTGCAGATCAGGTTTTTTGAAATGTATTCTCTAGCCTTCTGATCGTGCACTCCCTGCCTCCTAGCTTCAGGTGTTTTAATTATAGTAGGTCCAATACCCCTCCACAGTGAGAGAGAATTTGAGTCCAAGGAGAGGTTTCACATGTACCCATTCAGATGGAGACATTTATTCTCAGCGAGGTAGGTTTAGAGTAGGACCTCGTATAAGAGAGATGCCGTAAAGTGGCTACGAGGTACACATAAAATTGGCCATTTTTATGCGCTAAAAGCTCTCATTTTTCATATTTCTAGTGCAGTAATGCAGTTTAAATTTCGTGTTTTCAAGTTTGCATGTTTTGGCGCTGCAGTGTGCTGCCCTATTTATTTAACTATTCTACAGCCATCGACAGGCAGGCATGGGAGAAAAGGCGGGCATTCTCGGCAAACCACCCCCGAGCACAGGCTCTGAATGCAGGCATTGCCAAACTTCTGTCGCTGGAAATGCTCTCATTCAGGCTGGTGGAGACTGACAGCTTACGTGACTTTATGGCTTTGGCAGTCCCACAGTACAAGGTGCCCAGCCGCTTTTACTTCAGCAGGCAAGCCGTCCCTGCCCTGCACAAGCATGTGGAGGGACAAATAAAACACGCGCTACTGAATGCCGTCATTAGCAAGGTCCACCTCACCACCGATGCGTGGACCAGTCAACATGGACAGGGGCGATACCTTTCCATCACTGCCCATTGGGTTAATGTTGTTGAGCCGGGTACAGACCGTGCGAGTGGCGCAGGACGTGTCCTGCCCACTCCAAGGATTGCAGGAATCCAGTCTGTACGTATTGACTCCTCTTACACAAGTTCCTCAGATTCATTGCTGCAGGATCCGTCACAGTCCACCTCCACATGGACCCGTGAACGTTTACCTGTTACGACTGACATGAGCACAGCCGTGGCCAAACGTCAGCAGGCCGTCCTGAAATTAGTTTCTTTGGGGAATCGAAGCCACACAGCGCAGGAGCTCTGGAATGCCCTAAAGCAGGAGAGCGATGTGTGGTTTGTGCCAGCAAATCTCCAGCCAGGCATAGTAGTGTGTGACAATGGCCGAAATCTGGTGGCAGCTTTAGCCCTTGGCAACCTCACTCACATCCCATGTCTGGCACATGTGCTCAATTTGGTTGTGCAGAGTTTTCTGAGGGACTATCCGGATCTTGATGCACTTCTGCACAAGGCCCGCCTAGAGTGTGTTCACTTGCGGCGTTTCAGCTTGGCAAGATCCCGCATTGCTGCTCTGCAGCGTCGGTTTCGCCTTCCTGAACATCGCATGATATGTGACCTACCTACCAGGTGGAATTCCACGTTACATATGTTGGAGCGGATGTGTGAGCAGCAGCAAGCAGTAATGGAGTACCAGCTGCATCAGGCGCAAAGAAGTCGCAGTCAGCGCCGATCAGACTTCACAACCACAGAGTGGGCCACTATGAAGGACGTCTGCCAGGTTTTGCGTCCTTTTGATTATTTCACGCGGATGGCAAGTGCAGATGATGCACTAGTCAGCATGACTGTCCCCCTTATCTGCCTGCTTCAAGAAACCCTGCAAGGGATAAGGGATGATGTGGAAGAGGTGGAGGATGAGGAGTCACCTTTTCCATCAGCTTCTGGACAGTCAGCGCCACGTGGTTCCTCACAAAGGGGTCGGCAGGGGACCCTTTGTGAGGAGGATGAGGAGGAGTCAATGGACGAGGAAGAGCTACGTCCAGAGGAGGGAGTTACACCATTGTCCAGTGGTCAGTGTGTACAGCGAGGGTGGGGTGATGAAGAGCGGGCAGAGATCATGTCTCAAACAGGGGACAGCGTTTCTGGGCCAGTTGGCAGTCTGCAGCACATGGTTGATTTCATGTTGCAGTGCCTGAGAGACAACCGCCGCATCGACCACATTCTCAACGTGCCTGATTATTGGGTGTACGCCCTCCTCGATCCTCGCTACCGTGACAATGTCCAAAACCTCATCCCGGCATTGACACGGGAGCGTAAAATGCGGGAGTACCACGACACACTGGTGAATTCCATCATCTTCTCCAGTCCAACTGAGAGGAGTGCTGCTAGTGCTTTACAAAGCAGCTCAGTGCGTTGAGGCAGTGGAGGAGGCTCTGCACAAAGAGGGAGCAGAAGCAGTGCCTCTGCCCAAGGCAAGCCCAGTATGGCACAACTGTGGCAAACTTTTGTGTGCCCGCCCCAAATGTCTACACCATCACCGGCGGCTCCAGTCAGCAGGAGGCAACGGTTCCGTCAGATGGTGACAGACTACATGGCTTGCCCTCTTACTATACTCCCAGACGGCTCTTCCCCGTTCAAGTTTTGGGTCTCTAAGCTGGATACATGGCCAGAGCTAAGCCAGTATGCATTGGAGGTGCTGGCTTGCCCTGCGGCTAGTGTCTTATCGGAACATGTCTTTAGTGCCGCAGGTGGTGTACTAACAGACCGTCGCATGCGACTATCCTCCGATAACGTTGACCAGCTTACTTTCCTGAAAATGAACCAGGCCTGGATCTCGCAGGAATTTGCCACTCCTCTGCCTGATTAAGTAATTGGGTGTCATCCAGGTCTCCTGATGTGTTCATCTTTCTACCACCTGAACTGCTATTCCTGGGCTCCAACACCGCCAGTTGCGGCTCAGAAGTGCAGGCTGCACAGTCAAAACATACGACCCAGTGTTATTGGGTTTCAGTAACGTCAGCTGATCCCCAGCTGTGTAGCCAGCAATGTGTCCTGCGACCGCCACGCTGGCACAACAACCTAAATGTAAGGGAACCTGCCCCCCCCCCTCGGCGTTTGTTACTGAAAGAGCCATCTTGTGCAGCAGTAATGTTGCACAAGGAAAAGGTAGCTCTTTTAGTTTAGCTCCTTGCACACGCAGAACTTAACACTTATAAAATGTGTTCACTGATACCGTTATACTGTCCCGGAGCTGGGACTTTCCTTCATAATGTGACGCAGCACAGACGTCATTCCTACCCCCTTGATGCCATGCGCTGCCTCCTCAGCGTTGTTTTAAGCTGTCACGGAGCCTGCGCTGTTCTGTTATCCCTTGGCCATGGCCAGTTTGCGCTGCCTGTCTTCTGACATAATTTGGTGTCAGGATGGCTGCGCCTGTGCGCCCGTGCTGGCCGAGAACCCGCCTCGCAGTGTCTTCTGATTAAATCACACTGCGAGCCTGGGATGCGCAGTGCATATCTTCACCTCGGGCTCTCGCCCATCTCCCTCCGCCTTCTTTAGACTGTGCGCCGTCAGCTGATTCCTAATAGCATGCCACGGCCGTGACGCCGCACAGTCTGAAGAAGAGGGTAGGAGGGGAGTGAGAGGCGAGGATATGCACTGTGCATGCCCATGGATCCAAGGCCCGCAGTGGGATTACATTAGACGACACTGCGAGGTGAGATCTGGAGCAGCGTGGACGCACAGGCACTGACAGCCTGACACCAAATTATGTCAGAAGACAGGCAGCGCAAATTGGGCATGGCCAAGGGATAACAGACCAGCGCAGGCTCCGTGACAGCTTAAAACAACGCTGAGGAGGCAGCGCACGGCACCAAGGGGATAGGAATGACAGCTGTGCTGCGTCCCATTACGAAGGAAATTCCCACCTCCGGGACGGTTTTACGGTATAAGGGGACACATTTTTAGTGTTTACTTCTGTGTTTGCAAGGAGCATAATTAAAAGAGCAACCTTTTCCTTTTGCATCCTTAGTGCTGCACAAGATGGCTCTTTCAGCTACAAACGTCTTGGGGGGGGGTTAAAGGTTCCCTTTCTACTTGCTCCAATCAGGCTTCGGCCTACACTCTGTTCCTCTGCTCTTCCTGCTGTCCCTGGGCTCTAACACCGCCAGTTGGTGCCTGGAAGTGCTGTGTGCACAGTCAACAGTCGCTCCTCTGTTATTGGGGTTCAGTAACGTCAGCTGATCCCCAGCTGTGTGTGCGGCAATACCTCCAATCTGCTCCTCTTGCTGTCCCTGGGCTCTAACACCGCCAGTTGGTGCCTGGAAGTGCTGTCTGCACAGTCAACAGTCGCTCCTCTGTTATTGGGGTTCAGTAACGTCAGCTGATCCCCAGCTGTGTGTGCGGCAATACCTCCAATCTGCTCCTCCTGCTGTCCCTGGGCTCTAACACCGCCAGTTGGTGCCTGGAAGTGCTGTGTGCACAGTCAACAGTCGCTCCTCTGTTATTGGGGTTCAGTAACATCAGCTGATCCCCAGCTGTGTATCCGGCAACGTGTCATGCGACCGCCACGCTGGCACAACTAAAATGTAAGGGGACCTGTCCCCACCCCCCTAGGCGTTTGTTACTGAAAAAGCCACCTTGTGCAGCACTAATACTGCACAAGGAAAAGGTCGCTCTTGAAATTATGCTCCTTGGAAACGCTGAACTACACACTCATGTAATGTGTCCCCTCACACCGTCCAACCGTCCCGGAGGTGGGACTTTCCTTTGTAATGTGACGCAGCACAGCCGTCATTGCTACCCCTTGGCACCGTGCGCTGCCTCCTTAGCATTGTTTGATTCCGTCATGGACCCTGCGCTGTTATGTTATCCCTTGGCCATGCACAGTTTGCGCTGCCCGTCCTCTGACATCATTTGTTGTCGTCCTGGCTGCGCCTGTGCGTCCAAGCTGCCCGAAATGCCACCTCGCAGTGTCGTCTAATGTGATCCCACAGTGGGCCTGGTATCCATGGCCATGCGCAGTGCATATACTAGCCTCTCACTCCCCTTCTTCACGCTTCTTCAGACTAGGCGGTGTCAGCTGATCCCTAATAGCATGCCACGGCCGTGACGCCGCACAGTCTGAAGAAGCAGGAAGGAGGTGAGTGGGAGGCGATGATATGCACTGCGCATGCCCATAGATCCCTGGCCCGCAGTGGGATTACATTAGATGACACTGCGAGGTTGTATCTCGGGCAGCTTTGACGCACAGGCACTGCCAGCCTGACACCTAAATGATGTCAGAAGACGGGCACTGCTAACTGTGCATGGCCAAGGGATAAAATTACAGCGCGGGCTCCGTGACAGAACCAAACAACGTTGAGGAGGTGGCGCACTGCACCAAGGGGGTTGGAATGACGGCTGTGCTGAGTCACATTACAAAGGAAAGTCCCACTTCCGTGACGGTTTGACGGTGTGAGGGGACACATTATATGAGTGTGTACTTCAGCGTTTGCAAGGAGCATAATTTTAGGAGCCACCATTTTCCATGTGCAGTATTACTGCTGTACAAGATGGCTCTTTCAGCAACAAATGCCTGGGGGGGGTTAAAGGTTCCCTTTCAACTTGCTCCACTGAAGGCTTTGGCCTACACTCTGCTCCTCTTTGATTCCCTGGGTTTCAACACTGTCAGTTGCCACCTGGAAGTGTTGTCTACACAGAAAAAACACTAGCTGATGTGTTAGTGGGGTTCAGCACCGCCAGCTGTTCCCCTGCTGTGTAGTCGGCAACGTGTCCAGCACAAGCCACGCTGGCACAACAGAACAAAAGCTGCCACCAGTGCAGGCTTCGGCCTACACTCTGCTCCTCTCCTCCTCCTGCTGACCCTGGGCTCTAACACCGCCAGTTTTTGCCCGGATGTGCTAGCTGCACAGAGAAAAACACCAGTCAATGTGTCAGTGGGGTTCAGCACCGCCAGCTGTTCCCCTGCTGTGTAGCCGGCAACGTGGCCTGCAAACGCCACGCAGGCACCTGAACTGAAATTAAAGGGACCCTGCCACCCACCCCAAGGTGTTTCTATGTATAGCAGCCACCTTGTACAGCAGTACTGCTGCATTTGTACAAGGTGGCTAACTTTTTCTCCTTGCCCACGTTGAATGTAACAGGTACAAAATGTGTCTCATTACAGACCATTACAATGTCCCTGAGGTGTGACTTTCCTTTTTAATGACACGCAGCACCCCCCTTGGTAGCGCTGCCCGTCTTCTGACATCATTGGTTGGCTGGCTGCGCCTGTGCGTCCGCCCTGCCTGAAACAACGCTCCTCGTTGTCTTACTTATTTTGACTGCGAGGGTGTGATTGATGGGCAGGAGCAGTGCATATCTTCGCCTGTCTTTACTCATCTCCTTCCTCCTTCTTCAGACTGTGCGGCCTCATGGCCGCGGCATGCGAGAAGGGATCAGCTGAGGCCGCCCAGTCTGAAGCAGGTGTAAGGACATGTGTGAGCGGCGAGCATATTTACTGCACAAGGCCACGAATCCCAATCCCTGCAGTGTGATTTTTGGAAAACACACTGTGTGTCTTGGATTCATGGCCATCGCTAACCGCACTGGCCTACATGAAATGAGGTCATAAGACGGGCAGCGCTTACAGGGCATTGCCAAGGGATAACGCAAGAGCGCAGACTCCTGTACAGCAAATATCAACGCTCAGGAGGATGCGCACAGCACCTAGGTGTAAATTTTGACACCTGTGCTGCGTCTTCTTAAAAAGACAAGTCACGCCTCCACTACAGTTTGACAGTATCATGGGCTAAATAGTGTACGTGTTTTATTCAGCGTATGCAAGGAGCAAAATTAATAGAGAAACCTTTTACTTGTGGAGCATTAATGCTGCACAAGGTGTGGCTCTTGTACCTTGCAACACCTGAGGGGGGGTTAAAGGTTACCTTTGAAATTGGTTCTACTAGGCTTCGGCCTACACTCTGCTCCTCTCCTCCTCCTGCTGACCCTGGGCTCTAACACCGCTAGTTTTAGCCCGGAAGTGCTAGCTGCACAGAGAAGAACACCAGCCAATGTGTTAGTGGGGTTCAGCACCGCCAGCTGTTCCCCTGCTGTGTAGCCGGCATCGTGTCCAGCACAAGCCACGCTGGCACAACTGACCAAAAGCTGCCACCAGTGAAGGCTTCGGCCTACACTCTGCTCCTCTCCTCCTCCTGCTGACCCTGGGCTCTAACACCGCTAGTTTTTGCCCGGAAGTGCTAGCTGCACAGAGAAGAACACCAGCCAATGTGTTAGTGGGGTTCAGCACCGCCAGCTGTTCCTCTGCGGTGTAGCCGGCAACGTGACCTGCAAACGCCACGCAGGCACATGAACTGAAATTGAAGGGAGCCTGCCCCCCACCCCCAGGTGTTTCTATGTATAACAGCCACCTTGTACAGCAGTAATGCTGCATTTGTACAAGGTGGCTGACTTTTTCTCCTTGCCCACGTGGAACTCAACACGTACAAAATGTGTCTCATTGAGACCATTCCACTGTCCCTGAGGTGTGACTTTCCTTTCTAATGGTACGCAGCACCACCCTTGGTAGCGCTGCCCCTCTTCTGACATCATTGGTTGGCTGCCTGTGCCTGTGCGTCCGCCCTGCCCGACACAACCCCCCTCGTTGTCTCATATATTTTCGCTGCGAGGGTGTGATTGATGAGCATGTGCAGTGCATATGTTCGCCTGTCGTCACTCATCTCCTTCCGCCTTCTTCAGACTGTGCGGCCTCATGGCCGCGGCATGCGAGAAGGGATCAGCAGAGGCCGCCCAGTCTGAAGCAGGTGTAAGGACGTGTGTGAGCGGCAAAAATATTTACTGCTCAAGGCCACGAATCCCAGCACCGAAGTGTGACTTTATGAAAAGGCACTGTGGGTCTGGGATTTATGGCCATCGTTAACCGCACCGGCCAACATGAAATGAGGTCATAAGACGGGCAGCGCTTACAGGGCATTGCCAAGGGATAACGCAAGAGCGCAGACTCCTGTACAGCAAATATCAACGCTCAGGCGGATGCGCACAGCACCTAGGTGTAAATTTTGACACCTGTGCTGCGTCTTCTTAAAAAGACAAGTCACGCCTCCACTACAGTTTGACAGTATCATGGGCTAAATAGTGTACGTGTTTTATTCAGCGTGTGCAAGGAGCAAAATTAATAGAGCAACCTTTTACTTGCGCAGCACTAATGCTGCACAAGGTGTGGCTCTTGTACCTTGCAACACCTGAGGGGGGGTTAAAGGTTACCTTTGAAATTGGTTCTACTAGGCTTCGGCCTACACTCTGCTCCTCTCCTCCTCCTGCTGACCCTGGGCTCTAACACCGCTAGTTTTTTCCCGGAAGTGCTAGCTGCACAGAGAAGAACACCAGCCAATGTGTTAGTGGGGTTCAGCACCGCCAGCTGTTCCCCTGCTGTGTAGCCGGCATCGTGTCCAGCACAAGCCACGCTGGCACAACTGACCAAAAGCTGCCACCAGTGCAGGCTTCGGCCTACACTCTGCTCCTCTCCTGCTCCTGCTGACCCTGGGCTCTAACACCGCCAGTTTTTGCCCGGACGTGCTAGCTGCACAGAGAAAAACACCAGTTAATGTGTCAGTGGCGTTCAGCACCGCCAGCTGTTCCCCTGCTGTGTAGCCGGCAACGTGACCTGCAAACGCCACGCAGGCACCTGAACTGAAATTAAAGGGACCCTGCCACCCACCCCAGGTGTTTCTATGTATAACAGCCACCTTGTACAGCAGTACTGCTGCATTTGTACAAGGTGGCTGACTTTTTCTCCTTGCCCACGTTGAATGTAACACGTACAAAATGTGTCTCATTACAGACCATTACAATGTCCCTGAGGTGTGACTTTCCTTTTTAATGACACGCAGCACCCCCCTTGGTAGCGCTGCCCGTCTTCTGACATCATTGGTTGGCTGGCTGCGCCTGTGCGTCCGCCCTGTCTGAAACAACGCTTCTCGTTGTCTTACTTATTTTGACTGCGAGGGTGTGATTGATGGGCAGGAGCAGTGCATATCTTCGCCTGTCTTTACTCATCTCCTTCCGCCTTCTTCAGACTGTGCGGCCTCATGGCCGCGGCATGCGAGAAGGGATCAGCTGAGGCCGCCCAGTCTGAAGCAGGTGTAAGGACATGTGTGAGCGGCGAGCATATTTACTGCACAAGGCCACGAATCCCATCCCCGCAGTGTGATTTTTTGAAAACACACTGTGTGTCTGGGATTCATGGCCATCGCTAACCGCACTGGCCTACATGAAATGAGGTCATAAGACGGGCAGCGCTTACAGGGCATTGCCAAGGGATAAAGCAAGAGCGCAGACTCCTGTACAGCAAATATCAACGCTCAGGAGGATGCGCACAGCACCTAGGTGTAAATTTTGACACCTGTGCTGCGTCTTCTTAAAAAGACAAGTCACGCCTCCACTACAGTTTGACAGTATAATGGGCTAAATAGTGTACGTGTTTTATTCAGCACGTGCAAGGAGCAAAATTAATAGAGCAACCTTTTACTTGTGGAGCATTAATGTTGCACAAGGTGTGGCTCTTGTACCTTGCAACACCTGAGGGGGGGTTAAAGGTTACCTTTTAAATTGGTTCTACAAGGCTTCGGCCTACACTCTGCTCCTCTCCTCCTCCTGCTGACCCTGGGCTCTAACACCGCTAGTTTTAGCCCGGAAGTGCTAGCTGCACAGAGAAGAACACCAGCCAATGTGTTAGTGGGGTTCAGCACCGCCAGCTGTTCCCCTGCTGTGTAGTCGGCAACGTGTCCAGCGCAAGCCACGCTGGCACAACCGAATAAAAGCTGCCACCAGTGAAGGCTTTGGCCTACACTCTGCTCCTCTCCTCCTCCTGCTGACCCTGGGCTCTAACACCGCCAGTTTTTACCCGGGACTGCTAGCTGCACAGAGAAAAACACCCGCCAATGTGTCAGTGGGGTTCAGCACCGCCAGCTGTTCCCCTGCTGTGTAGTCGGCAACGTGTCCAGCACAAGACACGCTGGCACAACCGAACAAAAGCTGCCACCAGTGCAGGCTACGGCCTATACTCTGCTCCTCTCCTCCTCCTGCTGACCCTGGGCTCTAACACCGCCAGTTTTTGCCCGGATGTGCTAGCTGCACAGAGAAATACACCAGTCAATGTGTCAGTGGGGTTCAGCACCGCCAGCTGTTCCCCTGCTGTGTAGCCGGCAACGTGGCCTGCAAACGCCACGCAGGCACCTGAACTGAAATTAAAGGGACCCTGCCACCCACCCCAAGGTGTTTCTATGTATAGCAGCCACCTTGTACAGCAGTACTGCTGCATTTGTACAAGGTGGCTAACTTTTTCTCCTTGCCCACGTTGAATGTAACACGTACAAAATGTGTCTCATTACAGACCATTACAATGTCCCTGAGGTGTGACTTTCCTTTTTAATGACACGCAGCACCCCCCTTGGTAGCGCTGCCCGTCTTCTGACATCATTGGTTGGCTGGCTGCGCCTGTGCGTCCGCCCTGCCTGAAACAACGCTCCTCGTTGTCTTACTTATTTTGACTGCGAGGGTGTGATTGATGGGCAGGAGCAGTGCATATCTTCGCCTGTCTTTACTCATCTCCTTCCTCCTTCTTCAGACTGTGCGGCCTCATGGCCGCGGCATGCGAGAAGGGATCAGCTGAGGCCGCCCAGTCTGAAGCAGGTGTAAGGACATGTGTGAGCGGCGAGCATATTTACTGCACAAGGCCACGAATCCCAATCCCTGCAGTGTGATTTTTGGAAAACACACTGTGTGTCTTGGATTCATGGCCATCGCTAACCGCACCAGCCTACATGAAATGAGGTCATAAGACGGGCAGCGCTTACAGGGCATTGCCAAGGGATAACGCAAGAGCGCAGACTCCTGTACAGCAAATATCAACGCTCAGGAGGATGCGCACAGCACCTAGGTGTAAATTTTGACACCTGTGCTGCGTCTTCTTAAAAAGACAAGTCACGCCTCCACTACAGTTTGACAGTATCATGGGCTAAATAGTGTACGTGTTTTATTCAGCGTATGCAAGGAGCAAAATTAATGGAGAAACCTTTTACTTGTGCAGCATTAATGCTGCACAAGGTGTGGCTCTTGTACCTTGCAACACCTGAGGGGGGGTTAAAGGTTACCTTTGAAATTGGTTCTACTAGGCTTCGGCCTACACTCTGCTCCTCTCCTCCTCCTGCTGACCCTGGGCTCTAACACTGCTAGTTTTTGCCCGGAAGTGCTAGCTGCACAGAGAAGAACACCAGCCAATGTGTTAGTGGGGTTCAGCACCGCCAGCTGTTCCCCTGCTGTGTAGCCGGCATCGTGTCCAGCACAAGCCACGCTGGCACAACTGACCAAAAGCTGCCACCAGTGAAGGCTTCGGCCTACACTCTGCTCCTCTCCTCCTCCTGCTGACCCTGGGCTCTAACACCGCTAGTTTTTGCCCGAAAGTGCTAGCTGCACAGAGAAGAACACCAGCCAATGTGTTAGTGGGGTTCAGCACCGCCAGCTGTTCCTCTGCGGTGTAGCCGGCAACGTGACCTGCAAACGCCACGCAGGCACATGAACTGAAATTGAAGGGAGCCTGCCCCCCACCCCCAGGTGTTTCTATGTATAACAGCCACCTTGTACAGCAGTAATGCTGCATTTGTACAAGGTGGCTGACTTTTTCTCCTTGCCCACGTGGAACTCAACACGTACAAAATGTGTCTCATTGAGACCATTCCACTGTCCCTGAGGTGTGACTTTCCTTTCTAATGGTACGCAGCACCACCCTTGGTAGCGCTGCCCCTCTTCTGACATCATTGGTTGGCTGCCTGTGCCTGTGCGTCCGCCCTGCCCGACACAACCCCCCTCGTTGTCTCATATATTTTCGCTGCGAGGGTGTGATTGATGAGCATGTGCAGTGCATATGTTCGCCTGTCGTCACTCATCTCCTTCCGCCTTCTTCAGACTGTGCGGCCTCATGGCCGCGGCATGCGAGAAGGGATCAGCAGAGGCCGCCCAGTCTGAAGCAGGTGTAAGGACGTGTGTGAGCGGCAAAAATATTTACTGCTCAAGGCCACGAATCCCAGCACCGCAGTGTGACTTTATGAAAAGGCACTGTGGGTCTGGGATTTATGGCCATCGTTAACCGCACCGGCCAACATGAAATGAGGTCATAAGACGGGCAGCGCTAACAGGGCATTGCCAAGGGATAACACAAGAGCGCAGACTCCTGTACAGCAAATAACAACGCTCAGGAAGCTGCACCAAGCACCAAGGCGTTATTTGGGACACCTGTGCTGCGTCTCCTTAAAAAGACAAGTCACGCCTCCACTACAGTTTGACTATAGAATGGGCTAAATTGTGTATGTGTTTCATTCAGCATGTGCAAGTAGACAAATTAATAGAGCAACCTTTCACTTGTGCAGCATTAATGCTGCACAAGGTGTGGCTCTTGTACTTTGTAACACCTGAGGGGGGGTTAAAGGTTTCCTTTGAAATTGGTTCAAGAAGGCTTCGGCCTACACTCTGCTCCTCTCCTCCTGCTGCTGCCCCTGGGCTCTAACACCGCTAGTTTTTGCCCGGAAGTGCTAGCTGCACAGAGAAAAACACCCGCCATTGTGTCAGCGGGGTTCAGCAACGCCAGCTGTTCCCCCACTGTGTAGCCGGCAAAGTGTCTTGCAAACGCAACGCAGACACAAAGCTGCCTCCAGTGCAGGCTTTGGCCTACACTCCGCTCCCCCTGCTTACCCTTTGCTCCAACACCGCTAGTTGGGGCTGTAGGAAGACAATCTTTAATAGGCAACACATCCTGGTTCCAGCACCGTCAGCTGTTTCCGGGTAGTGTCAAGCTCACTGAGACACCTATGCGTTGCCCCGTCGTGTTGCGGTCGAGTTAGCCAACTCCAGGGTGCCTCCAGTTTAGGAGCTTCCAATGTGGGCTGCGTGAATTTGTAGTCAAAGCTGGTTCTGTAGTGCCAGTAGGCCAAGCTCCCCCTGTAGGACTGTTGGGGTTCGGTAACTGCGGCTGCCTCGCGGCCCAGCTGTTCTCTCCTCTCCTGTGGACCTTGTGGTCCACCACCTGGTTCCAGCACCGTCAGCTGGTTCCGGGCCGAGCCTTTGGCTTAGGTGCCTCCTCCTGGGTATCCGAGTTCCGCCAACGCCAGGCGGTCCTTGGTAGTGCTTTTAAGCGCGGGCACCTACAGCTTAGTAACCGGGTTCCAGCACCGTCAGCTGGTCCTCGGTCGTGCCATTGGCTCTTGCACACTGGGGCGACGCATCCGGGTTCCAGCACCGCCAGCTGGTTCCCGGCAGTGTTTTTGTCACGGGTACTCCCTCGTGCCCAGCCTGGTTCCAGCACCGTCAGCTGTTTCCGGGTACTGTCAAACTCACTGAGACACCTATGCGTTGCCCCGTCGTGTTGCGGTCGAGTTAGCCAACTCCAGGGTGCCTCCAATTTAGGAGCTTCCTATGTGGGCTGCGTGAATTGGTAGTCAAGGCTGGTTCTGTAGTGCCAGTAGGCCAAGCTCCCCCTGTAGGACTGTTGGGGTTCGGTAACTGCGGCTGCCTCACGGCCTAGCTGTTCTCCCCTCTCCTGTGGACATTGTGGTCCACCACCTGGTTTCAGCACCGTCAGCTGGTTCCGGGCCGAGCCTTTGGCTTAGGTGCCTCCTCCTGGGTATCCGAGTTCCGCCAACGCCAGGCGGTCCTTGGTAGTGCTTTTAAGCGCGGGCACCTACAGCTTAGTAACCGGGTTCCAGCACCGTCAGCTGGTCCTCGGTCGTGCCATTGGCTCTTGCACACTGGGGCGACGCATCCGGGTTCCAGCACCGCCAGCTGGTCCCCGGCAGTGTTTTTGTCACGGGTACTCCCTCGTGCCCAGCCTGGTTCCAGCACCGTCAGCTGTTTCCGGGTACTGTCAAACTCACTGAGACACCTATGCGTTGCCCCGTCGTGTTGCGGTCGAGTTAGCCAACTCCAGGGTACCTCCAGTTTAGGAGCTTCCTATGTGGGCTGCGTGAATTGGTAGTCAAGGCTGGTTCTGTAGTGCCAGTAGGCCAAGCTCCCCCTGTAGGACTGTTGGGGTTCGGTAACTGCGGCTGTCTCGCGCCCTAGCTGTTCTCTCCTCTCCTGTGGACCTTCTGGTCCACCACCTGGTTCCAGCACCGTCAGCTGGTTCCGGGCCGAGCCTTTGGCTTAGGTGCCTCCTCCTGGGTATCCGAGTTCCGCCAACGTCAGGCGGTCCTTGGTAGTGCTTTTAAGCGCGGGCACCTACAGCTTAGTAACCGGGTTCCAGCACCGTCAGCTGGTCCTCGGTCGTGCCATTGGCTCTTGCACACTGGGGCGACGCATCCGGGTTCCAGCACCGCCAGCTGGTTCCCGGCAGTGTTTTTGTCACGGGTACTCCCTCGTGCCCAGCCTGGTTCCAGCACCGTCAGCTGTTTCCGGGTACTGTCAAACTCACTGAGACACCTATGCGTTGCCCCGTCGTGTTGCGGTCGAGTTAGCCAACTCCAGGGTACCTCCAGTTTAGGAGCTTCCTATGTGGGCTGCGTGAATTGGTAGTCAAGGCTGGTTCTGTAGTGCCAGTAGGCCAAGCTCCCCCTGTAGGACTGTTGGGGTTCGGTAACTGCGGCTGTCTCGCGCCCTAGCTGTTCTCTCCTCTCCTGTGGACCTTCTGGTCCACCACCTGGTTCCAGCACCGTCAGCTGGTTCCGGGCCGAGCCTTTGGCTTAGGTGCCTCCTCCTGGGTATCCGAGTTCCGCCAACGTCAGGCGGTCCTTGGTAGTGCTTTTAAGCGCGGGCACCTACAGCTTAGTAACCGGGTTCCAGCACCGTCAGCTGGTCCTCGGTCGTGCCATTGGCTCTTGCACACTGGGGCGACGCATCCGGGTTCCAGCACCGCCAGCTGGTTCCCGGCAGTGTTTTTGTCACGGGTACTCCCTCGTGCCCAGCCTGGTTCCAGCACCGTCAGCTGTTTCCGGGTACTGTCAAACTCACTGAGACACCTATGCGTTGCCCCGTCGTGTTGCGGTCGAGTTAGCCAACTCCAGGGTACCTCCAGTTTAGGAGCTTCCTATGTGGGCTGCGTGAATTGGTAGTCAAGGCTGGTTCTGTAGTGCCAGTAGGCCAAGCTCCCCCTGTAGGACTGTTGGGGTTCGGTAACTGCGGCTGTCTCGCGCCCTAGCTGTTCTCTCCTCTCCTGTGGACCTTCTGGTCCACCACCTGGTTCCAGCACCGTCAGCTGGTTCCGGGCCAAGCCTTTGGCTTAGGTGCCTCCTCCTGGGTATCCGAGTTCCGCCAACGTCAGGCGGTCCTTGGTAGTGCTTTTAAGCGCGGGCACCTACAGCTTAGTAACCGGGTTCCAGCACCGTCAGCTGGTCCTCGGTCGTGCCATTGGCTCTTGCACACTGGGGCGACGCATCCGGGTTCCAGCACCGCCAGCTGGTTCCCGGCAGTGTTTTTGTCACGGGTACTCCCTCGTGCCCAGCCTGGTTCCAGCACCGTCAGCTGTTTCCGGGTACTGTCAAACTCACTGAGACACCTATGCGTTGCCCCGTCGTGTTGCGGTCGAGTTAGCCAACTCCAGGGTGCCTCCAGTTTAGGAGCTTCCTATGTGGGCTGCGTGAATTGGTAGTCAAGGCTGGTTCTGTAGTGCCAGTAGGCCAAGCTCCCCCTGTAGGACTGTTGGGGTTCGGTAACTGCGGCTGCCTCACGGCCTAGCTGTTCTCTCCTCTCCTGTGGACCTTGTAGTCCACCACCTGGTTCCAGCACCGTCAGCTGGTTCCGGGCCGAGCCTTTGGCTTAGGTGCCTCCTCCTGGGTATCCGAGTTCCGCCAACGCCAGGTGGTCCTTGGTAGTGCTTTTAAGCACGGGCACCTACAGCTTAGTAACCGGGTTCCAGCACCGTCAGCTGGTCCTCGGTCGTGCCATTGGCTCTTTCACACTGGGGCGACGCATCCGGGTTCCAGCACTGCCAGCTGGTTCCCGGCAGTGTTTTTGTCACGGGTACTCCCTCGTGCCCAGCCTGGTTCTAGCACCGTCAGCTGTTTCCGGGTACTGTCAAACTCACTGAGACACCTATGCGTTGCCCCGTCGTGTTGCGGTCGAGTTAGCCAACTCCAGGGTGCCTCCAGTTTAGGAGCTTCCTACGTGGGCTGCGTGAATTGGTAGTCAAGGCTGGTTCTGTAGTGCCAGTAGGCCAAGCTCCCCCTGTAGGACTGTTGGGGTTCGGTAACTGCGGCTGCCTCGCGGCCTAGCTGTTCTCTCCTCTCCTGTGGACCTTGTGGTCCACCACCTGGTTCCAGCACCGTCAGCTGGTTCCGGGCCGAGCCTTTGGCTTAGGTGCCTCCTCCTGGGTATCCGAGTTCCGCCAACGCCAGGCGGTCCTTGGTAGTGCTTTTAAGCGCGGGCACCTACAGCTTAGTAACCGGGTTCCAGCACCGTCAGCTGGTCCTCGGTCGTGCCATTGGCTCTTGCACACTGGGGCGACGCATCCGGGTTCCAGCACCGCCAGCTGGTTCCCGGCAGTGTTTTTGTCACGGGTACTCCCTCGTGCCCAGCCTGGTTCCAGCACCGTCAGCTGTTTCCGGGTACTGTCAAACTCACTGAGACACCTATGCGTTGCCCCGTCGTGTTGCGGTCGAGTTAGCCAACTCCAGGGTGCCTCCAGTTTAGGAGCTTCCTATGTGGGCTGCGTGAATTGGTAGTCAAGGCTGGTTCTGTAGTGCCAGTAGGCCAAGCTCCCCCTGTAGGACTGTTGGGGTTCGGTAACTGCGGCTGCCTCGCGGCCTAGCTGTTCTCTCAGTGTCTTTTGCTCTTGTGCCTTGTACCTTCTGCTCCCCATCCTGGTTCCAGTACCGTCAGCTGGTTCCGGGCAGAGCCTTTGGCTTAGGTGCCTCCTACTGGGTATCCAAGTTCCACCAACGTCAGGTGGTCCTTGGTAGTGCTTTCAGGCACGGGTACCTCCTGCTTAGTAACCGGGTTCCAGTAACTTCAGCTGGTCCTCGGTAGTTCCATTGGCTCTTAGACCTTCGGCTACCCATCCGGGTTCCAGTACCGTCAGCTGGTTCTCGGCAGTGTCTTTTGCTCTTGTACCTTCTGCTCCCCATCCTGGTTCCAGTAACGTCAGCTGGTTCCGGGCAGAGCCTTTGGCTTAGGTGCCTCCTTCTGGGTATCCGAGTTCCGCCAACGTCAGGCGGTCCTTGGTAGTACTTTTTAGCACGGGTACCTCCTGCTTAGTAACCGGGTTCCAGTAACGTCAGCTGGTCCTCGGTAGTTCCATAGGCTCTTGAACCTTCGGGTAGCCATCCGAGTTCCAGTTCCATCAGCTGGTTCTTGGCATTTTCTCAGCCTTCTTGTACCTTCTGCTACATTTCCAAGTTGAAGACCCTAAAGTCGACGACCCAGAAGACCACCCCGATGACGACGACGATGGCGGAGACGACGACGGCGTAGACGACGACCCTGGAGACGACGACATGGAAGACCAAGAAGCAGAAGAACAAGAGGCTGCAGAACAAAGAGCAGAAGAACATTAAGCATAACACTTAATATCAGAGCAAAAGATATTATCTAAATTATATGCAGAAGAAGACTAAGCAGTGTATGGGGGTGAGTCCGTTCCTCCTCGTGGTGCCCCTGGATAAAGCCTGATGCTGCAGGCCAAACTGAACGCGGACAAATGTAACTTTTGTGACTGGCAGAACGGAAGGTGTAATCTTCAAACTTTTATAGATAACAACTACGGGAATGCCTGTCACAAATGAGAATATGATGAAGAAGTAGAATAGGAAGAATAATAATAGTTGAATAAAATGAATATGAAGAATGTAATAAAAAAAAAAAATAGGTAGACGATGAAGAAGAAGATGAATAAGGTGAAGAAGTTGATGTCAAAGATGCTGATGATGAAGAAGATGAAAGTGTGGGAAAAGTAAAAAAAAAAGAAGGGGAAGGGCGTGGAATAGTGAAACATCAATATCTGACAAAATAAAAAAAAATTACATAGTCAATATCTTTGTCACTCCGAACGTCTTTAAAAAAAAAAAAAATAAGGCTATTCTATTTGATTGGGCTAAACCTCTATGCCTTTAATGTCTCCGCCACCTCCCCAAATACATCCTGCATTATTCTTTGTTGTTTTCCTTCATGTAGAATGAACCTACAAGGAAAGAAAGGGTTTATTTTAATTCCGATATTTTGGTCCCATTGACTTGCATTGGGATCGGGTATCGGTATCGGCGATATCCGATATTTTTTGAATATCGGCCGATCCAATCCGATATCGATACTTTCCGATATCGATACTTTCCGATATCGGAAGGTATCGCTCAACACTAGTTAAAACACAACGTGTGCTGATTTCAATTCAATCTGTATTTAAAGGAAACCTGTCACCCCCCCCCCCCCCCCCCCAGGCATTTGAAACTAAAAGAGCCATCTTGTGCAGCAGTAATGCTGCATTCTGACAAGGTGGCTCTTTTAGTTATTGGTGCTGTAAATGCATGACCCTGGTAATGTCGAGCGATTGGGGTAAGGGGAACCCACCCTACCCCCACCCATCATTGCACATACTTCAAGGTGCAAGCCCCGTTAACCTCAAATAAAACACATACAACAGATTCTTTGGAATAGTATCGGCCACAGCAGCCTTTTATTTATTTAACATAAACAACAAACATTGAAATATATAAAACCACCAACATTTAAAACTGTGAAGGAGTCCTTGGAGCTCCCAAGAATCTGGTGATCCACACAGCATAGCGTGACCATTATCAAAACCAAATTACTCCCAGCCGTTACCACACTGGCTCGGGAACACCAAAAAACCCGAGCGGGTTCACTGTTCACGCTAAAATCCAGGGGAACCGACCACCCCTGCTGGAACCCCCACCCCAGTCACCAGATCCAAAGCCAATTGAACTCTAAATACAGAGGAGCCATCAGCCAATGGCTCCCCCAACCCAATTTCCACCAACTCCAAGGACTCCCCCAAGCCACCACAACGAGGGACTTTGAATGCCTCAAAGGCCCGAGACCCCACGAAAACGAAACGCTATGGCCTTCTCCACACCCTCCTGCAAACCAAGCGCCCAAAAATCAATTCCCACCGCATTTAAATGCACCCCGTCAGCCAGCCAGAAGGCCCCATCACCTTTTTCCAATTCAAAATGCCTTATGGCAACTCCACCATTCCGGACAACAAAAGCAGACACCGCTCTGTTTACTTTGATCCTTGCCTTATTAAGTTTGTCCAACGACCGCATATTCCGCCAACGCTTCTGCGGCACGATCTCAGACCAAACCAATGCCAAACCAGGATATAAAAGCCATAACCGTAACAAGTCTTGCTTTATATCCCTAATTACCTCTCGAAAGGGTCTCACCCCCAAATCATTACCCCCCACATGCAACACCAAAATATCTGGTGACTTATCCAAAATGACCGTGTTGTGAATTTCCTTTAGAACCCTGTTCCAGGCCATGCCCCTAAAGTCAATCCACCGGACCACCTCCACCGACTGATCGAAGCCCAGCTGTCTACCCTCCGACCGTACATCCGCTCTCAGGGCTCCCCAATGGACATAGGAATGGCCGAAAATCCACACAAGTAATGGCAAGGAACCTGAAAGATACAAACACATGCAGTTAAACCACTGCTAAAGAACCCCAAACCACAAAAACAACTGATGCCTCCAGGCACCCCGATAACCCTCCAATCAATATCTAACGTAACTGCAATATCTATTGGATGTCCATCTACCAATACGCTTGATAACCTCAGAATCCAAACCACCCACAGCAGCAGCAATTGCTGCCCCAATACGAAACGAATGAGGAGCAAAACGAGAATCATCTAGACCTAAAGCTCTAATCGCCCTTTTGAAAACCATATGAAACTGATATCGCGACAGAGAGGAACCATCCACGTGGCAAAGTAACGAACCTGTCCTGGAAGGCACCCGCCCCCAAAAACGTCTCAAACAATCGACAGGACACATTCTTGACCCAGCGACCGAACCGAGCACAACCTTCCTACCTTGACCTACCTGGTCCGTCTTAGAGCGACGTAACCAAAACTCCACACGCCCATCGGACAAAAATACGTCACGCGCCAAAATTCCCCCTGCCACTCTCTTGCTGGGAGACACCAACTCCCCAATTCTCATCGTACCGAAAAAGGCAAAAGAAAACGCTAGTCTGAACAAACAGTGTTCAAAATCCTACTCACAACAATCCCCCAACACTTCGCCTAACCGCTCCAACATCACAAAAGACACGGGACGCCGTGAATCTAAACGACTATATTGTCTACGGAAACCTTTAACCGCCTGCCTTACCAAAAACACTTTAGACAAATCCCGCTGTCCCCTTAGTTTAAAACCAAAAGCCAGTGCGGCTAACAAACGCGACACCTTAGACAACGACCAACCTTCGGAAAACCCCCGACTCAGCCATGACAACAAGACACCCACTTGCAGATCAAAATCACCCGCACCAGGGTAAGACGACAACTCCCTTTCCCATGATAACCAAGCCGCTTGATAAGCCTCCCACGTTTTGGGAGCCAACGACGACCTTATCAGATCTTCTGCATCCCGGATACCACAAGCCAAAGTACTGCCGGGCATTCCAAACCGCTGATCTCTGCTTCCGGAGCCAAGGACCGAAAACGGTCGAACTGAAAACGAGAAAGAGAGTCAGCAATTGAATTACACACCCCAGGCACATGAGTCGCTGTAACCTGTGAATTCAATTCCAAACAACGAAGAACCAGCTGTCGCAGAACCCGCACAACCGGAGTTGACGACGCTGTGAGACCATTCACTGCACAAACCACCCCCAAATTATCACAGTTGAAACGAATGCGCCTGTTACGTAATTCATGCTTCCACAAATGGACTGCCACCAAAATAGGGAAAAGTTCCAATAGCGCGACATTACACACCAGCCCCGCCGAGAACCATTCCGCAGGCCAGGGTGCCGCACACCACTGCCCTCTGAAGTACGCTCCAAAACCACTGCTACCAGCTGCATCCGTGAACAAATCCTTCGACTCATTACCTACTACCTCTTCCATCATCAAAGAACGACAATTGTAAGTTTCCAAAAAGGTGCTCCAAACCGCCAAATCCTCTTTCAGGTCAGCCGATAACCGAACAAAATGATGCGGAGCACGGACTCCGGCCGTGGCACTCGCCAACCTCCTGGAAAAAACTCTCCCCGTCGGCATCACCCTACAAGCAATATTGAGTTTCCCCAGCAATGATTGCAGATCCCGCAACGTCAGTTTCTTCACACGTTGCGCCCGAGCCAAATCCTCACGCAATCCCTCTATCTTCTCTACAGGCAGCCGGAACTTCCAGGCCACAGTATCAATGACAATGCCCAGAAAACTCAAACACGTGCACGGGACTTCCGTTTTCCCAGGGGCCAAAGGAACCCCAAACCACTCCGCCACCCATTCAACCGCCCTCAAAAGCCTACTGCAACGATCAGACCCAGCCAGGCCCACACACAAAAAATCGTCCAGGTAGTGTATCACCGAATCACAATCCGAAACGTCCTTAATTGCCTATTCCAAAAATGAACTGAATGTTTCAAAGCAAACGATAAAGAACAACCCATAGGCAAACATCTATCCACAAAGAAACCCCACTCCCAAAAACAACCGAGAAGTCTAACACTATCTGGATGAACCGGCAGCAACCAAAACGCCGCCTCAATATCCGTTTTAGCCAATAGAGCCCCCTTACCGAATTTGCAGACCCACCCGATGGCCTCATCGAATGATGCGTAAACCACCGAGCAAAGCTCCGGAGCAATACCAAAATACAAGACAGGTGGTGAATCAAACGAAACTTGCCCACCTCCTTCTTGGGCACCACACCTAGGGGGGAAACCACCAAATCCTCAAACGGAGGAGACAAAAATGGGCCGGACATCCGACCCAAAGCCACTTCCTTATTCAACTTTTCCGAAACAATCTCCCCATGAACCAAAGCTGACCGCAAGTTCTTAATGACCCGATGCACCTCGACGGAGCCGAAATAACAAAACCAACCTGAAAACCCCTAAATAACAAATCCGCCGCCTCTCTCTTCGGATATCTATTTAGATAAGGGGCCATCCTTTCCAGACTCACCGGCGTCACCCCCATGGGAATTTCCGGCCCCTGACTTCGACTTAGCTTTCTTGAAGCATTTTGAGGCCCCGTGTGAGGAGCCATTGCAATGGGAGCACAAGTGCTTAAACTTGCAGTTAGCCCCGAACTTTCACTGCCCATCATTGTATTGCCAACACAAACCCGCTTTGTGCCCCCCTGACTGACTAGACTGGCCTGACGCCCCCGTATTGCTGGACCGACTACCCTGACCGGAAGATCCGGCCCCCCCTGAAAGGAATGACCGAATTTATACTGCGCCATCACATGTAACCAAAGCCCTATGTCCTTTTGGCCCCAACGCAACGTCGGACGAATCGCTTTCCTCTGCCGAAATTGTTCGTCGTACCTCAACCACGCCTGCCCCCCATACACCCTATGAGCTTCCCCAATAGAGTTCACATAGCAGAACAGGCCCAAACAATTCTCCGGCGCCCTCTCACCAATCATGCTTGCCAATATAGCAAAAGCTTGCAGCCAATTAACAAAAGTCTGAGGAATTAGACACCATCTGTGCTTTTCCTCTTCCTCTTTCTTGCTGTCCTCCTTCTTCCCCTTATCCAGGTTAAATTTCTCCAGGGGAAGCAACAAAAAAATCTCCACATACTCGTCTTTTACAATTTTTTCTTTCACCTCTTTTTTAAGGTGCGCCCCCAAAGGGCCCTCAAAACAGACACATACCTCCCCGTGAGCCCTATCATCCAAGTGAATGCGACATTCCTTCTCCTTCTCCGTCTGAACTGAAACTGAAACCGGAGCCACAGGGCTAACCGCCACTTCTCTCGCACCAATAACCCCCCCGCCAGCACCAATCCAGGCCGCCAAGTGCCTCTGATCATTCATACCCCTCTCCAGCCTTACCAATAAATCCGTAACATTGGCTAATACCGCACCTACACCCCCCACATCCCCAGCACTCGGGACCACGGCCCCAGAAACAGACCCCACATCCCCTTGCAGCCCCCGAACAACTGGAGGGGATAATAACTGAGCAGATAATAAAGACAAAGACGCACACTCACCAGGCTGCGAGGGAGCTGTGATCCCTCCGGCCAGAGTACCAGGGTCCTGACGACTCCGTTCGTGAAAAACGATCCGTCCGGGGGGGATGACCATGTGGGTTCGTGGCTTGAATCCAGCTGCAATCCCTGCGACACTCCAGCAGTTGGCGATGAAGAGTCAGATGCCAGCCGACCACCAAATGGCTACACCGACGTAGCTGCTAGGCCCCCATCAGGCCCTGATGAGACCGCCATTGCATCCAGCACTCCCGGTGCAGGTGAAGCTCCTGCTGCAGCAAACGGGGCCGGCCCAAGTACCTGGGCTCCGGGGCCACCCGGTCCATAACCGCCACTCTGCCCGCTCATAGGTAACGCTGAGGCAGGCCACGCGGCAGGAACATCACCGCCACGGCCTCCCGACGCATGAGGCCTCCCACGCTGCCCTGCTCGCACAGGCTCCGCTCCCAACACGCTGCAAGGCGAAGGCCTAGCAGCCGAAGATGGACCCCTCCTGGCTACCGGATTCCTCCCAGGCCAGGGCCCGCTGGCACTGCAACTCGATGGTGCCCGGCCTGGAGGGTCCTTTGAGTGGTTCCTACGCCTACGGGGGGCCCGGGGAGCTGAGTTGGGAGATAGTCGTTCCGGGGGCTTGGCCCTGCGTGAGCGCCGCAGAGGAGACGCTGCTGCCGTCGCCTGACCGCCGCTCCCTATAATGCCCGCCACCTGCTGCTCCAGCCAGTCGGGAGGGTGCGAAGCCGCCGCAGCCCTCAGGCTCTCCAGGATCCGGTCGACAGCGGACATGGTGAGGTGTACACCAGTTGCCCAGAGCGCGGAAACTGTTTGGCCCCACCCCCTTACCACGACTTAAGCTCCCGCTTTTCCCTAAGCCCCCACCTATTATCCCTAACCCCTCCCTCCATCCCATGGTCATGCTGACCTCCACTTACGCCGCTGGGGGGAGGGGCGGCTCCAGCTCCGGCCATTACTGAAATAATCCGTTTTGTAATTTGTCCAAAATACGTGTCTTCAGTCCTGGAGGCAGGTCTTTCCCCCCTGCTGCAGACACCTCACAGCCATCACTCAAGTCTTCTTGGCGCTGTGCGCCACCTCCTCAGCGCTGTTTGTCAGGTGCAGTCAGCGAGACTGCATATGAGGACAGACGGGCAGCGCTCACTGCGCCTGCCCCAGGCAAGGCAAAAGAGCGCAGGCGCCGGCAGATTTCAAAACAAACAGCGCTGAGGAGGCGGGGCCCGGCACCAGAAGACTTGAGTGACGGCTGTGAGGCGTCTGCAGCAGGGGGGAAAGACCTGCCTCCAGGACTGAAGATAGATATTTCGGACAAATTACAAAACGGATTATTTCTGCATTTACAGCACCAATAACTAAAAGAGCTACCTTGTCAGAATGCAGCATTACTGCTGCACAAGGTGGCTCTTTTAGTTTCAAATGCCTGGGGGGGGGGGGGGGTGACAGGTTCCCTTTAAACCAGCCGGGGAGAGGGGTGGTGACAGGTTCCCTTTAAGGGTTAACAAGAGGAAGCCCTTTTTTTCTTTTCTTATCCACACTGTCCTGTGCTTGTCTGCACCATCTCTCTTGCACTCACATGCATTTACTCCATATCTACTTCTCTCCTGACTGCTCCTCCCACAGTCACAGTCACGCTTCAGTAACCTGAACTTGAAAAGCTCCAGGCAGGCACCAGCCAAGAAAAAAAAAGACTCAGCTCACTCACAGTGCAGAGCCGACTCCTTTGACAGCAAGGAGCCGGCTCTTTGTATCGGCTCCTTCACGAAGGACACATCACTACAAGTTCTTCTCCCTTGTCCTACTTTTTCATCCTCCCCCGTCCTCCTTCTCCTCCCCCGGGCCGCCATACTCACCCTCCTCACAGCGCGCTGAACGGACTCCCTGCATCTCTGTCCCGACTCCCGGCGCTGCAGCTTCTTCCTGTGTGAGCGGTCACGTGGTACCGTTCATTAAGGTCATGAATATGCGTCCATATTCATCACCTTAACCTTAGTCATACCAGTGACTGCTGTGAGCCTAGGATAAGCTGCCGGCGCTGAGGACAACGGAGCTGCAGGCACAGCTGGAGCTGGAGGAGGGTGAGTATATCGTCTTCAAGGAGGGGGGGAGTAGAGGGAGGGATGGTGGTGAGCAAAAAGAAACCTTACTCAGGTGCCGCCCCCGCATCCTGCCACCCTAGGTACGTGCCCTCACGTGCCTAGTGGCAAATAAGGCCCTGCCTGCACCTGTCACTCATCAATTTGTTACTGATCAATGTTTCAGATAGAAATGCTGATCCAAGCCCTGTCCCATGCAACTATGCTGCACAATTTTATTATTTGTATTCAATTGATGCCACTTTTCCTGGTGTCTGCCCCTAATTTGAGCTGCTTTGGAAGCTGTCTGTCCCCCTTTAAGGTGTTGTCTGTACGTTTGGTTTTGTCTCTCATTGAATTCAATGGGGAGCATTGCTGAACCAAACCTTGATAGGTTCGCTCATCTCTAGTCATAATACTGTATGAAGGACTATAGGGAGTGCATTATACTTTATGGAGAACTATGGGGAGTGCATTATATTACATGTAGGACTATTGGGAGTGCATTATACCATATTGTGGAATATGGGGAGTGCATTATACTGTAAGGAGGACTATGGAGAGTGCATCATACTATATGGAGGACTATGAGGAGTGCATTATATTATATGGGGGAGTACATTATACTATATGGAGGACTATGGGGAGTTGATTATACTACATGGAGGACTATGGAGAATGCATGATACTTACAGTATATGGTGGACTTTTTGGAGTGCATTATACCAGGGGTGTCAAACTGCATTCCTCGAGGGCTGCAAACAGGTCATGTTTTCAGGATTTCCTTGTACTGCACAGGTGATAATTTAATCACCTACACACATAATGATTGCAGCACCTTGTGCAATGCTAAGGAAATCTTGAAAACACACATGGTTTGCGGCCCTCGAGGAATGCAGTTTGACACCCCTGCATTATACTACAAGGTTCACTATTGGGGGAGCATTATACTATATGGAAGACTATGGGGTGCATTATACTGTATGGAGGACTATGTGGTGCATTATGCTATATGGAAAACCCTGTGGAGTGCATTATGCTATATGGATGACTATGGGGCGCATTATACTATATGGAGGATCATGGGGTACAGTATACTATATGGAGGACTATGTGGCCCATTTTACTATATGAAGGGCGATGTGGGGGGCATTATAATATTTGGAGGGCTATGTGCGAGCCTTTATACTTTAGAGAGAGCTACGTTGGTGCCATTACACTGTATGCAAGCAATTATACAGCGGGGAGGTTTGTGTGGGGTCCATTATACTGTGAGGAGAGCTGTGTTGGGGCCATTATACTGTTTGGAGACCTAGCCATTTTACAGTGTTGTGAGTTATGGAACTATTATACTGTATGTAGGCCCATTACACTGCATAGAGGGCTATATGGGGGTCACAGTTGGGAGGATCACACTGTGCTGAGGGTCACCATACTTTGAAGGGTGAGTTAAGGGATATAGTAGGGTCATCATACTGTGCGCATAGAGGGTGCTGTTGAGGAATTCACTTTGGGGGTATCATATAGTGTTTGTGTGGCACTTTTATTGGCCTCATACTTTATGGTTTCAAATTAAGGGAAATCTAGGCTTCAGTAGGGGTAGAAGGAAAATTACTTTGTAAGGACTCTAAAGTTGTGACATATGCTCTTCTCTGGCAAGCGAAAAATTTTTTTGTTGGGAGTGTCCAAATAGAACTTCTTCTATAGGGCCCCATGATTTCTATGTACGGTGGGGAAAATTAGTATTTGATACACTGTCGATTTTGCAAGTTTTCCCATCTACAAAGAATGGAGAGGTCTATAATTTTTATTGTAAGTACACTTCAACTGTGAGAGACAGAATCTTAAAATAACAACCAGAAAATCACATCACATTGTATGATTTTTAAATAATTAAATTGCATTTTATTGCCTGAAATAAGTATTTGATCACCTACCAACCAGCAAGTATTTTGGCTATCAGACCTGTCAGTTAAGCATTCCTACTATGCACTTATTACCTGTATTAATTGCACCTGTTTGAACTCGTTACCTGTATAAAAAAACCTCTCCACACAATCATTTACACTCCAACCTCTCCACCATGGCCAAGACCAAAGAGCTATCTAAGGACACCAGAGACAAAATTGTAGACCTGTGCAATGCTGGGATGGGCTACAGGCCTATAAGTAAGCAGCTTTGTGAAAAGGCAACAACCGTTGGCACAATTATTAAACGAAAGAAACACAAGATGACAGTTAATCTGCCTCGGTCTTGGGCTCCATACAAGATCAGCAGTGTATCAAATACCTATTTTCCCCACTGTCCGCCCTTGATGCTGCATCCTGTAGACCAGTGGTCCCCAACTCCGGTCCTCAAGAGCCACCAACAGGTCTTGTTTTCAGGATTTCCTTAGTATTGCACAGGTGAGAATTGCATCACCTGGACAGGCAAGCATTCAATCACCTGTGCGATACTAAGGAAATCCTGAAAACATGACCTGTTGGTGGCTCTTGAGGACCAGAGTTGGGGAGCACTGCTGTAGACTCAAGATGAGAGGGGCCATCCAGCTTGTTATCAGTTCAAAAGCCTGCATCTCTGATGGTATAGGGCTACATTAGTGCCTATGGCATGGGCAGCTTACACATCTTGAAAGGCAGTATCGATGGTGAGCATTATATGGGAGGCTTTAGAACAGTTTATACTCCATCCAGACAACATCAGGGAAGGCCTTTCACATTTCAGCAAGACAGTGCTAAACCACCTACTCCATCCAGTACAACAGTATGGCTTCTCAGAACATTTCTGCTGAGGAACTGGTCGCCTGCAGCTCAGACCTTTCACCATTAGGAAACATTTTGCACATATGAAATGAAAACATGGGTACAGACAACATAGCAGCTAGAATCTGCAATCCAATATGTTATTGTAGAGAAATCCATATTTTTTCTTAATATGTAAAAGAGCTGTTAAGATCTATGGGTTGGACAGAGATCTCCCTGAGAATCTGCCTTCAGAGGCAATTTTAAATGAAAGGGGGCATTGATCCTACTGATAGATTCCCTTTGAAGCTTTTACACTTGGCACACCACAGCCATCGCTTGTATTTGATTCCTATGAATAAAAAGCAGGAAAAAACTCTTATATGTCTATTCTTCAACAGTAGCCAGTAAGTTCTGGTACTTTTAGAGCAGAGAAAAAAATAATTAAATCAGTCAATTTTTTTTTTATATTTTTTTTAATTCTAGAAATATTTACATCTCAAATGTACAGTGTAATGCTACTTCCTAAATACAAGTGCACTGACTGCTACATCATACAAACAATTCAGGAAATATTTCCCTACCTCTTAGTTATTTGTTAATTATGCTTAACATTAGGATTTCTATAATCTGTGGACAAAATAAAGTAGATCTATATTTATTTTCAAATTTCAAGACGAAAAAAATTTAAAAATATTTTACTGACCAGCAAAAAAAATGCAATAAAATTGTACATAATAATGGTAAAAAAGGCCAAATGAGTACATTGGTGGTAACTTCTGGCTTACAGCATTACAAAAAATAATCTCAACATTTGAAGAGAAGGCACACAAAGATTTCACCTAGAAGTAACCCTATCTGCAAGTCATCAGGCAATGGCAATGAAGAATGAACACATATGGTACCCATGAATTTTACCTGTATCTTTTATGTATGAAAATGTCGAACAGCATTGTGTATCTAAGAAACAGTGTAACATTAAAATGTTGTCAGTGACTACAATATTTAGTCTTGAATTACAACAAGACATGTGATAGCATAGTTAAAAAAAAATATAATCACCATCCACCATTGGCAAGATGAACAATAAAATGTAATGGCAAATAAATTGGATATGGCAATAGTTCAAAATCAGTGGTCATCGGTACCGTATTTTTCGGATTATAACACGCACTTTTTTGGGGGGGAAATTGGGGTGCGTCTTATAATAAAAATATTCCTTACCGGCCGCGGTGAAGCAGGGTTCCAGGGTCGCTGCTGGAGGAGGCAAGAGTGGAGTGTTGCTGCAGGCCGCAGGCTGGGATGAGGGGGTATTCGAATGTGCGCTGCTGCAGGTGTTCAGTGCTGAGGGGGCTCTGCCGACATTTTGTGAAAGCCCAGAGCCCCCGCACTTACATGGTTTAGTATGCGGAGGACTCTGGTAAAATGGGCGCGGGGGGCAGCGCATGCACAGATGGTGATCTTGGCACCAAGATCTCGGGAGATGAGATCTCAGCGCTTAACAATCCTTCATCCCAGCCTGCGGCCTGCAACAATGCTCCACTCTTGCCTCCCTCAGTAGTGACCCTGGGACCCCGCTTTACCGCAGCCACCACCCCCGGTAAGCAATAAGACGCATGGATTATAAGAAGCAGCACCATTTTATTAAAACATTTTTTTTCCTATTTTTCTCAAAATTTGGGTTGCATCTTATATTCTGGAGCGTCTTATAATCCGCAAAATATGGTATGTGGTATGGCTTACTGCCCAGGAACTGCCAAAACCCACAGGGAGTACCACTGACAGGAGAAATTCTGAAGTGACCTTTATCTCTTGTTATCTGTCATCAACAGGCTTGGGTCTTAAAGGGACACTGTCACCTGAATTTGGAGGGAACAATCTTCAGCCATGGAGGCGGGGTTTTGGGGTTTTTGATTCACCGTTTCCTTACCCACTGGCTGCATGCTGGCTGCAATATTGGATTGAAGTTCATTCTCTGTCCTTCATAGTACACGCCTGCGCGAGGCAAGATTGCCATGTGCAGGCGTGTACAACGGAGGACAGAGAATGAACTTCAATCCAATATTGCAGCCAGCATGCAGCCAGCGGGCAAGGAAAGGGTGAATCAAAAACCCCAAAACCCCGCCTCCATGGCTGAAGATTGTTCCCTCCAAATTCATGTGACAGTGTCCCTTTAAGGTACTGTCACATTAAGCGACGCTGCAGCGATATAGACAACGATGTCGATCGCTGCAGCATCGCTGTTTCGTCGTTGTGTGGTCGCTGGAGAGCTGTCACACAGACAGCTCTCCAGCGACCAACGATGCCGAAGTCCCCTGGTAACCAGGGTAAACATTGGGTTACTAAGGGCAGGGCCGCGCTTAGTAAACCGATGTTTATGCAGCGCCCCAGAGATATGGTCGTTGCAGTATGACACTCTGCCACCAAGGGGAGTGATGGTACGTCTGATGGTACTGAAGGAATTCTACTGACCAGGTATCACCAGCACACATTACACTCACAAGTTGTGAGGACTATTCCGAATGCTCAGCAGGGTAGCACTACAACACACAGGCGCTAGTGGAAGGCACTGATTTCCACCTGCAAAGGGAACTCTGGATGTGCCCATCGGATCGGCCGGTCTCAGACAGCCCTGTTAAACGTGCTCTGGATTGCGGATCCTGAAGTCTTCAGTAAAGAGGTAAAGAGACTGCAACCTTGTGTCCTCGTTATTGTCTGTACCTCACACCATCGCCATCTACATCACTGGGAAGCCCTGGGGACATACTTCACCTGTGGGAAGGTATACCATCTAGCTGCCATTCCATCACCCCAGCGGACCCCAAGCAGCGTCGGTCACCCTGACCGAACACCACAGGTGGCGTCACGAAACCTTGACAGACTCCTATCACCCTTTATTGGACGCCCCTTAGCAGGGTCACGGACCGGGTCCAGCCACCATGACATCCCCAGAACTGAGCCAGCAGAGGACCGGTACCGAGTGAACCCGGGGCCCTGTGTCTGGGGGCGATCCAACTTGGCGTCACAAACAGGATCGTACTTAAGCCTGAGAAGCAGGTCATGTGTACCTTGGAACTGTGATAGAAACATGTTTAGACTGTGATTTATTGCAAAGACTGTGTATTGCTACCTGCCGCAAGATTCCCGCCAAAACCGCCGCCATTGCAGCGCCACGAGAAGCGCAGGGGAAGAAGGAGAGCGTGCCATGGGAGGAGACTATCAAAGTTGCGCCAGAAGTGCTGACCGCCCCCTCCGATTGCTGTTGCGGGAGGACGATCTGCCCCAAAGCAGCGGAGAACCGCCCCCTGATTTGCAACGGCGGGA
Organism: Ranitomeya imitator; assembly: GCF_032444005.1. NCBI lineage: Eukaryota > Metazoa > Chordata > Amphibia > Anura > Dendrobatidae > Ranitomeya > Ranitomeya imitator. The sequence continues at coordinate 663,793,773 of NC_091283.1, forward strand.
ACCAAGACAAGAAGGAGCTCCACCCCCAGAAAATGGAGGAACCGCGTGTACGTGCCATCGCAGATCCCGGAGTGGGGATGACGACCAGCGGATACCCAAACGACGAAGGAGTGATCCTGGTCTGTCCCCGTCAGTCGGAGGTGGACCCGGACTCGAATCTGCCGTGGCTGGAGGGTCCAGACTTCTTGGAGCCGCGGGCGGAGGAGCCGAGCCAGCCTATCCCGAGCGTGGAGCCAGCCGGTGTGAAGCAATGGAGGTCGGAGCCGTCACTGAGGGCCGCGCCGGGAGAACCGCGGTCCGCAGCCGACTCCAGCGTCCTTTTCAATGGAACCGACCGGCATCGATGGAACCACATCAGACGGAGGTATGGAAAACGCCCCTGCTCTCCTGACCGATCCTGCTCCCGTGACCGATCCTGCTCCCGTGACCGCTCCCCGTTCCGACAGTGACCGAGTCCTTGCCCCTGAGCTGGTGGTTATAGCCCCCGGCACTATGGAGAAGCTGGTGCCCCCGCTACCGACAACTATGGGGAAACCACTGGATGTAAGCTCAGAGGGGATGATCTTCCAATGGGATACCCCAAGGATTGGGCCAGACGGAACCAGGCAGGAGGGCCTCAGCATCGCTGCGCTCACTTGGGAACAATATAAACAATGCTTAGTTTTACACTGGAAAGACCGAAAAGAGATAGAACAAAGTGACCCACCGAAAGTACAAGGACCAAAGACAGAACGCAGTAAAGGGAGTCCGGTAAGCAGGGGACTGTGCTAGCCTTTCACCCGAAGCGGGGTTGGGGCTATATACAGGAACTAGGACTACCGACGGAAGTCTCCTTTACTAGCTACAACGTGAAGACCCCGTTCCGCAACAGATGTGATAATCAGCTGCTGCATAGAGGGGACCAGGTGACGTACACCCGCCATCGGAGTGCGCAAGGATGGTGCGCTCGGAACATCCAACGATGCGAGCCGGCAGTGGCGCCACCTGCTGTCCTGACTACGACTAACCCTGATTTGACGAACTCCATCCCTATCACCACAGTGTGCATTATCGCCGCTACTGAACTGGCAACCAAAGCTGATATTCGGATCCAGACACCGGGTGACCTGGCCGCACCTGAGAGACGAACCCATGATACTGACACCGCATCAGGCGGGAACACGGAACCAGAGCTTCCACGGTCAGGAAGTGTTCGACACCGATTGATGCCTTGTAATCTACTATAGAAATAAACCTCGAAAACCTGAAAATGTACATAGTTAACTCTTTATCTTGAAACTGCTACTTTAAACCCGTCCAGGGTTATTTCTTAAAGGGATCCCTTTGTTGACCCAGGATCCCTATTGTTTTACATTTCTTCTTTTTCTACTTTGCACAAGTTATCATTGTTTCCAAAGACTGCCGGATCATGAACAGTGAATGATTCCAAAACTGTTTTGTACATAGTTTGCACCTTCTTAAAGGTGCTCCCTACTGGTTTTACATTGAAAGAAGACTTTGCGAAGATAATGTTTGGAATACAGCGCAGAGGGTCTTACTTTCGTTGGACTTGCAGACAGAGAGAATCTGCACCACCTCAGAGAGACTTGGTTCCCTCTTAAAGGGAATGTTCGCATGTTGCCTTAAGAAAAGTTAAAATGTTAATAAAGCTGTGATTCCGAAAAGTTTAATAATGTTGCTAGAGATTGAGGACAGGAAAGGTCGAAAGTGAACCTGTGGGGGTTAGGGAGAGAGTCCTCCTGAGAACTGTAGAACAATAGTTGGTTACTGAAAGAGAGACAATGACAGTAGGCCCAGCCAAGGAGCTAGGCGGTCCTGCATTGGTGACGCTAGAATGAAGAGAAAGAAAAAGTTGAGTTATTTTATAGTATTTTATAGTAGGCCTTTAGTGGGTTTAGCTATACACTCTTAAAGGAAAAGTTAAATTATTGTTCAGAATTTGCACTTAGTAGAATACCCGGCAGGGTACTAGAAGTTATTTATAGTCAGAATGTTATTTAAAAATATTTAACCTTGTTTTTGTTTGTAACGTTCAAGTGTCCTCAGCTCCCATAGAGGGAAGCCTTGTTATATTTCCTTGTTTCAAGCATTTCAAATTTTGTATGTCATTTGCTGATATGTATTGTTGTTCTTCTTCCCAGTCCAGGAGTACTGGATTTAACCGGGGGGGAAATGCAGCGCCCCAGAGACCTGGTCGTTGCAGTATGACACTCTGCCGCTAAGGGGAGTGATGGTACGTCTGATGGCACTGAAGGAATTCTACTGACCAGGTATCACCAGCACACATTACACTTCACACTCCGGCTACTAGGGGAAGAAAAAGGCTTTATTTATTGGGCCATTCCTCACACTGGTAAAACTAGGGGTTGGGTAGGAAGTTAGTCAGAAGCTGACTGGGTTGGATTCAGGAAACATCCCGTGGCAGGGGGTGTTGCAGGGAGAAGACACAGGGGGGTCTGTTATGATCTGGTGGCCTTGGAGCACCATGAGACGTACACTGGAGAAGGTGGTCCCTGTACTGACCGCAAACCCTGAACCTAGCAGCGCAACTAAAAGTAGCCGTGGGGGGTACCTAACGCTCCCTAGACCCCTCGACACAGCCTAAGATCTAACTACCCCTAAAGACAGAAACAGGAAACCTATCTTGCCTCAGAGAAAATCCCCAAAGGATAGATAGCCCCCCACAAATATTGAGTGTGAGAGAAGAGGGAAATAATAATAGTGTAGCATCAGGTGGTTTCGTCAAACTCAATCTGACCCCGCCCCACCCCTGTCTGACAGCTGGTAGCCAGCTGTCCCTCCTTGGCTGACTTCCCCTTTTGATATAGTTTGATATAGTTTGATATTATCCTCACGTATTTGTTCAGTCATGCTCTGAACAGCAGAAATTTACCTCCGGGTTGGGATTCATTTATGCAGGCTATGGCCGAGCTAAATATGCCGTCTACAGTTGTGGGTAACCCCGCTACTAGGAAGCTTTTAGATGAATTAAAAATTTCCAGCAGTGAGACACACGCTGTATCTACACCGTAGAAGCTAGCTCCATCGCCTCGTACAATTCAATCTTTACATTCCCCGTCATTAGGTACCACACGCGGCACTCTGCTACCTAAAAAAAGGTCTCTACTGATGCTACAAACCATGTGGCTCACGATGTAAAGAATGTACTGGATAAATGCTGTACGCGCCTTGTAACGCTATATTAATTATTTTGTAAGAAGTGTAATGATGTATGTTCATTGTACTATTTAATGCTTTTACTTTTTATATTCTGTAAGAATTTTTATAGTATTGAAATGTCTTTGAGATGTATTTATTTTGTATCAATAAAATCTTTAAATTTTTACAATATCGGGTCTTTGCTTTTATAAACGTATAAAACACACCGCTTCATACTTGCGGGTGTTGTAACATGGGCCATATATATAATATGTCCCATATAATGAGAATGGTGTTATAAACCACGTGTAAAAATGAGAATCACAGTGTCAAATAAATACACGACTAGGATAAAAAATATATAAAACGGCATGGTGTGTTATAAACCACGACTAGCATATAAAATATATAAAATATATAAAATGGCATGGTGTGTTATAAAACATGAATAAAACACAATGCCCTGATACTCATAGCAGCTACAGCAGCATACATATAATATGAAAATCTAATAGGATATAAAATAAAACAAATTAAGAAAATCTAATATAAAACAAATACTGGAATTATATCAAACAATATCAAACTATAACAAAAGGGGAATCAGCCAAGGAGGGACAGCTGGTAGCAATTAGTTAAACTGTGTGGATTTCCTGTTTGAGTAAATGAGAATCCTGTGTTTACGTAAGAAATAGTTCTTGTAATGAGAAGACCATCATTTAGTTAATGGTTAGTAGAGACACAAATAAACAGCTGGGTGTGTTAATGATGATGAATAACATATAATATGAAAGTCTAATAGGTTATAAAATAAAAACAAATTAAGAAAATCTAATATAAAACAAATACGTGAGGATAATATCAAACTATATCAAACTATATCAAAAGGGGAAGTCAGCCAAGGAGGGACAGCTGGCTACCAGCTGTCAGACAGGGGAGGGGCGGGGTTACACACTTTGATACACTTTGATAGGGGCGTTTCCACCTATCAGATTGAGTTTGACGAAACCACCCGATGCTACACTACTAACCTACGTAGATATGAAATCAGATTTTAGCATAGGAGGCCATACTAGCTAAAAAGAAAGAATAGAACAGAGTACTATGTGGTCAGTATAAAAACACTAGAAAATATCCACCACAGAAAATACGAATCACCACATCTGACTAAAGACATGGGGGGTATATCTGCATCTCTAGAGAAATAGCTAGGCTGCAAAAAATCCTTCACAGACCAAGCTGGGCAAGACAAAAACATGAAAATGCACAGAACTATAAGGTCCACTGCAGGTGGACAGCAAAAGCAAAGCCAGGACTTATCTTTGTAGAAAAACACAGCAAACTGGAGAGACCAGCAGGGAAGTGAATCCTTCAAGAACAATGGACAACTGGCACTGACTAAAGGATCCAGCAAAGCTATATACCCCAGTCAGTTTTGCAATTAGTAGATACACCTGTCCACTCCTGCGTTCCAGGCACAACTGCATTACCCTCTACAACCACCAAAGGGAGCCCAAAAGCTGAATTCACAACAGTACCCCCCCCCTTGAGGAGGGGTCACCGAACCCTCACCAGAGCCCCCATGCCGATCAGGATGAGCCCGATGAAAGGCACGAACCAAATCAACGGCATGGACATCAGAGGCAGAAACCCAAGAATTATCCTCCTGTCCATAACCCTTCCACTTGACAAGGTACTGAAGCTTCCGCCTCGAAAAACGGGAATCCAAAATCTTCTCAACAACATATTCCAACTCCCCATCGACCAATACAGGGGCCGGAGGATCAACAGAGGGAACAACGGGCTCCACATATTTCCGCAACAAAGATCTATGGAAGACATTATGAATAGCAAAAGAGGCCGGAAGCGCCAGGCGAAAGGACACCGGATTAATAATCTCAGAAATCCTATAAGGACCAATAAATCGAGGCTTAAACTTAGGGGAAGAAACCTTCATAGGAACATGACGGGAAGATAACCAAACCAGATCACCAACCCGAAGCCAGGAACCAACACACCGACGACGGTTAGCAAAACGCTGAGCCTCCTCCTGAGACAGCACCAAATTGTCCACCACACAAGCTCAAATCTGCTGCAACCTGTCGACCACAGAATCCACACCAGGAAGGTCAGAAGGCTCAACCTGCCCAGAAGAAAAACAAGGATGAAAACCAAAATTACAAAAAAAAGGCAAAACCAAAGTAGCCGAACTAGCCCGATTATTAAGGGCAAACTCGGCCAATGGCAAAAAAGCCACCCAATCATCCTGATCAGCAGACACAAAGCATCTCAAATAGGTCTCCAAGGTCTGATTAGTTCGCTCAGTCTGGCCATTTGTCTGAGGATGAAATGCAGAGGAAAAAGACAAATCAATGCCCAGCTTGGCACAAAAGGCCCGCCAAAACCTGGAAACAAACTGGGAACCTCTGTCGGACACAATATTGTCCGGAATACCATGCAAATGGACCACATGCTGAAAAAACAATGGAACTAAATCAGAAGAAGAAGGCAATTTAGGCAAAGGCACCAAATGAACCATCTTAGAAAATCGGTCACAGACAACCCAGATAACCGACATTCTTTGGGAAACAGGAAGATCGGAAATAAAAAATCCTTCACAGACCAAGCTGGGCAAGACAAAAACATGAAAATGCACAGAACTATAAGGTCCACTGCAGGTGGACAGCAAAAACAAAGCCAGGACTTATCTTTGTAGAAAAACACAGCAAACTGGAGAGACCAGCAGGGAAGTGAATCCTTCAAGAACAATGGACAACTGGAACTGACTAAAGGATCCAGCAAAGCTATATACCCCAGTCAGTTTTGCAATTAGTAGATACACCTGTCCACTCCTGCGGTCCAGACACAACTGCATTACCCTCTACAACCACCGGAGGGAGCCCAAAAGCTGAATTCACAACAGGGGTCCCTGTCGGGTGTGGGAACCTGGCAGGTACCTAGCGAACAGAGCAGAACGTTACGGAACCGCGCCTGCACTACCTTGCGGCGTTATCCTAAGAAAGAGACACGAAGCGAAGGGTATTGTGGAACAGTGAGAAACGAGATCAAGCACAAAGGAGAGCCAGTAGGAGTCGTGCCGTAAGACCGAGGCAACATCCTACTGAGGCGCGTAGCCGGTGGCCGGAACACCGCGGAAGTAACTGACTCTAGGCCTTACTTCGAACTCCGCAGGACAGTTAATTATAGGTTGGCTGTCTACCTTAAATTTCCTACGAAGACATCGGGGGCAACGCGTGGAGAGGGGCGTCTCTAGGGTCCCGGAAGAGCTCCGAGCCTTCCCGTCATACGGGTGCATCCTAGCCATAACATATCTGGGGGACGAGAAACTAGTCACATCTGGAACAAGAGAGAGAGAATTAGAAAGAACGAACGAGAACAGAAGTTGTGAGGACTATTCCGAATGCTCAGCAGGGTAGCTGTCATGATCCCAATGGCAGGAGATCACTAAAGGACAAGCACAGATACAAACAAGCTCTAGGGCGATGGAACCTGAGCTGACCGCGACCCTGAACCTAACACACAAATAAAAGTAGCCGGGGAACGTGCCTACGATGATCCTAGACGTCTCGCTCCAGCCGAAGATCTAACTTCCCCTATTAGAAGAAACACAGACCTCTCTTGCCTCCAGAGAAATACCCCACAGAAATAGCAGCCCCCCACATATAATGACGGTGAAATGAGAGGAAAGCACATACGCAGTATGAAAACAGTTTCAGCAAAATGAGGCCCGCTAAAGCTAGATAGCAGAGGATACAAAAGTGAACTGCGCGGTCAGCGAAAAACCCTTCAAAAAACCATCCTGAAATTACTTGAACTCATGTGCCAACTCATGGTACATGAGGAGCAATTTCAGCCCACAAGAGCAACCAGCAGCAAAGAATCACATATCTGCAGGCTGGACTAAAAAACCAAATAAAGCAAAACACCAAAACAGGAAAATCCAAACTTAGTTTGACCAGAAGGTTCTAGGAGCAGGGAGCAGAGGTAACAAGACACACTGGATACATTGATAACCGGCGAGGAAATGCCAGCAAAGCCAGGTTAAATAGGAAACTCCCATATCCTGATGGAACAGGTGGAACCCAGAGACCCAGGAAAGACAAGTCACCCAGTACCATCAGTAACCACCAGAGGGAGCCCAAAAACAGAACTCACAACAGTACCCCCCCCTTGAGGAGGGGTCACCGAACCCTCACGAGAACCACCAGAGCGACCAGGATGAGCCCTATGAAAAGCGCGAACCAAATCATCATCAGCATGAACATCCGAGGCAACCACCCAAGAATTATCCTCCTGACCATAACCCTTCCACTTGACCAAATACTGGAGTTTCCGTCTGGAAACACGAGAATCCAAGATCTTCTCCACAACATACTCCAATTCTCCCTCCACCAGCACTGGAGCAGGAGGCTCAAGCGAAGGAACAACAGGTACCTCATACTTCCGCAACAACGACCGATGGAACACATTATGAATAGCAAACGATGCCGGGAGATCCAAACGAAACGACACAGGGTTAAGAATTTCCAAGATCCTATAGGGACCGATGAACCGAGGCTTGAACTTAGGAGAAGAGACCTTCATAGGAACAAAACGAGAAGACAACCACACCAAGTCCCCAACAAGAAGTCGAGGACCCACGCGGCGACGGCGATTAGCAAACTGCTGAGCCTTCTCCTGGGACGACTTCAAATTGTCCACCACATGACTCCAAATCCGATGCAACCTATCCACCACCATGTCCACTCCAGGACAATCAGAAGGTTCCACCTGACCAGAGGAAAAACGAGGATGAAACCCCGAATTACAAAAGAAAGGAGAAACCAAGGTAGCAGAACTAGCCCGATTAGTAAGGGCAAACTCGGCCAGCGGCAAAAAGGTAACCCAGTCATCCTGATCAGCAGAAACAAAACACCTTAAATAAGTTTCCAAGGTCTGATTAGTTCGTTCAGTCTGGCCATTCGTCTGAGGATGGAATGCAGACGAAAAGGACAAATCAATGCCCATCTTAGCACAGAACGTCCGCCAAAATCTAGACACAAACTGGGATCCCCTGTCAGAAACGATGTTCTCAGGAATCCCATGCAAACGAACCACATTCTGAAAAAACAGAGGGACCAACTCAGAGGAGGAAGGTAACTTAGGCAAGGGTACCAGATGAACCATTTTAGAAAAGCGATCACACACAACCCAGATGACGGACATTTTTTGAGAGACAGGGAGATCCGAAATAAAGTCCATGGAAATGTGCGTCCAAGGCCTCTTCGGGATAGGCAAAGGTGACAACAATCCACTGGCCCGAGAACAGCAAGGCTTAGCCGGAGCACAAACCTCACAAGACTGCACAAAAGAACGCACATCCCTCGACAAGGAAGGCCACCAAAAAGACCTGGCCACCAAGTCTCTAGTACCAAATATTCCAGGATGACCTGCCAACGCAGAAGAATGGACCTCGGAGATGACTCTACTGGTCCAATTATCCGGAACAAACAGTCTCTCAGGCGGACAACGATCAGGTTTACCCGCCTGAAACTCCTGCAAAGCACGTCGCAAGTCTGGGGAGACAGCAGACAAAATCACCCCATCCCTAAGGATACCAGAGGGCTCAGAATTTCCAAGGGAGTCAGGCACAAAACTCCTAGAAAGAGCATCCGCCTTCACATTCTTTGAACCTGGCAGGTATGAAACCACAAAATTGAAACGAGAGAAAAACAGTGACCAACGAGCCTGTCTAGGATTCAGACGCCTGGCAGACTCAAGGTAAATCAAATTTTTGTGATCAGTCAAGACCACCACACGATGTCTAGCACCCTCTAGCCAATGACGCCACTCCTCAAATGCCCACTTCATGGCCAAAAGTTCCCGATTACCAACATCATAATTCCGCTCAGCCGGCGAAAACTTTCTAGAAAAAAACGCGCATGGCTTCATCACTGAGCCATCGGAGCTTCTCTGTGACAAAACCGCCCCCGCTCCAATCTCGGAAGCATCAACCTCAACCTGAAAAGGGAGAGAAACATCTGGCTGACGCAACACAGGAGCAGAAGAAAACCGGCACTTAAGTTCCTGAAAGGCCTCCACAGCCGCAGGAGACCAATTAGCAACATCAGCACCCTTCTTAGTCAAATCCGTCAAAGGCTTAACAACACTAGAAAAATTAGTTATAAAACGACGATAGAAATTAGCAAAGCCCAAGAACTTCTGCAGACTCTTAAGAGATGTAGGCTGCGTCCAGTCACAAATAGCCTGAACCTTGACGGGATCCATCTCAATAGTAGAAGGGGAAAAAATATACCCCAAGAAAGAAATCTTCTGGACTCCAAAGAGACACTTTGAGCCTTTTACAAACAAGGAATTGGCCCGCAGGACCTGAAACACCTTCCTGACCTGCTGAACATGAGACTCCCAGTCATCAGAAAAAAACAAAATATCATCCAAATACACAATCATAAATTTATCCAGATATTCACGGAAAATATCGTGCATAAAGGACTGGAAGACTGAAGGAGCATTAGAAAGTCCGAAAGGCATTACCAAATACTCAAAATGGCCCTCAGGCGTATTAAATGCGGTTTTCCACTCATCACCTTGCTTTATTCGTATAAGATTATACGCACCCCGAAGATCAATCTTAGTGAACCATTTAGCCCCCTTAATGCGAGCAAACAAATCAGTCAACAATGGCAAAGGATACTGATATTTTACGGTAATATTATTCAAAAGACGATAATCTATACAAGGCCTCAAGGAACCATCTTTTTTGGCCACGAAAAAAAAACCTGCTCCCAAAGGGGACAAAGATGGACGGATATGTCCCTTTTTCAAGGACTCCTTAACATAATCCCGCATAGCAGTATGCTCTGGCACTGACAGATTGAACAAACGACCTTTAGGAAATTTACTGCCTGGAATTAAATTTATAGCACAATCGCAATCCCTGTGAGGAGGAAGCGAACTGAGCTTAGGCTCCTCAAAAACATCCCGATAGTCAGACAAAAACACAGGAATCTCAGAAGGAGTAGATGAAGCGATAGAAATCGGAGGTGCATCATCATGACCCCCCTGACAACCCCAGCTTAACACAGACATCGATTTCCAGTCAAGGACTGGATTATGAGTTTGTAACCATGGCAGACCAAGTACTAGAACATCATGTAAATTATACAGTACCAGGAAGCGAATCACCTCCTGATGAACAGGAGTCATACGCATGGTCACTTGTGTCCAGTACTGAGGTTTATTCATAGGCAAAGGTGTAGAGTCAATTCCCTTCAAAGGAATAGGGACTTCCAGAGGCTCCAGACTAAACCCACAGCGATTGGCAAATGACCAATCCATAAGACTCAGGGCAGCGCCTGAATCCACATAGGCATCGATGGAAATGGATGATAATGAACAAATCAGAGTCACAGACAGAATGAACTTAGACTGTAAAGTACTAATGGCAACAGACTTATCAACCTTTTTTGTGCGTTTAGAGCATGCTGATATAACATGAGCTGAATCACCACAATAAAAGCACAACCTTTTTTTCCGCCTATAATTTTGCCGTTCACTTCTGGACTGAATTCTATCACATTGCATTATCTCAGGTGACGGTTCAGACGACACCGCCAAATGATGCACAGGTTTGCGCTCCCGTAAACGCCGATCAATCTGAATAGCCATAGTCATAGACTCATTCAGACCAGCAGGCGCAGGGAACCCCACCATAACATATTTAATGGCCTCAGAAAGGCCATCTCTGAACCTTGCAGCCAGTACGCACTCATTCCACTGAGTAAGCACCGACCACTTCCGAAATTTTTGACAATAAATTTCTGCTTCATCTTGCCCCTGAGAGAGGGCCAACAAAGCTTTTTCAGCCTGAATCTCTTGGTTAGGTTCCTCATAGAGCAAACCCAATGCCAGAAAAAACGCATCCGCATTAAGCAACGCAGGGTCCCCTGGTGCCAATCCAAATGCCCAATCCTGAGGGTCACCCCGCAGGAAAGATATAATAATCTTGACTTGCTGAGCAGGGTCTCCAGAGGAGCGAGATTTCAAAGAAAGAAACAACTTGCAATTGTTCCTAAAATTCAGAAAACGAGATCTATCTCCAGAAAAAAACTCTGGGACAGGAATTCTAGGTTCAGACATAGGAGCATGTATAACAAAATCCTGTATATTTTGAACCTTAGCGGCAAGATTATTCAGGCTGGAAGCCAAACTCTGGACGTCCATGATAAACAGCTGGGATCAGAGCCATTCAAAGATTAAGAGGAGGAGGAAGTAGCCAGGCTGCAATAAGGCTAGGCAGCAAACTCTGAGGGAAAGAGAAAAAAAAAAAAAAAAACTTCCTCAGACTACTTATCCTCCTACTTCAGCCAATACAATTAACACTTTGTGGGCCGGTTATACTGTCATGATCCCAATGGCAGGGGATCACTAAAGGACAAGCACAGATACAAACAAGCTCTAGGGCGATGGAACCTGAGCTGACCGCGACCCTGAACCTAACACACAAATAAAAGTAGCCGGGGAACGTGCCTACGATGATCCTAGACGTCTCGCTCCAGCCGAAGATCTAACTTCCCCTATTAGAAGAAACACAGACCTCTCTTGCCTCCAGAGAAATACCCCACAGAAATAGCAGCCCCCCACATATAATGACGGTGAAATGAGAGGAAAGCACATACGCAGTATGAAAACAGTTTCAGCAAAATGAGGCCCGCTAAAGCTAGATAGCAGAGGATACAAAAGTGAACTGCGCGGTCAGCGAAAAACCCTTCAAAAAACCATCCTGAAATTACTTGAACTCATGTGCCAACTCATGGTACATGAGGAGCAATTTCAGCCCACAAGAGCAACCAGCAGCAAAGAATCACATATCTGCAGGCTGGACTAAAAAACCAAATAAAGCAAAACACCAAAACAGGAAAATCCAAACTTAGCTTGACCAGAAGGTTCTAGGAGCAGGGAGCAAAGGTAACAAGACACACTGGATACATTGATAACCGGCGAGGAAATGCCAGAAAAGCCAGGTTAAATAGGAAACTCCCATATCCTGATGGAACAGGTGGAACCCAGAGACCCAGGAAAGACAAGTCACCCAGTACCATCAGTAACCACCAGAGGGAGCCCAAAAACAGAACTCACAACAGGTAGCACTACAACACACAGGCGCTAGTGGTAGGCACTGATTTCCACCTGCAAAGGGAACTCTGGATGTGCCCATCGGACCGGCCGGTCTCAGACAGCCCTGTTAAACGTGCTCTGCATTGCGGATCCTGAAGTCTTCAGTAAAGAGGTAAAGAGACTGCAATCTTGTGTCCTCGTTATTGTCTGCACCTCACACCATTGCCATCTACATCACTGGGAAGCCCTGGGGACATACTTCACCTGTGGGAAGGTATACCATCTAGCTGCCATTCCATCACCCCTGCGGACCCCAAGCAGCGTCGGGCACCCTGGCCGAACACCACAGGTGGCGTCACAAAACCTTGACAGACTCCTATCACCCTTTATTGGACGCCCCTTAGCAGGGTCACGGACCGGGTCCAGCCACCATGACATCCCCAGAACTGAGCCAGCAGAGGACCGGTACCGAGTGAACCCATGGCCCTGTTCCTGGGGAGATCCATTTACCCTGGTTACCATTGTAAATGCAAAAAAAAAAAACACTACATACTTACATTCCGGTGCCTGTCACGTCCCAGGCGTCCGTTTCCCTGCACTCCTCCTGCATCCTGTGTAAGCGCCGGCCGTAAAGCAGAGTGGTGACGTCACCGCTGTGCTCTGCTTTACGGCCGGCCGGCGCTGACACAGGATGCAGGAGGAGTGCAGGGAAGCGGGCGCCGGGGAAGTGACAGGCACCGGAATGTGAGTATGTGTTTTTTTTTTTACATTTACAATGGTAACCAGGGTAAACATCGGGTTACTAAGCGCGGCCCTGCGCTTAGTAACCCAATGTTTACCCTGGTTACAAGTGAAGACATCGCTGAATCGGCGTCACACACGCCGATTCAGCGATGTCAGCGGGTGATCCAGCGACAAAATAAAGTTCTGGCCCTCTAGCTCCGACCAACGATCTCACAGCATGATCCTGATCGCTGCTGCATGTCAAACACAACGATATCGCTATCCAGGACGCTGCAACGTCACGGATCGCTATCGTTATCGTTCTAAAGTCGCTCAGTGTGAAGGTACCTATAGAGTTTGGAAACTCCATCACAAAATTCTGATTTAGAATTTTATTTTTAAATAAGTTTCTGTTAAAGAAAAAAAAATTGAAGAAAAATGAATATTTTAGTTTTTTCCATAAAGGAAAAGGCAGAACCCCAATGCCGGACTGACTGCTGTAGTGCGTGCACTTCCGTACAGTTTCCACAATGCTTTAAGAAGAAAAAATCTATGCTTTAGAAGAATAAATACAACTAAAATCAATATAATATGTAGGGTAACACTGTTAGCACTTAACAATCTCTGACAGTAAGGCGATGTTAAACTACTATTATTTTTTAACAATGGCAACTAGACTTTAGAAAGTAGCTATGAGTACAAATGTCAAAATACTTAAGTTAATTAAAAAAAGACACAAAAAACACAGCAAAGCAATGTAGTTTCAGAATACATTTTAAAGCATATGTTGAAGCTATAAATGATATGAAGCATTGGAGGCTGCATGATAATCACCTGATTACATTAGGCCAGGCTTGGACTGAAACTTTCAGCCGATTCATGCTGCCCAAATCATGGAGAGCGTAAACCAGAGCCTGGCTTCATTATTGCAGCCAGATATATTTTTCTCTGAAATGGTCCAGAGGTCTAAGTGAGAAGATTCGTCCAGCCTATCTCCGCACTGTTCTGATTGATTGACAGGTCTCACCCATGTGTGTATGTAGATCTTCAAAAATATATTTCCTCTGAAACACTCTTGCAGTCATGCAGCCAGGTACTGATTCATGCTGGCCATGGTTTGGGCAACTTTAATAAGTTCCCTTTAAATAAAACAAGAATAATCTACTTTTTTAGGTTAAGCTTGCCATATATAAAAGTTCCAGAGTAAGACTATGTATGTCAACATTGTTTATTTTTATTGTTCTAGACAAACAAAGCAAGTGAAGTACAATGAGCTGCATCTCCTAGAGATGGGAAGAGGTCTAGCAGAAGACAGACAAACATAGATTCTTTGCAGGTTTTACCGTCTTATGACACTTGACTAGAGCTGATCATAGACTTTCTAATATTTATGAGGCCACTCATTGTTCAGGTACCACTCGTTTTTACTTCCGTAAGTCGTTTACTTCCAGCTGACTAAAGTGGACCCAACAGAAAATTCCCCAGTGACAAATTCATCATCCTGGATCCTTATATTGTAAAAATAGGAGAAACTTTTTAACATGGCACATTGAGATAATAAAGTGTAGTTTCATTATTGCTGACATCATCATATGAAATGCTTAAGACGTTAAGCAACTTTTCCAAATGGTGTACCATTATATGATAATGCTATTATATATGTACAAATACATAGCACATATTAAATATGTACCATGCAGGACTTACTGTTATAAAGCGGCTAAAAAACAATTCTGATCAGTGGTATATAAACACAATAATGTAGAAGAACCTGCAAGGAACCCACACTACGAGGAAGAAAAAGACAAAAGGTAGAAATATACTGTATATACAAATGTAAATACTCTGTTCTGCACTAAAAGCAGACAACTGAATACTTGAGATATGACTGGTTAATGTAACCACAGCAGTGACGTAAAGCAAACTATGCTGGTATGGTGCTGGCATTTGATCCACCAGATCAGTCCACCGACACCCCCCAGTCCTGAAGCTGATGCAAAACTCTGTCCAGATACCGGGAGTCTGGAAATCCTTTTCCAGTTACATTCGATCCAAACTCTGTCTTGAGGGGGATTCGAGAAATGGACACAGAGTCTGGAACACCAGGGAGATGTGAGGGAAGGAGAGGAAAAAGGAGACGGCTTTCCCAAGCTTTTATCAGGAGAAGAAGAACCTATACGGAAACAAAGACCAGAATCAGAGCTCCACATTGATTTACGGTAAAAGCTTCACTTTGTGAGTATATTAAGGAATTGTGTTATTATCAGTTCAGAAGAGCTAATAGTACTGGGAAGAATACGAACACAAGGAAAGGGCAATGTCAGAACATGCAAATTCCCCACCACCTGGCTCTGACTCGCCCAGAAACAAAACATTAATGCTAAGCATAGTGCAGACTCTCTACATCAATACAGAACAAGGCCAACCAGAATTCCTAAACGCAAGTCATCTTCCCTTCCTATAATGGTGGCAAACGACGATAACAATGCTCACAGAGGCAATAGGAATGAGCTGCATTAAATACTTGGATTTCAAGATGCATTGCTGCCTAAAACAAGAAGTCTACCTCTTAAAAATGTAATAAACACGTAAATCATATTTTGTTTAGTTTTCGGCTTGTTTCTTCTATTCTTACACATTATTCTGCCAATTATGCCTAGTGATTATAGGCTTATTGCCATGGATTAAGGATAGTTCTCTATCTTTAACAAACCCCTAAAGGGGTTTTGGGACAAATATCTGCAGACACTATGTGCAAAATCGTGGCAGTGTGCGGTGTGCAAGCAGTCACAATTCCCTAGTACTCACCCCGTGCTAGGCATGTATGCAGTTTGCATACTTGAAGTCATGTGCTGACTAGACTCATCTGGCTCCTCTAAATTCACTTTTATGACTTTTACATTCCAGTAGGCAAATGACTGCACGTATGCAAATCGCATGACCTCAGACTAGCAAGGGGAATAATGCCATGATTTAGCAGTCTGCAGTCACATAGAGTAACTGCAAACTTTTGTACCAAACATCAACAACACCTTTAACCCCTTCATGACCTTGGGATTTTTCGTTTTTCCGTGTTCGTTTTTCGCTCCCCTCCTTCCCAGAGCCATAACTTTTTTATTTTTCCGTCAATTTGGCCATGTGAGGGCTTATTTTTTGCGGGACGAGTTGTACTTTTGAACGACATCATTGGTTTTAGCATGTTGTGTACTAGAAAACGGGAACAAAATTCCAAGTGCGGTGAAATTGCAAAAAAAGTGCAGTCCCACACTTGTTTTTTGTTTGGCTTTTTTGCTAGGTTCACTAAATGCTAAAACTAACCTGCCATTATGATTCTCCAGGTCACTACGAGTTCATAGACACCTAACATGACTAGGTTATTTTTTACCTACGTGGTGAAAAAAAATTCCAAACTTTGCTAAAAAAAAAAAAAAATTGCGCCATTTTCCGATACTCGTAGTGTTTCCATTTTTCATGATCTGGGGTCGGTTGAGGGCTTATTTTTTGCGTGCCGAGATGACGTTTTTGATGATAGCATTTTGGTGCAGATACGCTCTTTTGATCGCCCGTTATTGCATTTTAATGCAATGTTGCGGCGACCAAAAAAACATAATTCTGGCGTTTCAAATTTTTTTCTTGCTACGCCGTTTAGCAATCAGGTTAATGCTTTTTTTTAATTGATAGATCGGGCGATTCTGAACGTGGCGATACCAAATATGTGTAGATTTGATTTTATATTTATTGATTTATTTTGATTGGGGCGAAAGGGGGGTAATTTAAACTTTTATATTTTTATATTTTTTTCACATTTTTTTTTTACTTTTTTTTTAACTTTTGCCATGCTTCAATAGCCTCCATGGGAGGCTAGAAGCAGGCACAGCACGATCGGCTCTGCTACATAGCAGCGATCTGCTGTTCGCTGCTATGTAGCAGAAAATCAGGTGTGCTGTGAGCGCCGACCACAGGGTGGCGCTCACAGCTGCCGGGGATCAGTAACCATAGAGGTCTCAAGGACCTCTATGGTTACAATGTACAAGCATCGCCGACCTCCGAACATGTGACGGGGGTCGGCGATGACGTCATTTCCTGGCCGCCCGGCCGGATGCAGTAGTTAAATGCCGCTGTCTGCTTTTGACAGCAGCATTTAACTAGTTAATAGGCGCGGGCAGATTGCGATTCTGTCCGCGCCTATTACGGGCACATGTCAGCTGTTCAAAACAGCTGACATGTCCCGGCTTTGATGCGGGCTCACCGCTGGAGCCCGCATCAAAGCGGGGCTTCTGACCTCGGACGTACTATCCCGTCCGAGGTCAGAAAGGGGTTAAGCTGTAAATTTAAAAGGGTTGGTTTAAAACTACAAGTCAGCAGTTATTTTATGTGACTGCAGACTTGCTAATCCTCCTCAGGAGGAGGCTGCCATGGGACTGCAAGTATGCGATATGCATACTCCTGGCCATATTTCGACTAGACTGTTTCCTGCCTCACTCAATACACTTGCATTGAACGAGGCCGTGCCAGTCTAGTCAGAATGTGGCCAGGAATATACATATTGCATACTTACAAACACATGACCGACTGCCCCTGGAGCCGGCGAGTCCTGACAGTGTGCAGTGTTCACAATGTGAGGATTAACAAGTCTGCAGTCACATAAAGTGACTTTATAGTTTTAGATCAGACAGCCCTTATATTCTACTTTAGGGAATATCTTATATATTCATAAATCAGTTCTCTTTAACTTAACAGATCCTGGATTTACAAATGTGACTCATAGTTTCTGCTGATGTAGTCAATCAATTTGTCCTACATACTGAATGGCAATATGACACTCACCTCTCTCCCCTTTTTAGTGTTAGGGAGGTAACAGTGAAGTGGGAAGTCGGGTGCTGTAAACTTTATTCCTGGGTGAGGCTGGCCTGGACCCTGTGGTGAAAAACGAAAATTAATTTTTAAAGAAAACACTGCAATATTACAATCAACTACAACGTTCTCTATAGTAGCTTTGCCATTGGTGTGTATTTTCTTTATCTACGATTAAGAGTCAGCTTTTAATTTGCTGTACTCGATTGAAAAACCCTTATTATCCCTTTGAACGGAGCCGCTGGATGCCTCACAAGCCTTGTCTTGCCCAAGAAGAAGATTGAACATCACACTTAGGGCAGTCTCACACGTCCAGATATTTCCGGTACCGGAAAAATCGGTACCGGAATTATCTGTGTCCGTGTGCCGGTGCGTTTCTGTGGCACATCAGTGTGGCACACATGCGGCACACGTGTGCCGCCCGTGTGCCCACTGGGTACCACACGCACCGTGCCGGAGACAGCGCTAAAGTTTAGCGCTGTCCCCGGCATCGTGCTGAAGCCCCATTCATATCTTCCCTGCAGCAGCGTTTGCTGTAGAGAAGATATGAATATTAGTGTGTAAAATCAATAACCAGGTCCCCACCCCCTGTGCGCCCCCCCGCTGTGATTAAAATACTCACCTAGGAGGGGTGTGGGGACCTGGATATTGATTTTACACACTAATATTCATATCTTCTCTACAGCAAACGCTGCTGCAGGGAAGATATGAATGGGACTTCAGCATCACTGGGGGGGGACAGCGCTTAATGTAGCGCTGTCTCCTGCACGGCACACGGACTGCACACGGACAACGTCCGTGTGCGGTACGTGTTTTACACGGACCCATTAACTTTAATGGGTCCGTGTAATCCGTGCGCTCCCACGAACACTGACATGTCTCCGTGTTTGGCACACGGAGACACGGTCCGCAAAAAATCAATGACATCTGAAAAGATGCATTGATTTTAATGTGTCTACGTGTGTCAGTGGCTCCTCACGTACCGGAGCCACTGACGTGTGAAACTGGCCTTATACTGGATGGGGTGAGCTGTATCCACAAACTTTCTTATACTTGTACTTAATAGTACCTGTACTCCAGGAGCAATATAATAAATTATACGTATGGCCTCGCAGTCAGGATATCCAGGCAAGGAATGAGGAATGACGTGGAAAGTCATCTTTCCTGGAGGCTGAGACCCAATTTTCACACCATATAACGTTTGACAAGTTGGACATCGTAAAGTACCATTCTATTGAGGAAGAAAACAAAATGTGAAAAATAAGTAAAACAAATATACAGTAAGAGCAAGATGTAAATGTAATGCACATGAATTAGAAGATCTCAGTAGTTTATCAGTAAAGTATATAAACATTGAACATTTTTTCCATAGACACAAAAGACATCCATAGACCCCTTACTGACATCCGCCATGCATGTACTGAGCAAGTCGGTAGTGGGTGTATGGAGACGGCTCACAGGGTGAGCTCACCCCATATCAGCAGGTAATGGCTGCGTGTTACAACCAGGATCTGCCTCCAACAGCCGCTCGTGGTTGTTAACCTGTTAAATGCTGCTTTGAGAGATTGGGCAAATCATTCTATGTGTCCATCAGCTCTCCTATGGCTTGATCATTGGGTGCCAATGAGTTCAGGGACAGCCTTAGCCCAAATAGTGGCCTGTGCAAAATTGCACTTCAGTACTCCCACCCTATTCATTTTTTACCCAGTTTCCCAGAACACAAACGAGGACAGAATATATTTTTGTATCTTAAGAAAATTTTTGGCTTTTTTTTCCTGATACAAAATGATCCCCCCACATGTATTATTTGTACATGTGTGTGCAGCACCCCAGGGTCCTGGTCGTTGCAGTAATACCATTCTCCTCTAGGGGGAGTGATGTTACATTTGGAGGCAAAGAAGGACAACTGAATCCAGGTATCACAAAGCTTATGAGAAGCTTAGCAATAATCGACTACAACACCAAGGCGCTAGAGAAAGGTTACTGATTTCTACCTGGATAAGGGGACTCTGGAATTGCCTCCAAACCGGCTGGACTCTGTCTGCCCTGTGATCAGGTGCTCTGGACTGTGGATGCTGAAGCCTTCAGTAAAGGTAAAGAGACTGCAACCTTGTGTCCTCGTTCTTCACTGCGCCTCACACCATCCACCATCTACAGACTGGGAAGCCCTGGGGACACACTTCAGCTGTGGGAAGGTATACCATCTAGCTGCCATAACATCACCCCAGCAGACCCCTAAAGCAGCGTCGGTCACCCTGACCGAATACCACAGGTGGCGTCACAAACATATCCCTTTAAAGACCTTTCCCTTTTACACGGACGTCCCAGGGCCACGGACTGGGTCAGCCACCGTGACATCCCCCTGTGAACCGAAGGACCCGGTACAGAGTACCCTGCTGCCCTTGGGGGCACTCCATGTGCATACATGAAATATGTACTATAAACTCTTCTGAATATGTGGTGTGGAATTTGCACCTCAAATCCACACCAATTCCATCACATCTGAACTTGCCGTTATATCGATATGCTGATCTCCTACGTCTATGCCATTTTCCACAGGATATTACATTGCGGATAGTATATACAAATTTTATCAATGAGACCCACACGAAGCCCGAGGTTCAGGCACTGCTGCTTATCATAAGAACATATCAGAACTGATGCAGTGCAGCAAAATCCATATTACTTAGCAAGGATGCTCTCAAAAATCTATAGAGAGTGAATAAGAGACATAAAGAGTTTAAATATCCTTATAATAGTATGGCTTGACTTCTAAAAGGTATATGTAAATATTAGAGATTTGCTACAGTGGGTATGGAAAGTATTCAGACCCCTTAAAATTGTTCACTCTTTGTTTCATTGCAGCCATTTGGTAAATTCAAAAAAGTTAAAAAAAATTACATTAATGTACACTCTGCACCCCATCTTGACTGAAAAAAAACAGAAATGTAGTAATTTTTGCAAATTTAATAAAAAAGAAAAACTGAAATATCACATGGTCATAAGTATTTAGACACTTGCTCAGACACATATTTAAGTCACATGCTGTCCATTTCCTTGTGATCCTCCTTGAGATGGTGTCCAGCTGTGTTTAATGAAAGTTTAATTATTAAACTGATCGGACTTGATTTGGAAAGGCACACATCTGTCTATATAAGACCTCACAGCTCACAGTACATGTCAGACCAAATGAGAATCATGAGGTCAAAGGAACTGGCCAAGGAGCGCAGAGACAGAATTGTGGCAAGGCACAAAACTGTCCAAGGTTACAAAAGAATTTCTGCAGTACTCAAGGTTCCTTAGAGCACAGTGGCTTCCATAATCCTTAAATGGAAGAAGTTTGGTACCACCAGAAGTCTTCCTAGACCAGGCCATCCAGCCAAACTGAGCAATCATGGTAGAAGAGACTTGGTGAGAAAGGTAAAGTAGAACCCCAAGATCACTGTGGCTGAGCTCCAGAGATACAGTAGTTAGATGGGAGAAAGTGCCATAAAGTCAACTATCACTGCAGCCCTCCACCAGTTGGGCCTTTATGGCAGAGTGGCCTGACGGAAGCCTCTGCTCAATGCAAGACATGTGAATGCCCACATAGAGTTTGCTAAAAAAACACATGAAGGACTGCCAGACTATAAGAAATAAGATTCTCTGGTCTGATGAGACAAAGATAGACCTTTTTTGGTGATAATTGTAAGCGGTATGTGTGGCGAAAACTAGGCATTGCTCATCACCTGCCCAATACAATCCTAACAGTGAAACATGGTGGTGGCAGCATCATGTTATGGGGGTGTTTTTCAGCTGCAGGGACAGGACGACTGGTTGTTACTGAAAAAAACATGAATGCGGCCAAATACAGAGATATCCAGAATGAAAACCTCTTCCCGAGTGCTCTGGACCTCAGACTTGGCCAAAGATTCACCTTCCAACAAGACAATGACCCTAAGCACTCAGCTAAAATAACAAAGGAGTAGCTTCAGAACATCTCTGTGACCTCAGTCACATCTCTGTGACTGGCCCAGCCAGAGCCCTGACCTAAACCCAATTGAGCATCTCTGGAGAGACCTGAAAATGGCTGCCCACCAACGTTCACCATCCAACCTGACGGAACTGGAGAGGATCTGCAAAGAAGAAGGAATCCCCAAATCAAGGTATGAAAAACTTGTTGCATGATTCCCAAGAAGACTCATGGCTGTACTAGCTCAAAAGGGTCCTTCTACTCAATACTGAGCAAAGGGTCTGAATACTTATGACCATGGAATATTTCAGTTTTTCTTTTTTAATAAATTTGCAAATGTTACTACATTTGTTTTTTCAGTCAAGGTGGGGTGCAGAGAGCACATTAATGAGAAAAAAATGAACTTTTTTGAATTCACCAAGTGGCTGCAATGAAACAAAGAGTGATTGATTGTCTTTATTAATCAAAAAGTACACATAGACAAGATAGTACAAAAAGTTAATCAACTCCATAGATCAAAAATTATTTAAAAAAAATAGATGGGCAGCAGTACAACCATGGAGCAAAGGGAGGCATACAATATAAACA
The DNA here is from genome assembly GCF_032444005.1 of Ranitomeya imitator. Taxonomy (NCBI): domain Eukaryota; kingdom Metazoa; phylum Chordata; class Amphibia; order Anura; family Dendrobatidae; genus Ranitomeya; species Ranitomeya imitator. The sequence goes on from NC_091283.1 coordinate 663,816,187, forward strand.
AGTGGGAGAACCCTAGACGCCCGGGTAATAATATATATCACAGTGCATATTGCTCAGTGCAAAAAATGTAAAAAAAGGTAATCCCGCAAGAGTCTTAAAATTGGGAAAAGAGGAGACATGATAGTATTTGGCAACCTCCATTCTTTATAACTGTAACCCAATAAATATATAGGTATAGGGAGATTGCCAAACACAGTGTTAAATAATTATAAAATGTCACATATGCACGTAAGGAAATGATATACGGTAATTGCCTCTTACCCATGATAATGGTCTGGCATAATTATCATGGGCTAGAGGCAATTACCGTATATCATCATAAATGTACAGTATGGGAATACAAGAGGACGCACGTTGTAGCTGGCGGCCCTGCTATGCATGTACTAAAGGCCCCAAAACCCAGAAAACACATTTGAAAGTGCAGTGTACAAAATTAGAAAAAAATCTCTACTTTCCTACATAATATAGTATCCACAGGTTAGAGAATATGGTAAAGAAAACAAAACAAAAATCAATTGTGGAATTGCAATTTCACTGCACTTGGAATTATTTTCCTGTTTTCTAATACACTATATGGTAAAATCAATGGTGTAGTTCAAAAGTACAACTCGTCCCGCAAAAAACAAACCCTCCCATGGCCATAATGACGTAAAAAGTTATGGCTCTGGGAAAAAGGGGACCAAAAGACAAATATGCAAAAACGAAAAATCCCAAGGTCGGGATTAACCCCTTTACCCCCAAGGGTGGTTTGCACGTTAATGACCAGGCCAATTTTTACAATTCTGACCACTGTCCCTTTATGAGGTTATAACTCTGGAACGCTTCAACGGATCCCAGCGATTCTGACATTGTTTTCTCGTGACATATTGTACTTCATGATAGTAGTAAAATTTCTTTGATAATACCTGCGTTTGTGTACCGTTCCGCGTTTGGTAAAATTGATAAAGCAGTTTTATTCTTTGGGTCAGTACGATTATAGCGATACCTCATTTATATCTTTTTTTTATGTTTTTGCGCTTTTATACGATAAAAACTATTTTATAGAAAAATAATTATTTTTGCATCGCTTTATTCTGAGGACTATAACTTTTTTATTTTTTTGCTGATAATGCTGTATGGTGGCTCGTTATTGGTGGGACAAGATGTCGTTTTCAGCGGTACCATGGTTATTTATATCTGTCTTTTTGATCCCGTGTTATTCCACTTTTTGTTCGGCAGTATGATAATAAAGCATTGTTTTTTGCCTCATTTTTTTTTTTTTTATTACGGTGTTTACTGAAGGGGTTAACTAGTGGGTTTAATAAATATTAATTAAAAAACTATACGACACAACATATAACAACAAACTCGTACATCAACCACAAAGGTCAATCGAACAAGGAACTGATAAACAGTCCAAAGAGAAATATTCAGTAGTCAGATTGGTACCCTACACAGCCTTTCAGGATTACTGTTACAACATACACCTTATCAGGTAAAGCAGAGGAACCAAATATATAGATATGCAGCGCCCCAGAGATCTGGTCGTTGCAGTAACGTCGCTCTGCCACTAAGGGGAGTGATGGTACGTCTGATGGCACTAAAGGAGTTCTACTGACCAGGTATCACCAAGCACACACTACACTTCACACTCCGGCCACTAGGGGGAGCAAAAGGCTTATTTATTGGGCCACTTCTCATATTGGTAAAACTAGGGGTCGGACAGGAAGTTAGGCAGAACGAAGCCTGGGAGAGCTCCAGGAAGGACCTGTCAGAACTGGGAAATCTGGCAGGTACCTAGCGAAAGGACAGATTGTTACGGAGCCGCGCCTGCACTACCTTGCGGCGGTATCCTAAGAAAGAGACAAGAAAGGAAGGATATTGTGGAACAGTGAGAAACGAGATCAGCACAAAGGAGAGCCAGTAAGAGTCGTGCCCCGAGAACGGCAACATCTTACTGAGGCGCATAGCGGGTGGCCGGAGCACCGAAGAAGTAACAGTCTCCACGCATTACTTCAAACATCAGCAGGACAGTTAATTACAGGTTGGCTGTCTACCATACAACACCTAAGAAGGACATTGGAGGCAATCGTGGGAGAGGGGCGACACTAGGGTTCCAGAATACCTCCAGGCCTACCTGTCCTAAAGGTGCGTCCTGGCCATAACATACCTGGGGAACGGAGAAGAGAAAGATCTAGAGCGAACGAGAACAGAAGTTGTGAGGACTATCCTGAATGCTCAGCAGGGAAGCACTACAACACACAGGTGCTAGTGGGTAGACACTGATTTCCACCTGCAAAGGGAACTCTGGATGTGCCTTCGGACCGGCCGGTCTCAGACAGCCCTGTTGAAAGTGCCCTGGATTGAGGATCCTGAAACCTTCAGTAAAAGGTAAAGAAACTGTACCCTGTGTCCTCGTTATTCCTCGCACTACGCACCATCACCCTTTATTGGACGCCCCTTAGCAGGGTCACGGACCGGGTCCAGCCACCGTGACTACCCCAGAACTGAGACAGAAAGGACCGGTACCAAGTAACCTGTTGCCCTGTGTGTGGGGGCGTTCCAGATACAAAGGTGTGCTACTGTTATTCACAAAAAGTATTTCTTAAGGCTATCCATAAGGTAAAAAAACAACACCGCTGGTTATCACCAATAAGATGCCTCAAATACACGGGGGTGCACATAAAGTTATTGAAACGATCTCACCCAACTATGATGGTACCGCATACTGAAATATGTTCCCCATGTCTGGATAAGAGTCCTATGGATCAAATTCCATCCATCCTGGATCCGTTGGACTCAAAGACCACCTCCTGCGTTGTGGACCACATCTGTGACTGTGATCTAATATATGTTGGAAAAATGATCAGAGAATTAAGGAGGAGAGTCGGGGAGCATCTTAGGGATATCGTAAAGAAGAGGGAGACCCCGTTGGCTAGACATATAAACTCGGCCCATGGTGGTGATACGTCTACAGTGAAATTGGATATATAAATTGGGTTCCACATATCCATTAGGACTAAATGAGCAGCCTTCCTTCGTCTCTTTTCTTTAAAGCGGTAAGGGCACTAACAGGGTATCTCAGCCAGGGACAGCCACCGTTGAGTGGGGGCGCCACTGCGCAGGTCTAGGGTGCCAACCTCCGCTGTCAGGTAGGGCGGAGGTAGTATAGTATGTCATCAGGGCTATACTTAGGCTTGCCTCCCCTCCCTGTTATTCTTTCCGTCTTTCCGTTTTCTTTTCTTCTTTTTCCATCATGGCCCATGATAGTTTTGTTTTTTTCCTGTGGACCTGGTGCCTTGTTTGCCTCTCCCTGCTTATCATCCCCATTCCCCTCAGATGTCCTTGTACCTCGTGGGTTCTTGTCTGTCTGTCCATGTCGTACTTTTTGAAGCCAGCCAAAATACTTGTTATTTTATGCTGATATGCGTATCAGGTACTTTTGTGCCCCAGGTCGTTCTATATTTTTTTAGACCTGGGAGCCTTAAGTTGAGAAGGGAATGTTTTTTATTTTTATCTCTTCTCTTTGAGACACAACTGTTTAGTGCCTATTTTCCAAGCTCAGTGGTCTATTTTCCTTATAAATGAAGTATTTTTCTTTTTCCCACTTAATAGTTACGGATTTAGTTCTCTCTCCCCCCTCCCCCCAGCTCAAAAAGACATACAATAGGATGATTCAATTTTTTGTGCGGTGCACTAAATGGTGTGTTATGTCTCACATTATAAGAGATTTGGGGGATGGTATTTTCCATGATGCCGATTTAACTTTATTTTAGAGGCATCTTCTGGGTACAATTGTATGAATAAGGTGGGGTGGCGGAATGTTATGCTGTGTGGGATTGAAGTTGGGGGCGGCGGGTGGATGAGCGCTGCCTGCGTTGATTTCTGCTGGCTGCCGGTTAATGCCATCCGGGTGTTCAATAGATCTGGCGCCGGAGTTGTAAGCATTAGACCATTACTGGTCATGGAGCAGATCCACGCCCCCTTACCACGTGCGTTCCAGGCGCATGGTAGTGACTCACTGTGCTGAGTCAGACGCGCGCGCCCAGGCAGAAGCATATTCACTGCCGCTTGCGTTCCAGGGTCTCTGCGCATGACAGTGACTCACGGCTATGAGTCAGAGGTGCGCGCCCTTCATTACAGGACAGAAGTGTACTTGATGCATGCCGGTTCTGGCGTGCACCCCACGTGGGACGCAGGTCGTCGCCATTAACCCTGGATCACCAATGAGGTTAGTCAGACCACTGGGTGTCGGCTGTAAGCCCATGGCTGATAGGCTGTATCTCAGCTGTTTTGGATGAATAGGCATTACCTCTGATAGGAGTACCTTATAAAAGAGACGCCATTTTTGAATTGATTGATGAGAGGCTCCCTGGAGATTTTTTGTCTCGGTTGAGCACTCCTTCAATTCCTGACCACGGACTGACTACCCTGTCCCCTGATGATTCTTTCCTGAGATGGCAGGTGGTCCAGAACGCAGGAGGTGGTCTTTGAGTCCAACGGATCCAAGATGGATGGAATTTGATCCATAGGACTCTTATCCAGACATGGGGAACATATTTCAGTATGCGGTACCATCATAGTTGGGTGAGATTGTTTCAATAACTTTATGTGCACCCCTGTGTATTTGAGGCATCTTATTGGTGATAACCAGCGGTGTTGTTTTTTTTACCTTATTATCCATAAGGTAAAAAAACAACACCGCTGGTTATCACCTTAAGAAATACTTTTTGTGAATAACAGTAGTACACCTTTGTATCTATATATTTGGTTCCTCTGCTTTACCTGATAACGTGTATGTTGTAACAGTAATCCTGAAAGGCTGTGTAGGGTACCAATCTGACTACTGAATATTTCTCTTTGGACTGTTTATCAGTTCCTTGTTCGATTGACCTTTGTGGTCGATGTACGAGTTTGTTGTTATATGTTGTGTCGTATAGTTTTTTAATTAATATTTATTAAACGTTATATTTTAGGTTTCCCTTTGCTATTTTTGTACTAATTTCTGGGTACCCAATTCTGTCTTGGAGTGGTTTATAACCCCTCTTATTTGCTATATGGTTAACTAGTGGGACAGTTTTATAGGTCGGGTCGTTACGGACGTGGCGATACTAAATATGTGTACTTTTATTGTTTTGTTTTTTTTAGATAAAGAAATATATTTATGGGAATAATATTTTTTTTCTTTATTTAGGAATTATTTTTCATTTATTTTTTTTACACATGTGGAAATTTTTTTTTTTACTTTGACTCGGGGGGGGGGGGGCATCACAGATCGCTGATCTGACAGTTTGCACAGCACTCTGTCAGATCAGCGATCTGACTTAGAGCACTGCAGGCTTACCAAGCGTCTGCTCTGAGCTGGCACTTGGTAAACCACCTCCCTCCCTGCAGGACCCGGATGCCGTGGCCATTTTGGATCCGGGCCTTGCTGCAGGGAAGAAGGTAAAAGACCCTCACAGCAACGTGATCACATCGCGTTGCTGCGGGGGTCTCAGGGAAGCCTGCAGGGAGCCCCCTCCCTGCGCGATGCTTCCCTGCACCCCCGGCACACCGCGATCATGTTTGATCACGGTGTGCCGGGGGTTAATGTGCCGGGAGCGGTCCGTGACCGCTCCTGGCACATAGTGCCGGATGTCAGCTGCGATAGGCAGCTGACACCCGGCCGTGCTGGACATACTATTCCATCTATGGTGAATTAAACCCACCCCACATTTCTGTCATTGGACGGAATAGTACGTCCAATGACAGAAAGGGGTTAAAAATATAGATAAAAAAATTGCCACATGCAGAAAAGTCTGATGTATCAAAATATAAAAATAACCTGATTATTAAATAACATAAACATAGAAGAAAAAAAAAAGCCAAAATGAGTTTTTTTTGTTGTTGCTGTAATACCACAAAATGACCTCACATCTATCTCAAAATGGTATCAATAAAAACGTAGTGTGGCCCTGCAACAAATAATCCCTCACACACAGCTGAAAAATGAAAACGCTATGTCTTGGAAAATGGAGAAACAATCAAAAGTTGTTTTTTTTTAAGTTCTGATTCTTTTTTTCACTATTAAAACAATAAAAAAAAACTGATGGGGAGAAACATATTGAAATGTTTTGTTTCTTTACCACACAGTGTACGCCATAAAAACAGTTCCCAAAAAACAATGTCAGTTTTGCACTTCATTTTTTAATAGTTTCATCATTTTTTTTCTATTTTCCAGTACACTAAGTTGTAAAATTAATTGTGTCATTCAAAAGTACAACGCATCCTGCAAAAAAACAAGCCCTCATATGTCTGTGTGGAAAGAAAAATAAAAACGTTATGGCTCTGGGAAGACGATGAGAAAAAAAACTAAAATAAAACGCTAGTGCATGCCTTATCATCTCCCGCCTCGACTACTGCAACCTCCTACTCTCTGGACTCCCCTCTAGCACTCTCGCACCATTCCAATCCATCCTACACTCTGCTGCCCGACTAATCTACCTGTCTCCCCGCTATTCCCCAGCCTCTCCCCTATGTCAAGCCCTTCACTGGCTTCCTATCGCCCAGAGACTCCAGTTCAAAACCCTCACAATGACATACAAAGCCATCCACAACCTGTCTCCTCCATACATCTGTGACATGGTCTCCCGGTACCTACCTACACGCAACCTCCGATCCTCTCAAGACCTCCTTCTCTACTCCCCTCTCATCTCTTCTTCCCACAACCGCATCCAAGACTTCTCCCGTGCTTCCCCCATACTCTGGAACTCTCTACCCCAACACATCAGACTCTCGCCTACCATAGAAACCTTCAAAAAGAACCTGAAGACCCACCTCTTCCGACAAGCCTACAGCCTGCAGTGATCCTGAAGTCACTGAACCGCCGCACAACCTGCCCTACCCTCTCCTAGTGTTTCATCACCCATCCCCTGCAGACTGTGAGCCCTCGCGGGCAGGGTCCTCCCTCCTTATGTACCCGTGTGCCTTATTTGCTCATGTTTAATGTACTTGTCTATATTTGCCCCGTATCCACATGTAAAGCGCCATGGAATAAATGGCGCTATAAAATGTATAATAATAATAATAATAATAATAAAAACTAAATTGGTTGTGTTGGGAAGGGGTTAAAGAGAATGTATCATCAAAAAAGTAAAAATTCAAAATATTATCTTCAATTTTTGTTTTAAATAGTTACAATTTTTTTAATAGTATAAAATATGAAAAATTATTTTAAAAGGCTGCCGACCTGTTTTTACTGCCACTACTTTCCTGCTGTTTACCACTGAAGACTGTAAGTAGTGGTGCAAGAAGGAAATTGCCTGTCAGTGCATAGCACTAGGCCACAATAAAATGGCGCCTTCCTTCCCCCACAGCTGTCAACTGCGCATGACAGGGGTTTTGTGCATAATTAACGGCGGTTGAGGCCACATCATCGGAGATACGGTCCGAGATCGACAGCAGTCTCTTATGGCCGGTGTCTGCCATATTTGCTCTGACACACTCCCAAAGAAAATGACAGCACTCAGTGAATGATCAATAAAAAAAATAATTTTACAATAGGTAATTTCATCATCTTAAAAGTATTTGTTTATAGAATTAAAAATCATTAATAAAAAAATATGATACTAACACAGAAGTCAACTTCTAGGCTAGGGCTAAGTGGATGACGCTTAAATGAAGGAGCAATGATGTTTTTGCCCTGTGAATAATAGCTAAAACATTACAAGGAATCGTAGAATGTTAGAGTTGGAAGGAACATTGTGTTCAACCCCCTGTTCAATGCAGGATTCACTAAACCAGTGTTTCTCAAGTCCAGTCCTCAAGACCCACAACAGGTCTTGTTTGCAGGATTTCCTTAGTATTGCACAGGTGATAATTTCATCACCTGCTCAAGCATTTATTCCATCGCCTATGCAATACTAAGGAAATCCTGAAAACAAGACCTGTTGTGGGGTCTTGAGGACTGGAGTTGAGAAACACTGCACTAAACCATCTCAGACAGATATCTGTCCTCTATCTGTGTGAAGACTTCCATTGAAGGAGAACTCACCACCTGTCGTGGCAGCCTGTTCCACTCATTGTCAAAAAGCTTTTTTCTAATATCTAATCTGTATGCATTGTGCATTTTTATTGAGCAGTAGCAGCTATCCCATACCTTGTACAGGGGTCCCAAGCATCGAACATGGTAAGAATGAGAACATCGATATAATCTTCCAACCTCTCCTTCTGTCAGAGTCATTCTACAGTAAGCACAGTCCTAGAGCAAGAAACCACAAACGAGCAAAGTAGCTAATAATGAGTAGTATTCATCTGCACATAATACACCTTACCATTACTAGGTATTCATCCTTGTGGGATCTCATCAGTGCAATGTACAAAACTGTAAATGGCCGAAGATGTTAGATTTTGTCTGTAGACTACAATCATCTTGTAAGTTGAGAAATCAGGACCATTAAATCTCAGCCAAATTATAACAAACCTTACACTGTGTATATGGTCAGTAGAGACACTATTGTGTTATTCACAGCTTTTCATATTAACTATTAATAATATTGTAATAATTGTAATACAATTAGAATTGTGCAAATTTTTCTATTGAGTATGTGGCCATTGTCTATACCAATGTTTCTCAACTCCAATCCTCAAGACCCCACAATAGGTCATGTTTTCAGGATTTCCTTAGTATTGCATAGGCGAAGGAATTAATGCTTGAGCAGGTGATGAAATTATCACCTGTGCAATACTAAGGAAATCCTGCAAACATGACCTGTTGTGGGTCTTGAGGACTGGAGTTGAGAAACACTGGTCTATACAAACGAGAGAGTCTATAAATCGGTGTTTCTCATTTTCAGTCCTCAAGACCCCACAACAGGTCATGTTTTCAGGATTTCCTTAGTATTGCACAGGTGATAATTTCATCACCTGCTCTCAAGCATTAATTCCATCACCTATGCAATACTAAGGAAATCCTGAAAACATGACCTGTTGTGGGGTTTTGAGGACTGGAGTTGAGAAACACTGCTATAAATCAAGCGAGGCAGCTCTAGGACCAATATGAATACAAAAGTAAATAAAATCAGTATATCTTTTTTTCCTGGGAGTAGTTGTTTGCTAGTGTCTCTACATATTAGGCCTGGGTCACACTTGCGAGTGTGATGCGAGAAACTCACACGAGTCTCTGGCATCAATTCCTGGCACAGCTGCTGGCACTCGGGACCGCAGCGTGCGGCTGCATAGAAATACATGCAGTCGCACACTCCGGTCCCGTGGGCGGTGCCGGGTATTGATGCGAGAGACTCGTGCGAGTTTCTTGCATCACACTCGCAAGTGTGACCACGGCCTTAAAGTAAACCTGGCAGTTGATGCATGCCGCATTTACCACACACTGGCTGTGCAATGTCAACCATGCATGCTTGACTGAGGCTGTGTGAGTTTTTGACACTGCACATTTTCGCTGCATGAAAAACGCAGCGCCTACAGTTCCCACAAATTGAGATTTCATGCCCATTGTGATTTTTTTTATAGCTCAGCGTAGCCTGACTTACAGTGCGTTTCTAATCCTCAGAATGTCAATTTCTCTTGCAGATACACTGAGTTTTATGTGTAGATTTTCCCCTTAGTCCACAGTCAGTATTTGGCGAGTTTTTTACCTCAGTATGTTTAAGCCAAAAGCAGGAACGGGTGAAAACCGCAGTAGTGGTAATGTCTATTATACTTTTTCTCTGATTTTTTGACTCCTTATTTTGGTTTACAAATACTGAGGTAAAAAATATCACCAAATATTCATGGTGTGCACATGGCCTTAGAGTTGCATTAGATGCTGAAAATCTGCAAAAAAAAACCATGTGTTTTTAGTGCATTTCCGCAGCCGAAATGCATAAAAAAGCATGTAATCTATACATGACTATATCAATAAAGTTGTTAAACTCAAATGCCAGGAAGTATCACAAACAAAGAAGCTTTATTTAAACATGACAGACCAACAAGAAACAAAAAACACAGCATCAAAAACAAATGCGATAAAAACACTTGTAGAAAAAGAACGCACTGAAAACACAATAAAGAAACGCGAGTAACCTATATTATGTAATAGAATGTCTGCAACATCAAAAACTCACCCAAAGCTCATCGTGGGAACATAGCCTAAAACACTGCGGCATTTCAGAGAAAAGCATGCTTTAGAAGCCGGTCAGCGACCACATCGCATAGGAAACTAGTGGAAAAGGCCTCGCCCATTATCAGCGTATCACAGGTCTCTCTCTATACACAAATGCAGGGAGAAGCTTATCACTGAAGGGCAGCGGGCGACCAGCTCCTAAAGTAGATTTTTCTTTGAAACGACACAACATTTCAGAGTTAAATAATGTGGCTGAAGTGATGCAGCCAGTGTCGAATACATAATGGTCATGGATCATCAGCTTTTATCAGCTATCAGGTTCACTTTTAGTATGGTCAGTGATCATGAAATATGAATTTGCACCCAGCAACAGTTATCAAATATACACTGCTCAAAAAAATAAAGGGAACACTTAAAAAACAGAGAAAAACTCCAAATAAATCAAACTTCTGTGAAATCAAACTGTCCACTTAGGAAGCAACACTGTTTGACTATCATTTTCACATGCTGTTGTGCAAATGGAATAGACAATAGAAGGAAATTATTGGCAATTATCAAGATACACTCAATAAAGGAGTGGTTCTGCGGGTGGGGACCACAGACCACATCTCAGTACCAATGCTTTCTGGCTGATGTATTGGTCACTTTTGAATGTTGGTTGTGTTTTCATACTTGTGGTAGCACGAGACAGACTCTACAACCCCCACAAGTGGCTCAGGTAGTGCAGCTCATCCAGGATGGCACATCAATGCGAGCTGTGGCAAGAAGGCTTGCTGTGTCTATCAGCGTAGTGTCCAGAGGCTGGAGGCGCTAACAGGAGACAGGCCAGTACACCAGAAAACGTGTAGGGGGCTGTAGGAAGGCAACAACCCAGTAGCAGGACTGCCAACTCAGCCTTTGTGCAAGGGGGAACAGGAGGAGCACTGCCAGAGCCCTGCAAAATGACCTCCAGCAGGCCACAAATGTGCATGTGTCTGCACAAACGGTTAGAAACCAACTCCATGAGGATGGTGTGAGTGCCCGACGTCCACAGATGGGGGTGGGCTCACAGCCCAACACCATGCAGGATGCTTGGCATTTGCCAAAGAACACCAGGATTGGCAAATTCACCACTGGCGCCCTGTGCTCTTGACAGATGAAAGCAGGTTCTCACTGAGCACATGTGACAGACGTGACAGAGTCTGGAGACGCTGTGGAGAACGATCTGCTGCCTGCAACATCCTTCAGCATGACCGGTTTGGCAGTGGGTCAGTAATGGTGTGGGGTGGCATTTCTTTGGAGGGCTGCACAGCCCTCTATGTTCTCGCAAGAGGTAGCCTGACTGCCATTAGGTACCGAGATGAGATCCTCAAACCCCTTGTGAGACCATATGCTGGTGCGGTTTGTTTTGGGTTCCTCCTAATGCAGAACAATGCCAAACCTCATGTGGCTGGAGTGTGTCAGCAGTTCCTGCAAGATGAAGGCATTGAAGCTATGGACTGGCCCACTCGTTCCCCAGACCTGAATCTGATTAAACACATCTGGGACATCATGTCTCGCACCATCCACCAATGTCACGTTGCACCACAGACTGTCCAGGAGTTAGCGGATGCTATGGTCCAGGTCTGGGAGGAGATCCCTTCAGAGACCATCCGCTGCCTCATCAGGAGCATGCCCAGGCATTGTAGGGAGGTCATCCAGACACGTGGAGGCCACACACCCTACTGAGCATCATTTCCTTGTCTTGAGGCATTTCTACTGAAGATGGATCAGCCTGTAGCTTCATTTTCCACTTTGATTTTGAGCATCATTCCAACTCCAGGCCTCAGTGGGATATTAGTTGTGATTTACATTGATAATCTTTAGGCTTTATTGTTCTCAACACATTCCATTATGTAATGAATAAAGATTTACGACTGGAATATTTCATTCAGTGATATCTAGGATGTGGGATTTTAATGTTTCCTTTATTTTTTTGAGCAGTGTATAAAGAAACCATAGGAGCCTGGCATAGATTAAAGGGGTGGTCCAAAGGCAAAGTCATTTTCATTCTAAATCCCTTTCTATTTTATTCCATAACCTAAATTATGTTCTAATGTACTTGCATAAAAATTCCCTATCCTTCCTTAAATACACTATCTAACAGCTATTCTAATGCTTTTCCCTACTTCATTTCTGATGACGCTTCACTTGGGAATCCCAGTGCATGCTTGGATACTCAAAAAAAGCAGAGGCTGAGTGCACATCGCACATGCACAGCACGCTGGAACTAGCCCAACACCTGAAAGGATCGTCACTGATGACGCTCTGTTTCACGGAGGGGGCAGGGGTTGCGGCGGTTTGTCCCCTGATGACACTCTGTTTCAGGAAGGGGGCAAAGGCTGCGACGGATTGCCCCCTGATGACGCTCTGTTTCAGGGAGGGGGCCGGGGCTGCAGCGATTTGCCCCTGATGACACTCTGTTTCAGGAAGGGGGCAAAGGCTGCGAAGGATTGCCCCCTGATGACGCTCTGTTTCAAGGAGGGGGCAGAGGCTGCGGCAGTAACCGCAGCCTTTGCCCTCTGATTATGCACCGTTGGAGTTTCCTAGCATGCACAAAGATTCACAAATGAAGTGTCATCAGAAAGGATATAGGGAAAAAATAGCAAATAAATCAGATAAAATTACTTTACCTTAATAACTGTATATACAGTATGGACAAAGTGTACCTTAAGTTATACAGAAAAACACTTATAATGCCGTAGCACAGTAAACATTTTTCTACATTAGTTTTATTAGTTATTTTGCTGTAAATAGCAGCCTAGTCCGGCTCTAGTTCATGCAGTCTTCTATGGTTTTGTGTAACAATCGCATTACATTATAGTATACGGGATGTAGAAGTAAAAAAAACCATCACAATTAAAAGGCAGCCGCATTTACCAACACTAGATAACAATATTACTGCACTACAGAATGCAAGAAACCCCCATGGTAAAGGGGGAGGCAGCTCAGGTGCAAGATAATGAAGAATCAGTCACTCACACGCCTATCACTAATGCGGTATTTGATGTGCTCTTGGATTAGTGGTTTTGAATTTTAGTGTAGGGAGCCACAAGACACTAAGAACCCTTGATGTGTGTTGCGAGCTCACACATTTTTGCCAAAATATCGATCAATAACTCATGCATTTTAGACATCTTTTTATTTGTTGTCCAGTTTTCATTATTTGCAGGGTGCAGTTAGCTCCTCTAATTTTATCTGTGTGACTGGCACCCTATACAAACCTTATCAGTTTGCATTTATAGTACTAGGCACCCAACCATTGAGGGATGGTAGGTGTAAGTGGTTGTTTCATTAGGCTAGGGTCACATTGCGTTAGTGCAACCCGTTTAGCGCTAGCGCTAGCGGGTTGAGCTAACGCAATGTTTTTAATGGGGCCGCGTCCTGGGGTCGCGGTAACGTCCCCGCTCTCGCAGATCCCCGATCTGCGAGAGCGGGGAACGGACCGCGGGCGCGCCTCGGACGCTGCGCGTGCCGAACATGTCACGCGCTAGTGCTGCGCGTTCCCATTGCCGTGAATGGGCACGCTAACGGACGCGTTGCACGGCGTTAATTTCGCCGTGCAACGCTGTCCGTTAAGCGCGTTCCCATAACGCAATGGGAACCCAGCCTAATATTGTGCATCTGTGCTGCCTCCACCTTTATCGTGGGGCTGCTGAGTCCTGTAGTGTATTAAAAATGTTACCTGGAGTTGGGAAATACGGATGTCTTTTTGTCTGTGATGTTTTTGAATTTTACCTACTTTTTTGGTGAATTGCTTTGAATTTAGTGTTAGGACTTGCAAAACAATCAGGACCCTTGATGTGGGTTGCAGACTTGTGTATTTTGGACAAAATATCGACCAATAACTTATGATCCATCTGAAGGGGTTAAAATATTTTGCAGACACGAGCTCCGCTAATGCAGGCTGCTCATGTCTGCAATACCCCGGCGAATGAAGCTAAATATAGGTCAATGACCTATATTTAGCTTCATTTGCGGTGAGGCGCCCTCTGCTGGCTGTTCCTAGATCGTGGGAACTTTCCTAGAAAGCTCCCAGGCTCGAGATCATAAGAGGGCGCCCTCTGCTGGTTGTCCTCATATGAACTCGAGCAAGGGAGCTTTCTAGGTAAGTTCCCACGATCTAGGAACAGCCAGCAGAGGGCGCCTCACCGCAAATGAAGCTAAATATAGGTCATTGATCTACTTTACCTTCATTCGCTGGGGTATTGCAGACATGAGCAGCCTGCATTAGCGGAGCTCGTGTCTGCAAAATATTTTAACAAATTTTTTCAATAAATTATTTTTTAATAATGTGTGTGTGTTTTTTTTTTTAACCCTTTCCTAGTATTGGATTAATAATGGATAGGTGTCATAATTGACGCCTCTCCATTATTAATTTGGCTTAATGTCACCTTACAATAGCAAGGTGGCATTAACCCTTCATTACCCCATATCCCACCGCTACACGGGAATGGGAAGAGAGTGGCCAAGTGCCAGAATAGGCGCATCTTCCAGATGTGCCTTTTCTGGGGTGGCTGGGGGCAGATGTTTTTAGCCGGGGGGGGGGCAATAACCATGGACCCTCTCCAGGCTATTAATATCTGCCCTCAGTCACTGGCTTTACTACTCTGGCGGAGAAAATTGTGCGGGAGCCCACGCCAATTTTTTCCGCCATTTAACCCCTTATTTTACTAGCTAGAACAGCCAAATTTTGCATATACACACTACTAACATTAGTAGTGTGGAATATGCAAAAAAAATGGTGATATGAGATGGTTTACTGTATGTAAACCAGGTCTCATATCATGTCGGGTTTAGGAAGGAGAAAGCAAAAGCCGGTAATTGAATTACCGGCTTTTCTCTCTAACAGCGCTGCGTATTCCTCGCAAGTCACACTGCTGGTCCGTGTGTAATCCGTAATTTTGGGGCTTCCATTGACTTTCATTGACGTTTTATTTGCACAATACGGTGACAAACGCAGCATGCTGCGATTTTCTATGGCCGTAGAAAGCCGTATAATACGGATCAGTTTAATACGGCAGATAGGAGCAGAGGCATAGAGAATAATTGTGCCGTATTTTTTACGGATGTAGTTTCTGCGCTCTTACGTCCGTAAAACTCGCAAGTGTGACGCCGGCCTTAGAGTTGGCTTGAGGAATTTGCGGTGTCTGTCCTTGTGAGATGTGCTTATAGTTATAGGGCTTGGCAGCCTGATCTAATAGTATGAGCGTCACTAATAGGCTGTAAGCCAGACAACTGTGCACTACACGTATCTGTGTGGCTGGCGCTCTATACAAGTCTAATCCGTGTGCATTTATTATACCACACAAGCACCCCCATCATGAATGGCAGGCGTGCGAGTGGTTGTTTCCTCGGTAGTTTGCATCCGTGCTGCTTTCGCCTTTATCATGGGGGCTGCTGCGTCCTGTAGTGCATTAGTATTGTAATCTAGTTTTGTTAAATACAGCTACCTGTTTTCTGTGATTTTTTATTGTATTTTATGTCCTTTTTGGTGAGTTATTTTTGGATGAAGAGGTAGAAGTAGTACCCAAACCCAAATATCCCTCCTGCCACAAATATCAGTATTCTAAACAGAGCATGGTTGTCGGTGGCTCCATTACAGATTTGGCTTGGAACTTCTAGTCTTGATATAATACTTAGCTGCAAAGTTTCCTATTGTGACACAGACACTGCAGAACATCTTTCTTGCATCCCAAATCCTAAATGCAATCACTAAATGTGCAGGCAATGTGAAACACAGAAAAATTAAATCAAACTGGAACAGGTGGAAATTAAAATACATACCTCTAATGATGAGTGCCTCACTCTTTGCAAGAACTGTTTTATCATTTCTTCTGGCCTTTTTGCTAATAAATAATAATGAAAAGATAAGAAAAAAACACATCCTCCATTAATCTGCTTTCATGGAAAATGGAATATCTGCCCATTATGTATGATAGTGGACAGTGCAAGATCAGGAATATTTACTTTGTATGGACAGCCAGTAAAAAAACAGCAACACACAAAAAGATAAAAACACTAATTAAATAAGTTGTTTTCTGACTCCGTGTAAGGCCAGTCTCACACGTCCAAATAATTCCGTTACCGGAAAAATCGGTACCGGAATTATCCGTGTCCGTGTGCCGGTGCGTTTCTGTGGCACATCAGTGTGGCAAACGTGCGGCACACGTGTGCCGCCCGTGTGCCCACTGGGTCCCACACGCACCATGCCGGAGACAGCGCTAAAGTTTAGCGCTGTCCCCTGCATCTGGTGCTGAAGCCCCATTCATATCTTCCCTGCAGCAGCGTTTGCTGTAGAGAAGATATGAATAATTGTGTGTAAAATCAAGACCCAGGTCCCCAACCCCCTCCCACCCCCTGTGCGCCCCCCCGCTGTGATTAAAATACTCACCCGGCTCCCAGCTCCCTCGCAGCATCCTGTCCTGGCCGCACCTTCTACTGTATGAGCGGTCACGTGGGGCCGCCGATTACAGTCATGAATATGCAGCTCCACCTCCCATAGCAGTGGAGCCGCATATTCATTACTGTAAATGAGCGGCCCCACGTGATCGCTCATACAGTAGAGGGTGCGGCCAGGACAGGACGCTGCCAGGGAGCCGGGTGAGTATTTTAATCACAGCGGGCGGGCGCACAGGGGGTGGGAGGGGGGTGATGACCTTTTGCTCTACAGCAAACGCTGCTGTAGAGAAGATATGAATGGTGGCTTCAGCACCAGTAGGGGGGACAGCGCTTAATGTAGTGCTGTCTCCTGCACGGCACACGGCCTGCACACGGACAACGTCCGTGTGTGGTACGTGTTTTACCCGGACCCATTGACTTTAATGGGTCCATGTAATCCGTGCGCTCCCACGAACACTGACATGTCTCCGTGTTTGGCACACGGAGACACGGTCTGCAAAAAATCAATGACATCTGCACAGTGTCTACGTGTATCAGTGGCTCCGGTACGTGAGGAAACTGTCACCTCATGTACCGGAGCCACTGACGTGTGAAACCGGCCTAAGGGTAGGAATTTACATAGTCTGAATTTATCCCAACTGAAGCAAGAATTTAGCAGACATATAAAAACATTACTAAAAATGAACCATACGGTGCTGCTTAGTTGCTCCAGGTGAATAGGCAGCAAATATATGGACGAAATCACTCCCAATCATCCCAGAAGTGGTTAATCAAAGAAAACTATATGTGATATTTGCGCTAAGTTCACCTATATGAAGCCATAAATAGTTAAAATACTAGGAAATGTCATAAACAAGGTTCCCCATACAGGACTGTGATTAACAAGATGTGTTTACCTTAATATCAAAGAAAAGGAAATCTGTGTCCAGTGCTGACATTCGGAAAGGTCCTTCACTCATGTGCTGAAAGGTTGGTATCTGAAGCCTTCTCTGAATCTCTGTTCCGGAAATATCCAATATGTTGCAGAGGAAAAAGTAGTATAGGAGACGCTGTCCCGGCCGGTGACTAACGTGCTCCCCCAGAGCTTGGTAACTGCCGTGCACAGGCAGTGGCGGCCGCTAGTATGGAGCTGAAGCCGACAAGGTGCAGGACATTGTGTGACGTCACGGTCACGTGATGTGTACACGTGACCAGCTGCAAAGCTGCAGAGCTATGGAGCTACGAATAGCACACAGGACCAACTAATCCTACGCGTTTCAGAGTCACTGAAATCTTGCACAGAGCACCATCCCTGATGAAGGAGTCAGTGACTCTGAAACGCGTAGGATTAGTTGGTCCTGTGTGCTATTCGTAGCTCCGTAGCTTTGCAGCTGGTCACGTGTACACATCACGTGACTGTGACGTCACACAAGGTCCTGCACCTTGTCAGCTTCAGCTCTATACACCCGGCCGCCACTGCCTGTGCACGGCAGTTACCAAGCTCTGGGGGAGCACGTTAGTCACCGGCCGGGACAGCGTCTCCTATACTACTTTTTCCTCTGCAACATATTGGATATTTCCGGAACAGAGATTCAGAGAAGGCTTCAGATACCAACCTTTCAGCACATGAGTGAAGGACCTTTCCGAATGTCAGCACTGGACACAGATTTCCTTTTCTTTGATATTAAGGTAAACACATCTTGTTAATCACAGTCCTGTATGGGGAACCTTGTTTATGACATTTCCTAGTATTTTAACTATTTATGGCTTCATATAGGTGAACTTAGCGCAAATATCACATATAGTTTTCTTTTATATAAAAACATTACTGCAAAATACTGCTGCAGAATTTTGTTCTCTAATGCTACATTCCAACAATGCGTCTTTATCGCATTTTTGTGTATTTTTGCTGCGTCAAAAACAGAGCATCTTACAGTTCCAGAAAAGTGGATGGGATTTATAAAAAATCTTTTGCATCTTGTGCTTCTTTTTAAGGCAGCGTACATTGACCTATTCAAATCCGCAGCATGTCAATTTCTCTTGTGAGTACGCTGAATTTTCTGTGCAAAAATTTCCCATAGACTTGCATTAGGTGTGGAAAATCTGCAGGTGAAAACCGCACATGCGTTTTAAGTGAGTTTCAGCAGCGGAAATTCATCAAAAACACATGTAATCCACACCCAAGTATGTCCATAAAATTTTGTCAAAGCCAAATACCTATCAGAAGAAAATTTGCAGCATCAAAAAATGAGATAAAAACGCATGGTAAACCTCACACAAAAATGCAATAAAGCACACAAGTAACCTAATTTAAATAATAGGTGCAGAAATAGTGTAGAAACTCTACAACATCAAAAAGGCACCAAAAGCTCATCATGGGAACATAGCCTAATGGTACAGAATTGCAATGCGTCCAATAGTTAAGTATAAAATTATTTTTAGCCTTATTTCCCTGTATGTTCAATAACAAATTCCAGAGGTTTGCATTCAGCATTTAATTATGTCAGCCTTTTTATTTTTGCAGTGAAAACATTTTCCCTGTACGCCCTTCATTGTAAGGGCTCACTCACACTGGCGTATAATATGGAGGAGTGCAATGCGAGAAAACATCACATTGCACTCTGACCAATGTTAGCAAATGAGTCAGTGCTCATCTGCGAGTTTTACCTCAGCTCTATTCAAACTGAGGAAAACATTGCAGGATGTTCCGAGTGGATTTGAGAATCAGATCGCATTCGTTAATGCGAGTCAATGGGTGCGAGAAAAAAATCCCACAGCACAGGAAACCAGATATTTCATCAGCCAAATACAGTAAATTGACAGGTCGAACTGTCAGAATAGAAAAGATAGAAAAATGTCATGTAGAAATGTAATGTCACAAGCCCCCTACACATAATAAACTACCACCCTTTAGTGCCTTTCCTGTGGCACTGAAGGGAATTTAGCCCTATTAAATAAATAAATAATTTTAAAAAATGAAGTGGGGTTCCCCCTATTTTTGATAACCAGCAAAGGCAAAGTAGACAGTTGTGAGCAAATATTAATAGGCTTGGGAGGTCCATGGTTATCTGGACCTTCCCAGCCTGATAATATAAGTCCGCAGCTATCTGCTTTACCTTGGCATGTTATTAAAGGGAACCTGTCACCCCGTTTTTTCAGATTGAGATAAAAATACTGTTAAATAGGGCCTGCGCTGTGCGTTACAATAGTGTATGTAGTGTACCCTGATTCCCCACCTATGCTGCGAAATACATTACCAAAGTCGCCGTTTTCGCCTGTCAATCAGGCTGGTCAGGTCAGGTGGGTGTGGTGACATCGCTGTTTCTTCCTCAGCTTTCCATTGGTGGCGTAGTGGTGTGCGCATGTCCAAGTGCCGAATCCACTGCGCGCACATGAAGAAACAGCGCGCGATCTGCGCTATTACCCTTGTCATCAGTGGGGGTGGCCATCTTCCTGGGGCCGCGCGTGCGCAGATGGAGTGCTCTGCTGCACGGGGTTTCAGGAAAATGGCCGCGGGATGCCGCGCGTGCGCAGATGGAGATCGCAGCGGCCATTTTCCTAAAGCCGAGTTTGCATCTCGGCTTCAGGAAAATGGCCGCCACGATCTCCAGGCCGATGGTGGCTGGAAAATCCCACGATGGCGCCGTAGGTGGCGCGAGAAGTCTCTGAGCCAGTCCTGGAGAAATATGAAGCACTGTCTCTATACGGTGACGAAGTATCCTGGTCTTCCTACACGTGGTCTTGTGATCCTGGAACAAAGTGCTGAACGGGGAAAGGTCTGCTGCACAGCTAAGGATGCATAAAGTCCCGAAGTGGAGGCCGCAGTCTCACTGCTGCGAACCGCGTGCAATGCCGGAACAGAGTTGCAAAGAGAGTCAGCAGTTATCAGATGCACTGACCGGTTAGTGCTGTAGAGGTCGGAGAATAACAGGGAGTTGGTCTCAGGAGATGTACAGTCCGTATGTGTGGGGGATGGAACGCTGCAATGCGGGCCTCTCAGTTGGCGTCGGTAAGCGGAGAAAGAATCAACCTTCTCCTGTAGCACATGCTGGGTACCCGCCAAAAGACCCGTTCTCATGCACTAAGTCTCTTTTATATCACACCCACCCCCAACAGTCAGGTGCAAAGGTCTACTCCGGTCAGAAAGTGCTTTCCCCGGCAACAATTCCCCCGGCAACAATGGTGACAGTCCCGACAGTTTCGGCCCGGACACGCAAGAGAGACCACTATTCTGGTCCATCTTCCTACATACCCTCATTCCTTTTGCTCGCCATTCCACAGGCGAGGGCAGGGCCGGACTGGCCATCGGGCACTTCTGGCAAATGCCTCCCCCCGCCAGTGCCGCCGCCGCATTCAACTATACCGGCGTCTATGACGCCGGTATAGTTCAAGGCAATGATGGAGGAGAGAGCGTCCGCTGACGCTCCCTCTCCCATCATTCCCCGCTCTGCCTCTGACACTGCGAGTGCGCGATGACATCATATCATCGCGCACCTGCTGTGTCCCGGGCAGACTGCAGCCGCCAAGACAGGAGACAGGAGCAGCGCGGGCACGGGGAGAGGTGAGGAGAGTGGTTTTTTTTGTTTTTTTTTAACTGGACTGTGGAGCCATTATCGGGGGGATGAGATGTGGGTTGTGCTGTATATACCACTGTGTGGGCTGTGCTGTGTATATACCACTGTGTGGGCTGTGCTGTGTATATACCACTGTGTGGGCTGTGCTGTGCATATACCACTGTGTGGGCTGTGCTGTGCATATACCACTGTGTGGGCTGTGCTTTGTATATACCACTGTGTGGGCTATGCTGTATATACCACTGTGTGGACTGTGCTGTATATACCACTGTGTGGGCTGTGCTGTGTATATATCACTGTGTGGGCTGTGCTGTGTAAATACCACTGTGTGGGCTGTGCTGTGTATATACCACTGTGTGGGCTGTGCTGTGTATATACCACTGTGTGGGCTGTGCTGTATATATATCACTGTGTGGGCTGTGCTGTGAATATACCACTGTGTGGGCTGTGCTGTATATACCACTGTGTGGGCTGTGCTGTGTACATACCACTGTGTGGGCTGTGCTGTGTATATACCACTGTGTGGGCTGTGCTGTATATACCACTGTGTGGGCTGTGCTGTATATGCCACTGTGTGGGCTGTGCTGTGTATATACCACTGTGTGGGCTGTGCTGTGTATATACCACTGTGTGGGCTGTGCTGTGTATATACCACTGTGTGGGCTGTGCTGTATATACCACTGTGTGGGCTGTGTTGTGTATATACCACTGTGTGGGCTGTGCTGTGTATATACCACTGTGTGGGCTGTGCTGTGTATATACCCCGTGTGGGCTGTGCTGTGTATATACCACTGTGTGGGCTGTGCTGTGTATACTACTACGCGGGCTGTGCTGTATATACTACTACGCGGGCTGTGCTGTATATACTACTACGCTACGTGGGCTGTGCTGTATATACTACTACGCGGGCTGTGCTGTATATACTACTACGCAGGTTGTGCTGTATATACTACTACGCGGGCTGTGCTGTATACTACTACACGGGCTGTGCTGTATACTACTACGCGGGCTGTGCTATATTATGCAGGCTGTGCTATATACTATGCGACTTGTGCTATATTATATGCGGGCTTTGATATATACTATGGGAGGTATATTATATTCTATGGGGGAGGCCGTGTTATATACTATCTAGCTGTGTTATATACTATTGCGGGGGTATATTCTATTCTATGGGGGAGGCTGTGTTATATACTATGGGGGGTATATTATATTCTATGGGGGAGGCTGTATTATATACTATGGGAGGCTGCATTATATTCTATGGGGGGCTACATTATATATTATGGGGAGGTGGGCTGCATTATATTCTATGGGGGGCTGTATTAGATTTTATGAGGGATGATTGCATCACACTCTTTGATGGGGCTGCATTATATTCTATGGAGAGGTGGGCTGTATTCTATTCTTTTCGGGGCTACATTGTATTTTATGGGGGGCTGTATTATATTTATATTCTATGAGGGGTAATTGCATCATACTCTATGGGGGGTTGCATTATATTCTTTGGGGGGTTACATTATACTCTGGGGTGGCTGCATTATACTCTGGGGTGGCTGCATTATACTCTGTAGGGTGGTGGCTGCATTATACTGTATGTGGGCTGCATTATACTGTATTGAGGACTATGGGGAATACGTTATACTATATGAAGAACTATGGGGTGCATTATACTATGGGAAGTGAATTGTACTACATGGATGACTATGGCGGTGCATTATACTATATGGAGTACTATGAAGAGTGTGTTATACTGTATGAAGGACTATGAGGAGGGTAATATACTATGTGAAGGACTGAGCAGTGTATTTTAATATATGGAGGACTATAGGGAGTGTATTATACTATATGGAGGACTGTGGTGCACATTATGATATATGGAGGCCTATGGGGAGTATTTTACTAAACAAGTAAAATGCTGCATATTCAGATTGTTTTTGCTGGAACAAAAATCATTGTTCTCAGCAGCACATCGCAAGCATAAACTGTAGATGTCCTGCTGATAACATGATACTGTATGGTGATCTGTTAGTGATCTGTTAGTGATGGTTCTGTCCCATCATTATTCCTCAGCTGGTGGAAAGAGGCCGGGAAACAAGTGTTGAACAACTTCAGTATTGCCGATCAAACTCATTTAGCGGCCTGAACTCAGTGCTTGTAAATACAACCAAAATGCTTCTGTGTGATGTGCAATATGTTAGCATTTGGGGCCCCATTTTAAACTTTGCCGAGGGCCCCACTTTGCCCACAAGTTTACAAAGATATTATACAGCCACCATTTGACAAGTGGGCCTGTGTAACTTCAAATGCCAGGGCTGAATTTTAGTGCCAGTCCGGCCCTGGGCGAGGGTTCTTGTGAAACACATGGCCGTCTTCCTCTCTTTAGTACATTTTGCTGCCAAAAGAAATGTTTCTGATCGAAACAACTGGGGGGTTTGCTCATTGTTGTTCATTCTGAACGTCGTAAATTGGAAGGAGAAGTGGATTCCCCTTGAATGGTAGAATCAGGGTGTACAGAATGGAGCAATGGTGCATCTGTATTCTCGGGATCAGATTCTTCGGGAACCCCAGGTCTTGGTTCCTCACTCTCTTCATCCTCTTCTTCCTCCACTATCGTGGGAACTGGCTCAGGAGTCTCTGGTGTCTCTTCTGCTCGTACTGGGTCTTTTGATAGACAAGGCCAAAGCATGTTCCGATGAACTATCTGAGTGGGAGAGCTCTGATCTCCTTCAGGCTGAATCTCGTACACAGGCCCCTTGGAGCTGACTCATCGCTTTACCCGGTACCGGTCCTTTTTCCCACCGATTCTCCAGCTTGTCTTGAGGACGTCTTTCTCGCACCAAAACACGGTCTCTGACCTGAAGATCTGTTGCCCATGGTGGAGTCCTCTCAGCATGCTCCGACTTCCGAAGCCTGGTCTGTACCAACCGATACAAAGTCTGCAGGTGATGACGATGTTCTCGAACCCAGGAGGACACCCACGCCCGTGGGTAATCCTCTTCTGGATCCAATTCTATCTCAGTGATTCCCTTTCCAGCCTGACCAAATAGGAGAGAATAGGGGGTATAACCCGTGGTTCGGTGTACTCAATTATTGTATATTCATGCCAAATCTGATACATACTCAGGTCACCTGACCTTCTGATCTTCTTCCAGAGTTCTCAACATTTGAATCAAAGTTCACAGGCGCCTTTTCCCTGAGGGTGATACAGTGTGGTGTGGGATTTGTCAATCCGGTACATACAATATAATTCTTCTATCACTTTACCCAAGAAACAGGCGCCCTGGTCAGAATGGATCTTTGTCAGACATCCGTAAGGTTGAATGAAATTTTTACAAATTGCATGTGCAGCTGACTCCACAGTTTGATACCTGGTTGGAGTCACAACAGCAAATTTCTTGAAGTGATCCACCACCACTAAACAATGTTCATACCCCTGATTGGCCAACCTGTTGGTCACATAGCCTATCATTAACAGCTCCAGGGGGGGCAGATGTCACAATGGACTGAATGGGGGCTCTCTGCTCTGGTGTTTAGCCAATTCACATAGCCGACATGCTCTACAAGTCTCTTCCACAACCACCTTTAGTCGAGGATGAATTATGAAGCGTTGTTACCCAATTAAAAGTCTTCTCGTGACCAAAGTGCGCTCCTTTTTCATATGCTTCGGTGGCTCTCTCGGACAACAATGCTTCTGGAACTACGACTTGCCAGGTGTCATCCAGCTCTGACTGAAGTTGCACTTTCCGATACAGTAATCCATTCTTCATCTGAAGGCGTTCCCACTGTCGATGAAGCCACCGAATCTCCTGGGACAGGGTATTTCTCTCCGCCAAACTGGGAAGTCTCTTTAAGGTCACACACCGTCTAAGCAGAGCAAGCTAACTATCTTCTTGTTCTAACCGGATCCACTCATCCCGGGATCGGCCACCTTGAGTCAGGATTTGTGCCTGGTCCTGCGACACCACCACTGTCCTAAAGAGGCCTCCTAAAACCTAGGAACCTCCTCACTTTCCAGTTCTTCATCTCTATTTTGCTCAGGTTTAGCATGTTTCATCCTAGATAGGGCATCCGCATGAGTGTTCTCTGCTCCTCTTTTGTAAACAATTTTGTATTGTAATTTTGCCATTCTGACCACCCATCGTGTTCCAGAGCTCCCAGCCTCACATTTTCCAGGTGAGCCAATGGGTTGTTATTGGTGCGTATCAGCACTTCAGAACTGGACAAATATTCCGTGAACCTCTCCGTCATAGCCCACACCAACGCCAGCAGCTCCAACTTAAAGGAACGGTAATTGTCTGGATTACATCCGGAATCATGAAGGGACTGACGTGTGCAAGTGATCACCCTCTCTCTCCCATCCTGTATCTGTGACAACACAGCTCCAAGTCCATGCAAACTCCAGTCAGTGAGGAGAATAAACAGTTGAGAAAAGTCTGCATAAGGCCGGCGTTACACTCAGCGTATAAAAATACGGTCCGTAATTTATGGCCGTAATATGCAGAAAAGTCCCCAAAATAGTGATCCCTATCTCCTCCGTAGGCAGGGTGTGTCAGCGTATTTTGCGCATGGCATCCTCCGTATGTAATCCGTATGGCATCCGTACTGCGAGATTTTCTCGCAGGCTTGCAAAACCGACATACGGACATACAATGAATCCATGTTCTCAAAAAATTGTAACATCATATATACTGTCTATATATATATATATATATATATATATATATATATGTCAGTGAGACACATATATGTATATATTAATATTTCATACAGTGCTAGATAGCTTTAAAGCCGGTAATTCAATTGCCAGCTTTTGCGATCTCCTTCCTAAAAAGGAAGGAAAAAGGCAGCCCCCCACAAATAATGACTGTGAGTAAAGATGAAAATTCCAAACACAGAGATGAAATAGATTTAGCAAAGTGAGGCCCGACTTACTGAACAGACTGAGGATAGGAAAGGCAACTTTGCGGTCAGCACAAAAAACTACAAAAAGACCACGCAGAGGGCGCAAAAAGACCCTCCGCACCGACTCACGGTGCGGAGGCGCTCCCTCTGCATCCCAGAGCTTCCAGCAAGCAAGACAAAAATCAAAATAGCAAGCTGGACAGAAAAACAGCAAACAGAGAAAAACAAGCAGGAACTTAGCTTCTGCTGGGAAGACAGGTCACAAGAACGATCCAGGAGGAACAAGACCAATACTGGAACATTGACAGGTGGCATGGAGCAATGATCTAAGTGGAGTTAAATAGAGCAGCCAGCTAACGAATTAACCTTGTCACCTGTGGAAGGAAACTCAGAAGCCGCAGCCCCACTCACAACTACCAGAGGAAGCCCATGGACAGAACCAGCCGAAGTACCATTCACGACCACAGGAGGGAGCTTGACAACAGAATTCACAACAGTACCCCCCCTTGAGGAGGTGTCACCGAACCCTCACCAGAGCCCCCAGGACGAGCCAAATGAAAGGCACGAACCAGATCGGCAGCATGAACATCGGAGGCAAAGACCCAGGAATTATCTTCCTGACCATAACCCTTGCACTTGACCAGGTACTGGAGTTTCCGTCTCGAAATACGAGAATCCAAAATCTTCTCCACCACATACTCCAACTCCCCCTCAACCAACACCGGGGCAGGAGGATCAACGGATGGAACCACAGGCGCCACGTATCTCCGCAACAACGACCTATGGAATACATTATGGATGGCAAAAGAAGCTGGTAGGGTCAAACGAAACGACACAGGATTGAGAACCTCAGAAATCTTATACGGACCAATGAAACGAGGCTTAAACTTAGGAGAGGAAACCTTCATAGGAACATAACGAGACGACAATCAAACCAAATCCCCAACACGAAGTCGGGGACCCACACAGCGCCGGCGGTTAGCGAAACGTTGAGCCTTCTCCTGGGACAATGTCAAATTGTCCACCACATGAGTCCAAATCTGCTGCAACCTATCCACCACAGTATCTACACGAGGACAGTCCGAAGACTCAACCTGCCCTGAAGAGAAACGAGGATGGAAACCAGAATTGCAGAAAAACGGCGAAACCAAAGTAGCCGAGCTGGCCCGATTATTAAGGGCGAACTCAGCCAAAGGCAAAAAGGACACCCAATCATCCTGATCAGCAGAAACAAAGCATCTCAGATATGTTTCCAAAGTCTGATTAGTTCGTTCGGTTTGGCCATTTGTCTGAGGATGGAAAGCCGAGGAAAAAGACAAATCAATGCCCATCCTAGCACAAAAGGCTCGAAACAAACTGGGAACCTCTGTCCGAAACGATGTTCTCCGGAATGCCATGTAAACGAACCACATGCTGGAAAAACAATGGCACCAAATCAGAGGAGGAAGGCAATTTAGACAAGGGTACCAAATGGACCATCTTAGAGAAGCGATCACAAACCACCCAAATGACCGACATCTTTTGAGAGACAGGGAGATCCAAAATAAAATCCATAGAGATATGCGTCCAGGGCCTCTTCGGGACCGGCAAGGGCAAAAGCAACCCACTGGCACAAGAACAGCAGGGCTTAGCCCGAGCACAAGTCCCACAGGACTGCACAAAAGAACGCACATCCCGCGACAAAGACGGCCACCAAAAGGATCTAGCCACCAAATCTCTGGTACCAAAGATTCCAGGATGACCAGCCAACACCGAACAATGAACCTCAGAGATAACTCTACTAGTCCATTTATCAGGGACAAAGTTTTTCCGCTGGGCAACGGTCAGGTCTGTCAGCCTGAAATTTTTGCAGCACCCACCGCAAATCAGGGGAGATGGCAGACAAAATTACCCCCTCTTTGAGAATACCCGCCGGCTCAGGAACACCCGGAGAGTCGGGCACAAAACTCCTTGACAGGGCATCAGCCTTCACATTCTTAGAGCCTGGAAGGTACGAAACCACAAAATCAAAACGGGAGAAAAATAGCGACCAACGAGCCTGTCTAGGATTCAACCGTTTGGCAGACTCGAGATAAGTCAAATTCTTGTGATCCGTCAAGACCACCACGCGATGCTTGGCTCCTTCAAGCCAATGACGCCACTCCTCGAATGCCCACTTCATGGCCAACAACTCTCGATTGCCAACATCATAATTGCGCTCAGCAGGCGAAAACTTTCTAGAAAAGAAGGCACATGGTTTCATCACCGAGCCATCAGAACTTCTTTGCGACAAAACAGCCCCTGCTCCAATCTCAGAAGCATCAACCTCGACCTGAAACGGGAGCGAAACATCTGGCTGGCACAACACAGGGGCAGAAGAAAAACGACGCTTCAACTCCTGAAAAGCTTCCACAGCCGCAGAAGACCAATTGACCACATCAGCACCCTTCTTGGTCAAATCAGTCAACGGTTTAGCAACACTAGAAAAATTACTGATGAAGCGACGATAAAAATTAGCAAAGCCCAGGAACTTTTGCAGACTCTTCACAGATGTCGGCTGAGTCCAATCATAAATGGCCTGGACTTTAACAGGGTCCATCTCGATAGTAGAAGGGGAAAAAATGAAACCCAAAAATTAAACCTTCTGAACTCCAAAGAGACACTTTGACCCCTTCACAAACAAAGAATTCGCACGAAGGACCTGGAACACCATTCTGACCTGCTTCACGTGAGACTCCCAATCATCCAAGAAGACCAAAATATCATCCAAATATACAATCAGGAATTTATCCAGGTACTCTCGGAAGATGTCATGCATAAAGGACTGAAATAGTGATGGAGCATTGGAAAGCCCAAATGGCATAACCAGGTACTCAAAATGGCCCTCGGGCGTATTAAATGCTGTTTTCCATTCATCGCCCTGTTTAATACGCACAAGATTATATGCACCACGAAGATCTATCTTGGTGAACCAACTAGCCCCCTTAATCCGAGCATATAAATCAGACAGCAGCGGCAAAGGATACTGAAATTTGACTGTGATCTTATTAAGAAGGCGGTTATCAATACAAGGTCTCAAAGAACCATCCTTCTTGGCCACAAAAAAGAACCCTGCTCCCAATGGTGATGACGACGGGCGAATATGACCCTTCTCCAAGGATTCCCTTACATTACTCCGCATAGCGGCATGCTCTGGCACAGATAAATTGAACAGTCGGCCCTTAGGAAACTTACTACCAGGAATCAAATTGATAGCACAATCGAAATCCCTATGAGGAGGTAGGGCACTGGATTTAGGCTCATCAAATACATCCCGGTAATCCGACAAAAACTCCGGGACTTCGGAAGGGGTGGATGACGAAATAGACAAAAATGGAACATCACCATGTGCCCCCTGACAACCCCAGCTGGACACAGACATAGATTTCCAATCCAACACTGGATTATGGACCTGTAGCCATGGCAACCCCAAAACGACCACATCATGCAGATTATGCAACACCAAAAAGCGAATATCCTCCTGATGTGCAGGAGCCATGCACATGGTCAATTGGGTCCAGTACTGAGGCTTATTCTTGGCCAAAGGCGTAGCATCAATTCCTCTCAATGGAATAGGATACTGCAAGGGCTCCAAGAAAAAACCACAGCGCCTAGCAAACTCCAAGTCCATCAAATTCAGGGCAGCGCCTGAATCCACAAATGCCATGACAGAATAGGATGACAAAGAGCAAATCAGAGTAACAGACAATAGAAATTTCGACTGTACCGTACCAATGGTGGCAGACCTAGCGAAACGCTTAGTGCGCTTAGAACAATCGGAGATAGCATGAGTGGAATCACTACAGTAAAAACACAGCCCATTCCGACGTCTGTGTTCTTGCCGTTCAGCTCTGGTCAAAGTCCTATCACATTGCATAGGCTCAGGTCTATGCTCAGATAATACCGCCAAATGGTGCACAGCTTTACGCTCACGCAAGCGTCGATCGATCTGAATGGCCAAAGACATAGACTCATTCAGACCAGCAGGCATGGGAAATCCCACCATGACATCCTTAAGGGCTTCAGAGAGACCCTTTCTGAAAATTGCTGCCAGGGCACATTCATTCCACTGAGTGAGTACAGACCACTTCCTAAACTTCTGACAATATATCTCTACCTCATCCTGACCCTGACACAGAGCCAGCAAGATTTTCTCTGCCTGATCCACTGAATTAGGTTCATCATAAAGCAATCCGAGCGCCAGAAAAAACATATCAACATCACGCAATGCCGGATCTCCTGGCGCAAGGGAAAATGCCCAGTCTTGAGGGTCGCCACGTAACAAAGAAATAATGATTTTCACTTGTTGAACAGGGTCACCTGAGGAGCGAGGTTTCAAAGCAAGAAACAATTTACAATTATTTTTGAAATTCAGAAACTTAGATCTATCCCCAAAAAACAAATCAGGAATTGGAATCCTAGGCTCTAACATTGGATTCTGAACCAAAAAATCTTGAATGTTTTGTACTCTTGCAGTGAGATTATCCATACAAGAGGACAGACCTTGAATGTCCATATCTACACCTGTATCCTGAACCACCCAGAGGTAAAGGGGAAAAGAGAGACAAAACACACTGCAAAGAAAAAAAAATGGTCTCAGAACTTCTCTTATCCCTCTATTGAGATGCATTAGTACTTTGGGCCACCTGTACTGTTATGACCTGGTGGTTAGGACAATAATGGACCTGGTGGTTAAGAGCACACGGAATGACCTGATAGTTACTAATAATATAGGACGAGCTCTGAGACGTGGGAACTCTGCTGACCGCAATCCCTAATCCTATCACACACACTAGAAATAGCCGTGGATTGCTCCTAACGCTCCCTATGCATCTCGTCACAGCCTAAGAAACTAGCTAGCCCTGAAGATAGAAAAATAAAGCCTACCTTGCCTCAGAGAAATTCCCCAAAGGAAAAGGCAGCCCCCCACAAATAATGACTGTGAGTAAAGATGAAAATTACAAACACAGAGATGAAATAGATTTAGCAAAGTGAGGCCCGACTTACTGAACAGACTGAGGATAGGAAAGGCAACTTTGCGGTCAGCACAGAAAACTACAAAAAGACCACGCAGAGGGCGCAAAAAGACCCTCCGCACCGACTTACGGTGCGGAGGCGCTCCCTCTGCGTCCCAGAGCTTCCAGCAAGCAAGACAAAAATCAAAATAGCAAGCTGGACAGAAAAACAGCAAACAGAGAAAAACAAGCAGGAACTTAGCTTCTGCGGGGAAGACAGGTCACAAGAACGATCCAGGAGGAACAAGACCAATACTGGAACATTGACAGGTGGCATGGAGCAATGATCTAAGTGGAGTTAAATAGAGCAGCCAGCTAACGAATTAACCTCGTCACCTGTGGAAGGAAACTCAGAAGCCGCAGCCCCACTCACAACCACCAGAGGAAGCGCATGGACAGAACCAGCCGAAGTACCATTCACGACCACAGGAGGGAGCTTGACAACAGAATTCACAATAGGTTTTACAGGCAGGAGCACAGCTGCATTATAGCAGAACTCCTGCCTGTAAAATAATTTAACCCCTTCAGATGGATTTACATCGTGGGACGTGACAGATCATCGGAAGGTATGAGATATTGTTGTTTTTTTATTTTTCCTTTGTTACAGAGTGAGGGTCTTCAAGTGGATTAAGAGTCTAATAAAATATTACAACAACCTGTGTATTTATTTCATTAAAAGACTTTGTAACAATGTGTGTGTGTGTGTTTTTTAACCATTTCAGACAATTGGATTAAGAATGGATAGGTGTCATAATTGACGCCTCTCCATTATTAATCTGGCTTAATGTCACCTTACAATAGCAAGGTGACATTAACCCTTCATTACCCCATATCCCACCGCTACAAGGGAATGGGAAGAGAGTGGCCAAGTGCCAGAATAGGTGCATCTTCCAGATGTGCCTTTTCTGGGGTGGCTGGGGGCAGATGTTTTTAGCCAGGGGGGGCCAATAGCCATGGACCCTCTCTAGGCTATTAATATCTGCCCTCAGTCACTGGCTTTACTACTCTGGCGGAGAAAATTGCGCAGGAGCCCACGCCAATTTTTTCCGCCATTTAACCCTTTA
The DNA here is from genome assembly GCF_032444005.1 of Ranitomeya imitator. NCBI lineage: Eukaryota > Metazoa > Chordata > Amphibia > Anura > Dendrobatidae > Ranitomeya > Ranitomeya imitator. The sequence goes on from NC_091283.1 coordinate 663,848,240, forward strand.
ATTTAATAGCTAGAGCGCCCAAATTTTGCACATACACACTACTAACATTAGTGTGGAATATGCAAAAAAATGGGGATATGAGATGGTTTACTGTATGTAAACCATGTTTCATATCATGTTGAGTTTAGGAAGGAGATCGCAAAAGCCGGCAACTGAATTCCCGGCTTTAAAGCTAGCTAGCGCTGTATGAAATATTAATATATGTACATATATGTGTCTCAATGACATATATATATATATATATATATATATATATATATATATATATATATATACCTATTCTATGTGTACACATTTATTCTACCTATTCTATTGTAAGCTGTCAGTGTGATTTTACTGTACACCGCACTGAATTGCCGGCTTTTCTCTCTAACACCGCTGCGTATTTCTCGCAAGTCACACTGCTGGTCCGTGTGTAATCCGTTTTTTTCTCGCCCCCATAGACTTTCATTGGCGTATTTTTTGCGCAATACGGTGACAAACGCAGCATGCTGCTATTTTCTACGGCCGTAGAAGACCATATAATACGGATTCGTTAAATACGGCTGATAGGAGCAGGGGCATAGAGAATCATTGGGCCGTGTGTTATGCGTATTTTACGGATGTATTTTCTGCGCTCATACGTCTGTAAAACTCGCCAGTGTGACGCCGGCCTAAGTCAACACAGGAGCTTCCGTCAATGCCTTCTTCAAATCTTGAAAAGCTTCCTCCTGGTGTTCCTTCCAATGACTGTTCCAGTTCTTTGCGCCCGAGGGCACTCCTTTAAGCGGCTCCAGCAGCAGTCTTGCTCAGCGGGCAAAATTTTTTACAAAGCGGTGGTAATACCCGATCAGTCCCAGGAATGCTCGAACATTTTTCAATGTCTCTGGAGTGGGCCAATCCTGTATCACCGCGATCTTTTCTCGGGATGGTTTTACCCCGTCAGCAGAAACAACATGGCCCAAATACTCAATCTGAGTGCGGAACAAATGACATTTTTGAGGTTTCACCTTTAACCCGTGCTTCTGAAGGCGACTCAACACCTGTTCCAGTCTTCGGAGATGTTCCTCAAACGAAGCAGCATATACTAATACTAATGTCGTCTAGATAGATATGCGTGGCTACAAAGTTCAAGTCCCTCAGACACCTTTCCATGAGACGTTGAAAAGTTCTGGGAGTGTTGGCCAAGCTGAACGGTATTCGGTTGAATTCAAACAGGCCAATGAGTAGAATAAAACTGGTCTTTGCTCAATGCTGTTCGGACATCGGCACTTGCCAATAGGCGCCGGCGAGGTCCAACATAGAAAATAATTTGGCTTTTCCTAGTGTGGACAGGGATTCCTCAATCCTGGGTAATAAGTATAAGTCTTTCATGGTACAAGCATTGAGTTTCCGATAATCCACACAAAAACGCAGATTCCCGTCCTTCTTCTGCACCAGCACTATCGGAGCAGCCCATAGACTCTGACTCTCTCTGATGACACCTTTATGCAACATCTGTCCCAATATATATTCTTTACCTCTTGGTACAGCTGTGGTAGGATTTGCCGATAGCGTTCTCTAGTTGGCGCGATATTTTCAGTAGGTATCTCGTATGTGATAGACATGGTGCAGCCAAAATTGTCTTCATGGCGAGTGAACGCGTCCCTATATCACCCTATCAGAGCTTCCACCTGTTGCACTTGTGCTTGAGTGAGTCCGGCCAATTTATTCCAGGACAAGTCGTCCATCCTGAATGTGTTGGGGCTCTGGTGGCGAAGAGGAGTTCAACGTCACAGTCCAGGGGTCTCCTTGCTGTACAGTCTGAGATGGAACTATCTCTTCAGGCATACTCACAATCCGGGCTACTTTGTATTTGGGGAGAACTGTGATGTCCTGATCCTCTAAATTGATGCAGTGTACAGGAACATTTCCATCGCGCACAATGACTAACGTACGTGACACCAAGAATCCCAAGGGAAGTTGCTCTGAGAAAGAAGGCTCAATTTGAATCTCAATTCCTTCCAATGGGATGCAAGCTTGGATGGGTAAAGTGGGTACTGTTTGTCCGGGTGCTAAAATGAGTTTGGAAGCAGCGGGAAAGATCACTTTTCCTAACACTCCTCCTTCACGGCAAGATTCTTGAGCTTGAGCTTCACGCACTAACTGTTGGAATACTTTTCTCTGAGGAGCATGTGGACTCCACTGCTTCAGAGTCTCGTTAGAGGGTTCATTGATGAGGAGTCTCCCGAATTCCTTCAAAACGTTCATTTCCAGGGTTAGGACCTGTGGAAGCGCGGCAGCACGAAACGGCCGTCGTCCTCTTCTGTCCATGTTCTCCCTGCTGTATCCTGCACATGTTGTAATAACGGATCGTTGTTTTTCAGGACTGGTGAGTGTACTTTCATTTTTTGTTACCTGGACTATTGTTATATCGCTGGATTTAGTGCACCCGATGGTGTGTTTCTTCGGCATATATGGCATAGCAGCGGCACATGGCTGTGGGTACATTCTTTTTGTGGGTATAGTGGTGCCGTGTTTTTTTTTATATTGAATGTTCATTTCCAGGGTGACTGCGTGTCCGCTACTCACTTCTCCCTGGGTTAGCACTACACCCTTTCATCCCAGATCCTTTCCACAAATGGAGATTTGCATCCACGCCACCCCTGCAAAAAGGAATGTGCAGTTGGTTGGCAGCCATCAACTTTATGACTGGGCCCCACTCAGGCCGTCTTGCTTCAGGAAAATGTCGCCGGAAGTAAGTTTCTGGCATCGTTGTTACATGTGAAACCGTGTCCACCAGGCAGCACACTGCATGACCATCAAATTCATCCCAAACTTGAGGACACGCTGACGCTAGACTTGCGGGACTTCCACTACTCCTCTGCATCTGTTCTGTCTCTGGGCGGCGTTCCCCCGGCTCTGAGCCCATTAGTTTAACGGACGACGGGGTGGCACTCTTCCCCGACGTGTACACTCCCGCGCTATATGTCCATTCTCGCCACAATTAAAGCAAGTGAGAGGTCTCTGTCGATCAAGCATTCTAGCGTCATGGCGGGACTCCAGGCTTTCCCTGTCCCCTGATGTATTTGCAGCAGTCTCTGACTTTTTAACGTCAGCCAATTCTCCTTTAATATTCTGAATTGCCTATCTGTGTCACTGCCTACTATACCTACTATTCACTATAGGCAGAGACACAGATAGTCACATCTTTTGGGAGGTATCCGACCACTGCAGGGTCTCATTATGCAGACGGACATTTGAGATATGTCTTTGGTCTCATTGGCACCTACTTTTTTCTTACTCCCCTGATGAATCCCCAATACTGGGGAAGAAACGCGTAGGGAGATTTTTACCCTTTCATTCTTTTGGGGGATTCACACTCCCCCTTTTTCCATTTTTGGTGGACTGTTTACAGCAGGATATACTTGGGGAATGTCCTTGTTAGGACAGGAGTAATGTAGGGGCACAACAGGAAGCTAGTATAAAACTACTGTATATTCTTCATTCCCCCTTCTATATATTTTTTTCTCCCCCTTGGCCAACTGGTCCAGATCAAAACTGCTGTGGAGTATACGTCTGCTTACATTGGTGAGATCAAACCATTTTTTAAACGAACACTGGTTTACACGAGCACTTTATAAATGTGAAGGTTTTTTTTTGTGTGTGCTGTGTACTTTTGTCCATTTTAATTGTGTGATTATAGGTTATGTTTTAACGTATAGGGGGACTCTCTAAGCTATATCTAGTTATATCTGCAAGGGTGCTTCAATAGTGTAGCGTATAGCACTTTATAGCTGACTGTACTAATGTGACTGCAGCCTAAAGAAAATTATTCAGGAAATATTATTTCTAAAGCAAGAAAACATCTCAAAGATGTGCCTCACCTTTTTTATTAGTGATTTTTCGACTGGTCCCTTGAATTCCAGGAACTGGACGTAGATATCTTTTCTTTACTGGGGGCGGACGAAAAATTGGAGAAGCAGGGACGGAGAGACAAACTGGAAGTCCTGCAGCACTCATCAGGAGACCACTTATGCCTAATTTCATCAATAAAGAGTTATTAGGAAAGCTTTGAGATCTACGTACAAATTGTATGTTATAAAAAACTCTTCACCTTGATTTCCACCCCATAGTTACCTGCAAGTGCGGGTGAGACTATTCCAGAGCCTTCCATATTATATAGGGGCAGTGGTGGCACCCTGCAAAATGCAAAACACAGAAATTCTTTATAATTATTAAAATATTCAAACACTTTATATTATTTACCATTTATTTTAGCTTGTTGTATATGCACATGCTGGATAACCATTACATTAAAACCACTGAAAGGTGAGGAATAACACAGTGAATAAACTTGCATGACAATGGCACCTATCAATGAGTAGGATATACAGTATGAGGCAACAAATGATGGATTAATTGTTTAACCCCTTCCTGCACCACAAAGTATACATACATTGTGGTGAAGTGTTATTTGCTGCACTATGATGCAAAATGCATTGCAGGGTTGGAATGGCTCCTGAGTTGTGCCAGTGCCATCTGCATCCATTGTTACATACAGCTGGGCACTTGCTCCAAGACCCTAGATTGCAGCATTGTACTATTCTGTGGCATTCAACTGCTTAGATGCCACGATTAGGGTTGAGCGACTTGTACTTTTTCAGGGTCGAGTCGGGTTTCACGAAACCCGACTTTCTCAAAAGTCGGGTCGAGTGAAATCGGCCGATCCTATTGAAAAGTCTTTTTAATATTGTGTGTGTGTTTTTTTTTAACTCTTTCATACAATTGGATTAATAATGGATAGGTGTCATAATTGACGCCTCTCCATTATTAATCTGGCTTAATGTCACCTTACAATAGCAAGGTGGCATTAACCCTTCATTACCCCGTATCCCACCGCTACATGGGAATGGGAAGAGAGTGGCCAAGTGCCAGAATAGGCGCATCTTACAGATGTGCCTTTTCTGGGGTGGCTGGGGGCAGGTGTTTTTAGCCAGGGGGGGGCAATAACCGTGGACCCTCTCCAAGGCTATTAATATCTGCCCTCAGTCAGTGGCTTTACTACTCTGGCGGAGAAAATTGCGCGGGAGCCCACACCAATTTTTTCCGCGATTTAACCCTTAAATTTAAGAGCTAGAGCACTGAAATTTTGCACATACACACTACTAACATTAGTAGTGTGGAATATGCAAAAAAAAGGGGGACATGACATGGTTTACTGTATGTAAACCATGTCTCAAATCATGTCGGGTTTTGGCAGGAGAAATGAAAAGCCGGTAATTGAATTACCGGCTTTTCTGCTATATCGCGCTGAAGTTAATATAAATATATATACATATATATGTGTCTGAATGACATATATATATATATATATATATATATATATATATATATATATATAACGAAACCCGACTTTTAAGTAGAGACCGCCGACACGATCCCAGAGTGGAATCGGGTCGGGTTTCACGAAACCCGACTTTGCTAAAAGTCGTCGACTTTTGAAAAGTGCCGATCTGTTTCGCTCAACCCTAGCCACGATCTATAGCAACTGTGCCATGTAAGTACTGTAGTTTGTACGATGGAGACTGCTCCTTCAATCACCCCATCTTCCACATCCCGCAGCACATTTGCCGGAGTGGAATTTTTTATTAGCTACTTGTCAGTATAACACCAACAAGGGTTAAAATGTTATAGACGACAGGACAGGTGAATCAGCAACAGGGTCATGGAGACAAACGTCTCAGACTGTTAACTGACTATGCCTTTATCTCTTCCCTCTGTTTATGATGTACCCTCCTGGCTATTGACCTTGGACTCCTTGACTATCCCCATTTCATGGCTTGTCCATGATAAGTGACTCAGCGTCACAGTCTGGACTTGTATTGCATCGCACACACAAAAATCGGGCCTCTACTGAAGCTCATAAGTGTTATATAAAAATAACATAAAGGATATATAAGAAAAAATGATTCCATTAATGAACTAACACATAACGATGACTCTGCTGACCCTTTGCCCAAAACAGGGAATCTCTGACTATTGTGTATGCCCCAAGAGATCTCAAGTATTTCAGGGTTTATTTTGTATGGATAGCCACTTTTTTTTTAAAAAAAGAGACACATCAGTATCAAGAGCTATCTGAACGGACTATGTGAGCATCTTATTCTGGTTGTGATTGTATCCAAATAACTGAACTGGATTATTTTTTATTTTGAGCAATCGGACATTATATTTATAACTAGCTATTGAACCCGTTCTACGCCCGGGTGGCGAGCATTTATATTGGTATATGGTCTCCATCCTGGTATGTGCTGCTCCATCCTGCGTCCCCATCCTGTCATGTGCTGCACCCATCCTGCGCCCCCATCCTGTCATGTGCTGCACCCATCCTGCGCCCCCATCCTGTCATGTGTTGCACCCATCCTGTGTCCCCATCCTGTCATGTGCTGCACCCATCCTGCGTCCCCATCCTGGTATGTGCTGCACCCATCCTGCGTCCCCATCCTGTCATGTGCTGCACCCATCCTGCGTCCCCATCCTGGTATGTTCTGCACCCATCCTGCGTCCCGATCCTGGTATGTGCTGCACCCATCCTGCGTCCCCATCCTGTCATGTGCTGCACCCATCCAGCGTCCCCATCCTGGTATGTGCTGCACCCATCCTGCGTCCCCATCCTGGTATGTGCTGCAATCATCCTGCGTCCCCATCCTGGTATGTGCTGCAACCATCCTGCATCCCCATCCTGGTATGTGCTGCAACCATCCTGCGTTCCCATCCTGTCATGTGCTGCACCCATCCTGCGTCCCCATCCTGGTATGTGCTGCACCCGTCCTCCGTCCCCATCCTGCGTCCCCATCCTGGTATGTGCTGCAATCATCCTGCGTCCCCATCCTGGTATGTGCTGCACCCATCCTGCGTCCCCATCCTGGTATGTGCTGCAATCATCCTGCGTCCCCATCCTGCGTCCCCATCCTGGTATGTGCTGCACCCATCCTGCGTCCCCATCCTGGTATGTGCTGCACCCATCCTGCGTCCCCATCCTGGTATGTGCTGCAATCATCCTGCGTCCCCATCCTGGTATGTGCTGCAACCATCCTGCATCCCCATCCTGGTATGTGCTGCAACCATCCTGCGTTCCCATCCTGTCATGTGCTGCACCCATCCTGCGTCCCCATCCTGGTATGTGCTGCACCCGTCCTCCGTCCCCATCCTGCGTCCCCATCCTGGTATGTGCTGCAATCATCCAGCGTCCCCATCCTGGTATGTGCTGCACCCATCCTGCGTCCCCATCATGGTATGTGCTGCAATCATCCTGCGTCCCCATCCTGCGTCCCCATCCTGGTATGTGCTGCAACCATCCTGCGTCCCCATCCTGGTATGTGCTGCACCCATCCTGCGTCCCCATCCTGGTATGTGCTGCAATCATCCTGCGTCCCCATCCTGGTATGTGCTGCAATCATCCTGCGTCCCCATCCTGGTATGTGCTGCAACCATCCTGCGTCCCCATCCTGGTATGTGCTGCAACCATCCTGCGTCCCCATCCTGGTATGTGCTGCACCCATCCTGCGTCCCCATCCTGGTATGTGCTGCAATCATCCTGCGTCCCCATCCTGGTATGTGCTGCAATCATCCTGCGTCCCCATCCTGGTATGTGCTGCAATCATCCTGCGTCCCCATCCTGGTATGTGCTGCAATCATCCTGCGTCCCCATCCTGGTATATGCTGCAATCATCCTGCGTCCCCATCCTGCGTCCCCATCCTGGTATATGCTGCAATCATCCTGGGTCCCCATCCTGCGTCCCCATCCAGGTATGTGCTGCACCCATCCTGCGTCCCCATCCTGGTATGTGCTGCACCCATCCTGCGTCCCCATCCTGGTATGTGCTGCACCCATCCTGCGTCCCCATCCTGGTATGTGCTGCAATCATCCTGCGTCCCCATCCTGCGTCCCCCATCCTGGTATGTGCTGCAATCATCCTGCTTGCCCATCCTGCATCCCCCATCCTGGTATGTGCTGCAATCATCCTGCGTCCCCATCCTGGTATGTGCTGCAATCATCCTGCGTCCCCATCCTGGTATGTGCTGCAATCATCCTGCGTCCCCATCCTGGTATGTGCTGCAATCATCCTGAGTCCCCATCCTGGTATGTGCTGCACCCATCCGGGGGCCTGAGCAGGCGGGGACACCGGCGCGCTGTGGGGGTCAGGTGCCGGTATCGCCGCCAGCTCAGGCCCCCCAGCACTTCCTATACTCACCTGTCTGTCCCGTTCCAGCGCTGCGCGCCGCCATCTTCCCGGTCTCCTGGCTGTGACTGTTCAGTCAGAGGGCGGCGCCGGCGCGCATTAAGCGCGTCATCGCGCCCTCTGAACTGAAGGTCACAGACCGAAGACCGGGAAGATGGCGGCGCTCAGTGGTGGAACGGAGGACAGGTGAATATGGCCGATACTTACCCTCCTGGCGGTCCCTGCTTCTCTGTTGGAGATCGCGGTGTGCGTTCAGTGTGAACGCATACCGCGATCTCCCGGGAGTGTCACTCTGTGAGGCCTAGACTGCGCCGGCGCTTGCGCCTGCGCAGTCTATAAAGGCTTCGGACAGAGTGACGCTCCCAGCGTTATATTATAGATTACTTTTTACTGAGAACATTTGATGGCTTTTATCCTTGTTGTACCTGCTCCATTAAAGACTTCTTATAAATTTAATGTGTACATTTTTATACATTCTATGTACATTGAATTGTTCATTTTGAGTGCGAAATTATAGTTTTTTTAAAGCCCAAAACAGCACGATGCCCCTACCCAAGAGTATGATGCACATATACATTGAATGCCAAAAAACAAACTTACTCACCTAGCCCCATTCCCACTATGCGCTGCTATGTGCAGAGTGTGGACTTGGGCTCTGCTCAGCAGGTGTGATCTAATGATTTATTTGCATCTGCAGCATGGAGACTGAGGCTCCCTTCACAGGTCCGTGTTTCCGGTACATGTCGCATCCGTTTGCACACGTACTGGAGACACATACACACGCAGACCAAAAAAAGGAAAATAAATAAACACTCTCTCGACACTTCCCTGCTTCACCAATTTATAAAAAACATTGAATCTGACGTAGTCCAAGCAAATTCAACGAAGTCCATCAAATCCACCGTACAAAGCCTATGGAACTTCGGTCCTAATCTCTGTAGCATTTGCAAACAGCCTCTGTGCGAGACCCGGCGGCTCTGGACTTCGCTGGATTCGCATGGACTATGTTGGATTTGGTGGACTACATCGAACCTGTGTGGGATTTTTTTTAATAAAGTGGTGAACCAGGGAAAGTGTGGTTTGTGTTATTTAAATAAAGTGTTTTTGTTTTTGATTACTGGGTTAGTAATGGGGTGTCTGATAGACACCTCCCCATTGCTAACTCCAGGGCTAGATGCCAGCTGTGTCCTTGGACAAATCACAGTTGGCATCAACCCCAAGCCCCATTACTCGGATTGCCAAAGCACCGGAGCAATTGGGAAAAGTGAAGGCAAAGCACCAGAATTGGAGCATTTTATGTGATGTTCTACTTTTGGGGAAGCTGCAGGCTGGTATTTTTAGGCTGGTAAGGGCCCAATAACCACGGACCTTCCCAACCTGATAGTATCAACTCACAGCTGTCTGCTTTACCTTTGCTAGTTACCAAAAATGGCTGGGACCCCATATACTTTTTTTCATTTCTTTATTAGGTTAATAAATATACAATAAGCTACACATGAAAGGCAAAAATTCTAAATCTCATGGGTATCTATTGAACTATTATCTATCTATCTATCTATCTATCTATCATCTATTTATCCATTATCTATCTATATCTGTCACAGGGTTACCGCAACAGAGAGGAGCCAGAAGACCGCAGGGTCTGATTGCTCCTATTCCTGCAGTAAAAAGCATTTCACCTTCTTTTTAAATGGTGTTAATTTCTTTTGGCAGAACAGGGGTTAATCGGCCATGTTGGAAGCTCTGGAAATCTGAGTCCTGATTGAAACCTATGGCAGAGCTAGCTTATGCTGCATGGCTTGGAGGAGAGGTGTTTATATGAGGAGTTATCTGTGACTGTTGTGTGAGTTTGTAAATGTGATAATTCCCTTCCCTCTTCTTACTTTGTTTTTTTCCCATCCTCCACTCCCTGGTGCATTCCTCTGTTATTTGAGTGAATATTTGTATGCCTGGTATTTTTAGTTACTCTTGTTCGTGTTGCATTGTATGTTGGGTTGGTGTACTTCGGTGCACGACAGCACCCCTCTTCCCTGAGTGGGGGAAGAGAACAGATGGAGGGCTGATTCAGGAGATAAGGCAAGGGTGTAGGCCCCGGCATCTTCATCTTCAGAAGTATCCCGGGGAATAGGCTCCCCCTAGTGTGAGGGACAGGGAAGGAGCCCCTGGTGAGGGTCACCTGACAGCTGAGTCGTGACAATATCTTTGCACATCTTTAACATCTAAAAATCTGTAATTTCTCTTCTGCATTCTATTATGGTACATGGCACAGGGACGGCACATGGATGTCACATGAGCGGTTCATGTGTACACACGGATGGCCAACAGAAAACTACACAGATAGTATTAACGGACCATCCCACGTGTATGTTTTTTTAAGTGGACATGCGAAGGAGGCCTCAGATGGACAGGCTGAATGGTAGAGTGGAGAGTTGTTGGCTCCTTGTTCCACCACTGCATCCTCACTATTTAAATGGAGGTTTCCATGTGGGGGAGTGGTGCTGAATCTTGTGTTCCAACTAACAGGCCACTTAGCATACACATGGTCTGCTGCTATTGGTGGTACGGCACTGGGAAAAAACAAGGCGCTAAATGCAGCGCGATGCTTTGAAAAAAGTTCTGTTTGGAAACCATGGGTTGTGGCATTCATGTGAATGCATTGGCCTCTTTCAGTAGGATAATGCACCCTGCCTTACTGTAAATATTGTTTAGGAATGGTTTGAAAAACATAATAAGAAGTTGAAGATGTGAGATCCAAATTTCACAAAATTCAGTGTGATCAAGCATGTGTGATGTCCTGGAAAAACAAGTCAAATCCATGGAGCCTCCTTTATGTAAAAGCACTGTGGTGTTTGATACCAAAAGACGCCTTAAGAGGTCTTGTGAAATATATGCCACAAATGGTCAAGCTATTTAGGTGAAATGAAACTGTGGCACCACTGAGGGCCCAGTCACCACAGAGGTACTGCATCTCAGCCAGAGGTGTGGTGCCCCAACTCTCTGGTAAGGAGGGGACAATATACAGAACCCTGACACCAGCACCCATCACTAGACCTCTCCAGGCCAGGGAGGGATTAGGTAGAAAGTGTGGGTGGAGAAAGTGGAAAAGGGGAGGAGTTAAGTAAGAGAGGGAGATAGGGGCAGACGTGGAAAGAGGAGAAGACAGTCTGAGGAGAGAGTGAAGGGAGAGAAGCTCCCAGAAGGAACAAAGGGGTCTAGGGGCACGGGAAGTGTGGAAACCACCAATAAGGCCTGCAACCACGCTGACCGTCATCAGTTGGAGGGATCAGGTCACAGTAGGAAACAGGACCTGAACTAGTGGGGGTACTACAAGTCCCAGCTAGAGATCTGGAGGCTGTCGTTTCTGCATGTGCGACAGCCAGATTCACACATATCTTGATTAAAAGGGAACCATAGAGGGTCAAGGGGACAGGGAGGACGTTGCCCATCAGGACCCGCGGCAACCGGCTTAGGACACTGTGTGTGAGGAGCAGGGCAGGAGAGGTGTAAGCCAGCGCAGTGAGTCGGACAGGAAAGGAAACACACGAAGGGGGGGCCTGGATAAGTACCCCAAGTTACCAGAGAGTTGGCTGGATTACTAACCTGGAGGACACCCGGCTGAGTACTCTACTCTGAGAACTGTGAGTAAAACGTGAACACTGGTCCCTACTGTGTCCTCTAAATTCTTTCCTGCAACACTTGCCCTGCACTGCTACCATCCATCAGGATCTTACTTAACTCCTTTATCTGCCCTGGGGTCTAGCTCTACCCGTGGAGAGCTATAACAACTCAGCTGCGTCACCATCTGCCCTAGTGGATCTGAATTGCAGCGTCGGCTATTCCTGGCCAAACACCACGGGTGGTGTCACAAACAATTCCCTTATCCCCTATAGACTTTAATCTCATTCACAAAAAGCCCTTTAAATATTTAATTGCGCGCCCAGGGCCACGGACCGGTCACTGCTGCCGTGGCCACCGTCTGACCAAGTTCCCAGTACCCCGCGGCCCTAGTGCACAATAATAGGTGATTTTGGTGTTATGCCTGATACTAGATATGTGTTGACTGCTGCAAACAAACAGATAATAACATGCCGAATATTTAAGCAATAATCCTCATTTACCTAGTTATGTTCTTGTCCTTTTGAATTCGATGACCATCAAGCCATGATCCATTGCTTTCCATCTGGCGTCCAGGCCAACTGGCTGATTTTACACTTTGTACCAGAAGACACTGTGGGCAAGTACAGGGAGGGGGGCTCATTTTTCTTCTCAGCGAAGTTGATCGAGATAAACCTTTGCCAGCTATGGTAGATTTTGAGTGGCTGAAGTTAGGATGAGGACTTGCTAGACGAGGCTTTAAGTCAGTAGATCTCGACTGGGACCTAACAAACTCAGGCTTGACATCTGAAGGTCTGGAATTAGATCTGACAAACCCAGGTCTAGAGCCCACATTTCCACAGTCTGAATTTCCTATCGTGATGAGAGCATTATCATACTGTGATTCTGATTTAGCTAGCACAGGTCTAAAATTTGCTTGTCTTGAGTCAGATCTGTCACATCCTGATTTAGAGATCGATCTGATTAACACAGGTCTACAGTCAGAGAGTTGAGAATTAGACCTGGTAATTTTAGAATTATCAAATGGTCTAGAATTTGATCGGAGAAATTCAGGCCTAGTTTCTTCTGGTCTAGAAATTGATCTGTTCAATTCATTTCTATAGTCTCCAGGTCTAGGAGCTATATAATTTGAAGGCATGGACTCTGACACTTCATGTCTAGGTTTAGAAGGTGATAAAACCGGACTTTGATTACCTCGTCTACAATTAGGACTCACGTGTGCCCATTGTGGCTGGATCATTGTGTTAGACTCAAGAAGCAATGATTTTGTTTTCTCTGACCATGGACTGGAATTAGTTGGAGTGGTTTTATTACAATAGGATGGCCTATTGTTTTGGTTTATTACGCTTGCTTCAAAATTAATTAATTCATTGCTGGCATTTTCCAAACCTCGATTACATTCTACTGAAAGATCATTAGAATGCACAAGTTCATGACTGGATTGTAATGGTCCATTGCTATAATTTACCACCCCATGATTAAAGTTCATTAATATCTGGTTAGAGTTCAGGATTTCACTATCTGAGTTACCCAACACATGCTCCGTATCTGTCATCCTATAATTGTAGTTCCCAGGGTCTTGTCTGGAGGGAACTGTCTGTGGGTGCGAGTTCATATTCACCTGATTTCTGCTAAGTACTAAATTGTTCAAATTCATTAATGTCTTGCTTGTGTCAATATCTATTAGTTCTTTGTTGGAGCTAGCTCTGGCAGAGTTCATAAGTCCTTGGTTGGTGTTCACTAGCAATTTATTTAAATGCAATAGCTCCTGACTGGGATTCACAGGAATTTTGTAAATAGGATATAATCCAGATTTTGATTTTCCATTTGTAAGAAGTTGGGAAATCACAGGCTGAAATTTAGCTGAAGGACACTGGATTCCTGCTGTAGGGTAAGGAGTGTGAGCTCGAGCACGGACTCTTACTCTCTTTTGTGAAGGAAATTTGACTTGAGTCATGGTTTGAAGGCATATATGCGACCCACTGCTGGGATCTCCAAGACGAACACCTTGCCGCTGTTTCTCAAAAGCTTCCTGGATCAAAACTGACAATTGGGTTTCAAATGGGACCCAATGCCCTGGGAGCTCCTCACTTTCCCATATTATGCCTTGTCCAGGTGCACTGTACAGGGGAAAGGTCACTCTTCTTGCTGGATAGAGGGTACCTGAATGGAAAAAAATTAAGAGGTCAGTATATTAAATGTCCACAATACTAATAATGTAGATATTCAAAAAGCTCATAAAAACAAAAGAAAAAGGGGTCTCATTAAAACTTTTTGGCCAGGTAAACAACTATTCTGACAAAGTATGTTGAGCACAACTAGGTTTTGCCATCTAGTACAGAGACACAGACCCGGTCTACCTGCTGTAGTTTTGATGAAATCACTGTTTTATCAGCAGGAGATTATCACTAGAGGAATACTAAAACTGATGCCAGTTAGCCCTCCAGATTCATAAGTTCTGTATAAACCCTTCCCCGCCACTGAATGACAGCTTTCTGCCTATGCACAGTGTACACAGAAAGCTGCCAATCAGTGGTGTGGGTGAGATTATACAGAGCTCAGCATTGAGAGATCTGGTAGATCTGCAGCAGAAAAATAATTTTATCTAAACTGTAACAAGCAGTGAAATTAGTGACTTATCACTGGAATTAGGGTATTTGCCTCTACATCATGCTGCTCCTAGATGGCAGAACAAATGTTGGTGAAAGAATCTTTAACTCATTAGCAGTTATCTTTCTGCTATAAAATTCACTAGCAGAAACCACTGAAATGTTACATCTGTCTCTATAATGTGCGCAATTTCAAACATTTGCCAAAATCAAAGTACAGAACTTGATATTAAGAAAAGTTTGTTCTACTACTCATCTGCTTTCATTACCACATAAAAAATACAAGATGTGAACCCAGATTGTAAGTATGGTAACGAAAAAGAGTCTTTTCATGGCGAAAAACCCTATGACCTGTCATTAGACCTCTACCTGCTGTGAAAACCCATTGTGTTTCAGAGGTGCAGATTGAGTGATGTGAGAAGTTTGATCATGAAAAAATAATCTCTGTACCAAAATACTGTTACAATAATATAACAAATAATTACAAATATTAGCTTATTGAATAAAAAACTACAATGACCCTAACTCATTGTTTAACAGAAGAAGGGCAAACGTGTGGTTGCCCCTCAGCAGAAGACTGCCATTCCTTTGACTTTATGAAAGTATTATGAGGAATTAAACATGTTTTTATGATTTGTGATGATATGACAACACATTGTCACAATCTGCCATCACACCACGCCACGTCTTTCATGGTAAAGCAGCCGTACTTTCTACATGCAGTTTTCTACCGGTTTTCTCAGTCTTTCCTTATTTTGCATAGTCATTGATTACCATTCCCATTGATTTTGTTAGGATATTGTGACAAATTGTTTAATGTGAACTGCCCCAGCCTTATTCACTATTGTTTGCCTCCAAATGCAATCGGATTTTCTGAAAGAGCTTGAGAATTGACGTCTCTCCTTTTTGAAAAATCTATCCCCTCTTTGTTCGAGAAGCTTGCAGCCCTACAAGAAAGACTCCCATCATTTGCTCTGGGAGCTGTGGGACTTTCTTTCATGAGGGACATCAGAGAGAAAGAACACACATTCTTCCAAGTTAAACCCTAATTGCTATTCAAGGACCTTGGTTACAATTACCTGAGTGGGATGACACTAAGGCACATTTATGTGCAGGGCTTACCAATAGCGTGAAACACCCATACGATTCTTTACCATGCCTTTGTATTATTATATGACAAATGTATTGATCTACCGTATGTCAGTAAGGCTAGGCTCCCCGTTTAGCCTTGTATTAGGCCAGAGGCGCAGCTAGGGTTTTGGTTCAGGGGGCGAAGTTTCTGAGTGGGCCCCTAACCAGGTAACCTTCATTACAACTGTGTGAAGCACCCTAATAGTGGATAGCAGATGATCACGCTGTTGCTGAATATAACGTCTATATAAAGACCAACATTGATATTACCACCATATGGTCAATGGTAGATACCAATCCTGCAGAACATATAACAGATCGAAGTACAGTTAGGCTACGTTCAGACTAGCGTTGTGCGCCGCTGCGTCGGCGACGCAACGCACGATGCACGCAAAAACGCGGCAAAGCGCACGCAAAAACGCTGCGTTTTGCGACGCGTGCGTCGTTTTTTGCTGACAATCGGACGCAAGAAAAATGCAACTTGTTGCGTTTTCTTGGTCCGACGCTTGCGGCAAAAAAGACGCATGCGTCGGAAAAAAAAAAGCAACAAACAAAAACGCATGCGTCCCCCATGTTAAACATAGGGGCGCATGACGCGTGCGTCGCCGCTGCGTCGCCCGACGCTAACCCGACGCACACTAGCACAACGCTAGTCTAAACGTAGCCTTACAGATGGTGACTTGCAGAGGGTGTTCTTTCTGATGGCGTTGTTCACTTTCCCGGTCTTTTCCATCTGACCCAGACCAACACAACTTCTTCCACCCAGGACTCGTCTGCAGAGAATACAACAAAGACACATTTCACTTCTCATATTTTCAGCATGTGACCATTTATTCCCAATCTGCACAAATGTGTCCCTATTACTGCACCTGCTGTGTGGTTCTCTGTGCCCTCTAAATTCTAAAGCAAACCTCTAGAATATAGTAATGCTAGGCGCAAGTGCCCTAGAAAACACTGCCCATATTTTGCTCCCTAAAAAGTAATATTGCCCTGTGTGCCCCTTTGATAGTCACAGTAGCCTGAGATCCCCTATTACAATAAGTGCCCACTTAACATTGAATAATGTCCCGAGTCTCCCTCTGTACAGCTCTCCTATACACAGTATGATGCTCTCTTATACACAGTATAATGCCCCCTCACTGTAATGTATCCCCACACAGTATACTGACCCTTTAGTAGCCCCCAAACTGCTTGATGGCCCCAACAATGTGTGATGGCTCCTTCGCTGTGATCCACACACTGTATGATTGCCCCCTAGGTAGCCTCCACTGTGTTCAAAATTATTATGCAAATTTAATTTAAGTGTCATAAAGATTTATTTGTTTTGTTTTTCAAATAAACTTGTGGATGGTATTGTGTCTCAGGGCTCAATGGTTCACTGAAATCAATCTTAAACATATGTAATAATCAATTTTCCAGGTGATTCTAATTAAAGGCAAACTACTTAAAATGATGTTCCACATTATTAAGCAGGCCAAAGGTGTCAAGAAATATGGGAAATAAAAAGGATCTCTCTGCTGCTGAAAAGCGTTAAATAGTGCAATGCCTTGGATAAAGTATGAAAACATTAGATACTTCACGAACACTTAAGCGTCATCATCATACTGTGAAGTAGGCTCGGACTGGCCCATCGGAGAACCGGAGGAATCACATTCACATGAAAGCAGCAGCCCTGGGAAGCTATTCTGATTTCATGCAAGGAAATACAAGCAGAAACTCTCCAAAAAACGCACAAGTTCAATGGATTCAAGAATTGTGAAGGTGATATCAAAGAAGCGTTGCTATGTTAACATGTAACTTGGCCTGTTAGGAGGTTTTGGAGTTAAGTAGCTTTTTCGTTCAGTGAATGTGACCTCCTAATGCTGCAAATTCCACAAATGAGCATTTTCAGTTCTTTAAAACATATCAAATGTTTAGAAATTCTGCTTTGCCTAATAATTTGGAACAGTGCATTTAGAGTTTTTATTCATTTTGGAGATTATACTGTTATCATTGGGATAGAAAATTTTAACGCTTTTTATCCTTTTTTACAGTTTTTTCTTTTTCTTTTTGGTAATTGGTGTTTATATTGGATCCTATTTTCGTCTGCTTAAGCGTGGCGTTTTTTGGTGTGATTGCCCATCAACACGGCGTGGATTCAGCATTTTAGGAAACATCTCATGAGGCATATGAGGACCACGCTACCTGTCTGGAGGGATATTATGATCTACAATCAATGTTCCTGCAATTTTTATATTCTCTGGATAGTATGGACTACGGATTATTTTTCCTGTAGGGTTGTCATGATCCACAACTAATGTATCTCTGAGTGTTACATATATCTTGGTTACTATGGACTTTTTGTGAATTTTCACAGTTATACACTATTAATATGATATATATGAAAAGTTTTTTGTCCATAGTTGTTAAATGCAACTTTCCCCTTTTTTGGCAATTGCCTATATTGCTTGTTATCTGTGTATGAAATCTCGCTTATGTCCATTGATATTCTGGGAGTTATTGTGAATCTCTTTAGATATGTTCATATGATTGGGGGGAACCTATGGTTATTATATGGGAATATTCCCTTTATACAATATATATTACTTCCTAGCCTTGGTTCTTCCTCTGTCTATTTATGGTCCGTTTTAGTATTTCCTATCTCCTGTGGTTATTATCATGTATGCCATTCTGTTCCCTACCTTCTGCCCTCACTTGTAATGGTGGTTCCCATCTCTCTGCCCCTCTTGCGCATGCGTGGAGCTGGATCTGCCCCCTTTTCTCGGCGCTTGCCCCTTTGCCCGCCCGGTGGTGAAGTACATAGGGCCCTGTGTTTTTTCCTACCGTGGTGAGACGAGGGGCTTGTGCCGGGACATGGGGACACCCTGCGCTGCGCTGCACAAGATTTTGCTATACATATGTATTTTGTAAATTCATCACTATGGATTTATTGACATTTCCAGGGCTAAACAGGATAACTTCCGGCGGTCACCGCTATTTAATGCCCGCTTCAGACACTTATCATCACGCCCCCTGAGGAAGGAGAGTGTCCGAAACGATCGTTGGGGTGTGTGCGCAGCCCCTGTGTACCCTCACATCTTGCAGCTGTGGTATGTAATGTCTCTATTATATTTGGGTGGATTTGATTGGGAATTTTCCTATATATCCTAACATGCTGCTGCTAACGAAGTTATATCTGGCCTAACACTATGAGGGTTTTTGTGTAGTCTGTAAATTCAGACTTACATTTATGGTGACATTTTACTCTATATTTATTAGACCATTGTTGCATTTGTCCCATGGTGTAGAGCATTATTATATCTGATGTGAGGGTTCTCAGTGTCCGTTCACACTTGCTTGTTTTTTGTACTTTTTTGCAATGGATGTCTTCCGTTTGCATCACCTTTTAGATCTGTATTCTCTACTGTCCTTTATATTACCCCAAATAAAGTATTCTTGATATCTATTTGTATATGGACTATTTGTGGTTGTTTTTTCTGGCTTTATTGCCTCTCCCCTTTGTATGTGTTATCATTGGGAGGTTTCTTCAATAAAATTTGATGTATACTCTAAACGGTGATAACTTTTATTAGACTGACTGTCATTTGCACCGACCGTTTAGGAAAATCTAAGAAAAATATCATTTGCACAATAATTTGGAACGTGGTGTAGTATAATGTGCCAGATAGTCCTCAGTATAGTATATACATTCCCCATAGGCAGCCAGTACAGTATAATGCAGCCCCATAGGCAGCCAGTATGGTATAAAGCACTCTCATAGGCAGCCAGTATAGAATAATGCACCTCCATAAGCAGCCAGTATAGTATAATGCACCCCCATAGGCAGCCAGTACAGTATAATGCACCCCCATTAGGCAGCCAGTACAATATAATGCACCCCCATTAGGCAGTCAGTACAGTATAATGCACCCCCATTAGGCAGCCAGTACAGTATAATGGACCCCCATTAGGCAGTCAGTACAGTATAATGCACCCCCATTAGGCAGCCAGTACAGTATAATGCACCCCCATTAGGCATTCAGTACAGTATAATGCACCCCCATTAGGCAGCCAGTACAATATAATGCACCCCCATTAGGCAGTCAGTACAATATAATGCACCCCCATTAGGCAGCCAGTACAGTATAATGCACCCCCATTAGGCAGCCAGTACAGTATAATGCACCCCCATTAGGCAGTCAGTACAGTATAATGCACCCCCATTAGGCAGCCAGTACAGTATAATGCACCCCCATTAGGCATTCAGTACAGTATAATGTACCCCCATTAGGCAGCCAGTACAGTATAACGCACCCCCATTAGGCATTCAGTACAGTATAATGCACCCCCATAGACAGCCAGTACAGTATAACGCACCCCCATTAGGCAGTCAGTACAGTATAATGCACCTCCATAGACAGCCAGTACAGTATAATACACCCCCATTAGGCAGCCAGTACAGTATAATGCACCCCCATTAGGCAGCCAGTACAGTATAATGCACCCCCATTAGGCATTCAGTACAGTATAATGCACCCCCATTAGGCAGCCAGTACAGTATAATGCACCCCCATTAGGCATTCAGTACAGTATAACGCACCCCCATTAGGCAGTCAGTACAGTATAATGCACCCCCATTAGGCAGCCAGTACAGTATAATGCACCCCCATTAGGCATTCAGTACAGTATAATGCACCCCCATTAGGCAGCCAGTACAGTATAACGCACCCCCATTAGGCAGTCAGTACAGTATAATGTACCCCCATTAGGCAGCCAGTACAGTATCGCACCCCCATTAGGCAGCCAGTACAGTATAATGCACCCCCATAGACAGCCAGTACAGTATAACGCACCCCCATTAGGCAGCCAGTACAGTATAATGCACCTCCATAGGCAGCCAGTACAGTATAATGCACTCCCATTAGGCAGCCAGTACAGTATAATGCACCCCCATTAGGCAGCCAGTACAGTATAATGCACCTCAATAAAAAATAAATACAATACTCACCTCTCTTCCTCCCTGTTCTTGTTCCCGTGGTGCTCTGACCGGACCACGGGCGGGAAGTACTGACATCATCGCGACCCCCTGTCAGTGTCAGCATCGGTGATGTCACACTCTGACAGGGGGATGATGGGAGAGGGAGCGTAATGCTCCTTCTCTCATCAATGCGGTCAGCTGTATCGGCATCCAGCCGATACAGTTGACCCTGCGATGATGAGCGGGGGGCCCACTGCTGGCACACGGCCCCCCACCACCTCCTCAGGGACCTCATAGCGGCGGAGTGGCAGAACAGGGAGATCGATTCTCCCTGCTCTGCCGCAGAATGTAGCTGTATCAGCGCAATGTGCTCGCCGATACAAAAACATAGCGTAGCTCCCGGTGGGTCCCCTTAGATCGCGGGGCCCAGGGCAACTGCCTCCTCTGCCCCCCGGTAGCTACGCTACTGTATTAAGCACTATGACCTTGTGAAAAATACCGACCATGCCGGATGGAGGCCAGACAATGTCCATAGTGGCTCTGTCAGCTTACTAATAGTGAATGGCTCCATTGGGGTTGTGTCAGGGTTGTCAGGATCCTGTTTTTTGTGGATTATGGCCGAAACCCAGTTGTAGCACTCAGAGGAGAGCATTGTATGTGTGTGTCCCTGGTCTTTCATGTAACACAGATCCACAATAAAAAGGATGCATTCTATTCCATCAGTGTTTTCTAAGTATTCTACCAGTATCTGATATGTTTTAACATCTGAAATTCTATGTGTTGCTATTTATTTTGGGCAAAATCAGATCATAAATGAAAATACTGATCCAATACAAATACATTTTGAATACTTAAGTATCCGTTGAATGACTTTTCAAAGACATCTATAGTCTCTCTGTAAGACTAATGGCAGCCACACATGCTGCGTTCTTAAAAAAAAAAAGTACTTAAATATTGCTCTATTGGTTTACATTAGAACTATATTTAAATCAGTAAAGTGGATGAGCTACAGCTGAAACTAGAAGTTTACATACACTACATAAAGAGACACACATTCATGTTTTTCTCAATATTGACATGAAATCAGAATAAACCTTTCCCGTTTTAGGTCAATTTGGATTACCAAAATTATTAATATTTGACAAATGCCAGAATAATGAGAGAGAGGGAATGTTTTAAGGCGATTTTTATTACTTGCTGAAAGTTAAAAGTTTACATACATTTTATTAGTATTTGGTACCAATGCCCTTAAACTGAATGACTTGGGTCAAATGTTTGGGATATCCTTCCACAAGCTTCTCACAATAGTAGGTCGGAATTTGGGCCCATTCCTTGACAAAACTAGTCCAACTGATCCAGGTTTGTAGGTCTCTTTTCTCTTGATTGTATCTATTTTGTGAAGTGCACCACTCCCTTGAGCAGAAAAACAACCCGACAATATGATGCTGCCACCCCCATGTTTCACAGTTGGGATGGTGTTCTTAGGCTTTCAAGCGTCTCCCTTTTCCCTCCAAATCTAACGATGCTCATTATGCCTAAAAAGTTCAATTTTAGTAACATCAGACCATTGGACAGGTCTCCAAAAATTAAGGTATTTGTTCCTGTGTGCATTTGCAAATATTAATCTGGCTTTTTAGGTTTCCTTTGGAGTAATGGCTTCTTCCTGACACAGTGGCCTTTCAGCCCATGTTGATGCAGTACTGATTTCACTGTGGATATTGACACAATCTTTTTAGCTTCCACCATGCTCTTCACAAGGTCTTCTGCTTTTGTCCTTGGGTTGATATGCACATGTCGGACCAAAGCATCATCGCTGGAACACAAAACCTGTCTCCTTCCTGAGCAGTATGATGGCTGGACATTCCCATCTTGTTTGTACTTGGGTATAATATTTTGTACAGATGAACGAGGCACCTTCAGGTATCTTGATATTGTACCCAAGCATGAGCCAGACTTTCCCATGATGCAACACATAGAAGCAGTGTGTTTCAGGTGTGCACTAAAATACATCCACAGAAGCTTCCAAACACATGACTTAATCATACGGGCAGTCCAGAATTGTTTAAAGGCATAGTAACCTTAGTGTATGTAAACTTTTGACTTTTGCAGCAAGTAATAAAAATGCCTTAAAGCATTCTCTTTCTCTCATTATTCTGGTATTTGGCAAAAATTAGTAATTATGGAAATCCTAATTGACCTAAAACAGGAAAGATTTATTCTGATTTCATGTCAGATGTTGCGAAAAACATGCATATGTGTCATTTTATATAGTGTATGTAAACTTCTGGTTTCAACTGTATGTATTACACAGACACCCATCCACTCTGATGGAGTAGTAAAGGCTGCATTCTATAAGTGTCCGCTGATTGGCTGAAAAGGTCATGTGACATAACTGTCACATGACTGTCAGTAAAGACAGTACTAAAAGAGGTTCGCCGAGAAATGCAATAAAATAAATAAAATACATTAAATATTGTAAATGTTACTAAATACCATTATTTAGCAAACATGTAGCAAAATGGTAAGCTTTATACAGTGCACTGTCAGGATTTTTAATATGTCAGCTGCCATCTATAGCAGTTTATCAGCAGTTCCAGCTGACTCCTAGTAGGCTGGGTAAAGACGTCTGCTCCAGACAGACGACGAGTGAGCGCAGCGTTGGATCAGGCATCATGAACGTGTATTTCTCTGTTCACCTAACCTGACTGGCCAGGAGCTGCTGGAATAAACAATAAAAACTGATGTCGGCCATCTCGGTCAGTAACTGAGCAGGAAAGCCCGGCCTGCCGAAGACATTTCGGGTGAATACAGAACATAGCTTTTCTTGCACCCTGGAGCATGGGTGTACCCACTGTGGGGCAGGGATGGGCAGCTGCCCCCCCCTTGAAGCAGGGGCGCGCCGCGCACCTATCCTGATGTGGCCTGGCCACCTGTTTTTGCTTTATAGGTGCGCTCATCAGTGTCAGTGGCCAGGGTGCCCTGCACAGAGAGGTTAAGAACACCTGGCATTGAATGTCAGGACGTTCTTTATGGGTGGAGAGAGAGTGCTCTGCTCTCCCCGTCTCCTGCTCCTGGCTGCAGTGCGCCGCTGAACGTATCAGGATCAGGTCTCAGGCATCCGGAGGAGCTCCTAGCACCCACGAACTCCTGAGGCAATCGCTACTGGTGCTGAGCTGGGGCTGGACTGATATATATACAGGGGCTGGGGGCTGGCTGTGGCTGGGCTGATGTATATACAGGGGCTGGGGGTTGGCTGTGGCTAGGCTGATGTATATACAGGGGCTGGGGGTTGGCTGTGGCTAGGCTGATGTATACACAGGGGCTGGGGGTTGGCTGTGGCTAGGCTGATGTATATACAGGGGCTGGGGGTTGGCTGTGGCTAGGCTGATGTATACACAGGGGCTGGCTGTGGCTGGGCTGATGTATACAAAGGGGCTGGGGTTGGCTGTGGCTGGGCTGATGTATATATGGGGGCTGTCTGTTACTGGGCTGATGTATACACGAGCTGGGGGCTGGCTGTGGCTGGGCTGATGTATACCCAGGGGCTGGCTGTGGCTGGGCTGATGTATACACAGAGGCTGTTGGCCGGCTGAGGCTGGGCTGATGTATATACAGGGGCTGGCTGCAGCTGGGCGGCTGTATATACAGGGACTTGGGGCTAGCTGTGGCTGGGCTGATGTTTACATAGGGGCTGGGGGTTGGCAGGGGCTGGGCTGACGTATATAGAGGGGCTGGGGGTTGGCTGTGGCTGGGTTGATGTATATATAAGTGTTGGCTGTGGCTGGGCTGATGTATATACAGGAGCTGGGGGCTGGATGTGGCTAGGCTGATGTATACAGAGGGGTTGGCTGTGGCTGGGTTGATGTATATATAAGGGTTGGCTGTGGCTGGGCTGATGTATATACAGGGGTTGGGGGCTGGCTGATGTATATACAGGTGCTGGCTGTGGCTGGGCTAATGTATGTATATACAGGGGCTGGGGGCTGGTTGGGCTGATGTTTATACAGGGGCTGGGGGCTGGCTGTGGCTGGGCTGATGTATATACAGGGGTTAGGATGATGTATATAAAGGTGGTGCTGGGCTCAGTGGGCTGGGGATGGTGATATATACAGGTGTTGCTGGGTTCAGTGGGCTGAGGCTGGTCTTGATGTATATAGAGATGCAGGGCTCAGTGGGCTGGGGCTGGTGATGATGTATATACAAGTATGGGACTCATTATACTGTATGGAACAATATATGTGGCTTATTATTCTGTATGGAGCAATATTTTGGGGCTCATTATTCTGTATGGAGTAATATATGGGGCTCATTATACTGTATGGAGCACTATATGGTGCCCAAAATACTGTGTGGAGCAATATATGGGACTCATTATACTGTATGGAGCAATACATGGGACATGTTATTCTGTATGGAGCGCTATGCGGTGCCCACAATACTGTATGGAGGACTATGTGGTGCCCATAATTCTGTATGGAGCAATATATGGGGCTCATTACACTGTATGGAGCAATATATGGGGCTCACTATTCTGTATGGGGCACTATGTGGTGCCCAGAATACTGTATGGAGGACTATACTATCTGATTTATGACCTATTGTAGAATGTACAATAGTTATCACTCATGCAATGTATGGGGGGCTGTATATGTGTTTGTGGGGGGGCGCCGTTTTATAGTTCACCTCAGGCAGCAGTGTGGCTAGGTTCACCTCTGCCTATAAGCAAAATAAAAAAAATATTATTATTCTTGCTGTGCTTTATACCTCGCAGCGCTCCCCCAGTTAGCACTGGTGTCTTCTGATCCCCTGCCTGGGCCGCAGCGAATGAGGGCTTTAGGACCCGGAAGCACCATGTGACCGGTTATGTCGCCTGGTCACATGGTGCTGTTTAAGGTCCTGTGACTGGGGCAGATGACAGACATGTGTGGACCCATCCTTAGACAATGCAAACTTAGACTAGACAGTCTTAATACAACAGATCTAAACCAGAAATTAAGCTTGTGCATATTTTAAAGGGAACTTGACAGCAGATCATTTCTGACCATTTCATAGACAGTGGGAATCAGATACTGACTGTGTTATTGCAGCCATGTGTGTTTAACAATAAAACGCTCTATCACTTCAGAGTGAACATAGTCTGAAAAGTCAGCTGGCTGTGGGCTATGCTTCGCAGCTGAATAGTAAAGAGGCAGGTCCCCTGTGACTTCTACTCTCCCCACTCATCTTGACTGGTGGGTGTCTTCCTATGTGTGTATAGGCAGAGGCATACAATAAGCATCCCATCATTTAGAATGAATTCTGCATGTTTTGTGCACATGATGCGTTTTTCTCCGCGAAAAAAACGCATCGCGGTAAAAAACGCAGCATGTTCATTAATTTTGCAGGTTTTTTGCGGATTTCCCCCTACAAAATGCATTGGGAAATGTCCGGAAAGAAACGCATCAAAAACGCACCAAAACCGCAGCAAAAAAGCGGCAAAACCGCGGCAAAAACGCATGCGGATTTCTTGCGGATTTCTTGCAGAAAATGTCCAGTTTTTCTCAATATTTAGAATTGAGAGTCCTCAGTGGTTGATACCTTTTAATGGCTAACTGAAAAGATGGTAACAAATTGCAAGCTTTCGAGACTACACAGGTCTCTTCATCAGGCAAAGACTAAAACAAATTCTGAAGAATCACATATTTATGCACAACATAGTATAGGAAAAAAAAAAAAGGGGAAAAAAAACCATGGATAAGCCAGGTGACATGAAGCAGAATTACCATGGGTGATAAACAGTTACGTCCATAAATATAAATAAAAAGACATAAATCCATGTGACACATTCATTCCTGCATTAAGAGTGTCAAAGGTCGTCATCAGTTTATATTCCCAGACTCTCCTGTCTTTCTGCGATTTGAAGTTTCCTTTCAATACAAGTAATTTCATGTCCATAATGTTATGATTTGGGAGACAGAAATGTATTGCCACCGGTAGATCCATTCTTTTTTCTCTTATTGTATGGCGATGGGAGTTCATTCTATCCACTGGCTAACACGGTACCAAGATACAGTTTTTCTCAGGAATTTTATGACGACCTTTGACACGCTCACTGATGGAATGAATGTGTCACATGGATTTATGTCTTTTTACATCAACTAAGGAACTTGCCCCTCAGACCATGAAGGGTCATTACAACAGAGACCCTAATCACAGGACAATAAAACAATCCTTATCTAAGAATTGGCCCAATATTTATGGACGTAACTGTTTATCACCCATGGTAATTCTGCTTCATGTCACCTGGCTTATCCATGGTTTTTTTCCCCCTTTTTTTTTTTTTCCTATACTATGTTGTGCATAA
Source organism: Ranitomeya imitator (assembly GCF_032444005.1). Lineage (NCBI taxonomy): Eukaryota > Metazoa > Chordata > Amphibia > Anura > Dendrobatidae > Ranitomeya > Ranitomeya imitator. The sequence goes on from NC_091283.1 coordinate 663,875,099, forward strand.
ATATGTGATTCTTCAGAATTTGTTTTAGTCTTTGCCTGATGAAGAGACCTGTGTAGTCTCGAAAGCTTGCAATTTGTTACCATCTTTTCAGTTAGCCATTAAAAGGTATCAACCACTGAGGACTCTAAATTCTAAATATTTTTCCGTTGTCACTTAGTCAGTATGTCGGTAGTAACAATCTTTCTCTAGTCATCTCGATTTCTCTGGTCAACTCTCTCTCTCTCAGATCCCTCTTCCTCACTGAAGACTGAGGTTTCACTTCACTGGTCTGAATCAAGCTGGTAGTTGCGGCTATAAGCCAGATCACCTACTTTCACAAGTCTGTCCTGATACAGGTTCAGCTATCAACTCCTTCCTTCTCTGCTCCATTTCTCGGGTGGTCTCAAGTTCTCAGGTTGTCTATCTTTCTCAGATCCCTCTGGTCGGCTCCCTTTCTCTCAATTCCTCTGATCGACTCTTACTCAGGTTGGCTTTCTTTCTCGAGTCATCTCGATTTCTCTGGTCTGCTCTCTATCAGATCCCTCTTCCTCACTCAAGACTAAGGCTTCACTTCACTGGTGTGACCCGAGCTGACGCCCCTGAAGAAGGTTGTCGCCAAAACGCGCGTCGGGGTGGACGGGAATGACGTGCAGGTGCAGTGTGACCTCCCACTGTGACCTCCCACTGCGGTATGTAAACGGACTAACTTTGTATTTACAACCTGGTCACATGGATCCATGATAGATGTCCGATACTATGCTTGATCTGCATGATGCAATTACTTGCCTAATATAGGTTTTTGGATATCTCTCTAGGGTTAGTCACGTGCACCCTGACCTGTCCCTTTGGTATGTGTTGGATTTGACGGAGGGGATCTTCCCGCCTGCTATGTTTTATACCTGTTATTGTATTATTAATAAAGTTTTTCACGTTTATATGTATTTTGAGACTTTTTGACTGCTTTTTTTCTTCTTGAGTAATTTCTGTGACCCGAGCTGGTAGATGCGGCCCTGTACGTTTGGATTTCTTTTCCCCTTAATAATAAAGAGCTTCATTTAAAAACTGCCGTTTGTGTTTAATTGTGTTGTATTTTCTAATATATAAAATTGTTTTGGTCTAAAAAATGTACGGTAAGTGTGAAAAACATGCAAAAGAATAGGAAATCAGGAATGGGGCAAACACTTTTTCACACAACTGTACAATGCTCCATACAGTATAATGGGCCCCATATATTGCTCCACACAGTATAATGGGCCCAATCCGAGACTAATTCCATGACACCTACTTTAATACTCACCTGCAGTACCTTTTTTCCAGCTATTTCTAACATTGTCAAACGGAATTTAAATATATGAAGAGATGATCATATAGTAGATCAGCTATTGAATAAAGGCAATAGAGTTGTTTCTAGTAAAGCCACCACCATCGAAAATTGTCTTTCACCCATTCTTTTTAAATCACACTCCACTACCACTAATAAAAACTGGTTATCAGCTAGTGTTTTCCACAAGTTCGGCTCTGCTACTTATAAAACCTGTGTACATGCCATTAAAATGTCCACTATTTCCAGTAGTGATAATAGCTGCATTTATCCTATCACAAGTTTCCTAAATTGTAATACAGATCATGTTATCTATACAAGAGAGAGTACCATCTGTAAACTAAAATATATAGGCTCCATAACTAGAAAACTCAAAACACAAATACACCTCTATGATATTTACTGTAACACCCTTCTAATCGTACTATGTCTAATGTTTGTAAACATTTTGTGGATGGTAATTACAGAAAGACAACCAGTTATTCAATCTATGCGATTGAACAAATATTTAAAAAAGTGCGCTGTGGTAACAGAAGTGACATTACATAGTAGAGAAGCATTTTAGTTCTTTGTCCTAGATACACGGGGTCCTCGAGGTCTGAATATTGGGAAATAAATTTTGTCACATGATTAATTTTATTATAGATCTCTTTGTTTTTATTTTCATTCTTTATTTTTACTTATTAAAGGTTAATTCTCTCGCTATTCTAGCATGTTTTTTTTCCTTTTTCCTGAATCTCACACACCTTTTTCCTAATTAACCTGATGGGATGCTGCCCGACTAATCCTCCTGTCTCCCCGTTATTCCCCAGCCTCTCCTCTCTGCCAGGCCCTTCATTGGCTTCCTATTGCCTAGAGGCTAGAGTTCAAAACCCTTACAATGACATACAAAGCCATTCACAACCTGTCTCCTCCATACATCTGTGACATGGTCTCCCGCACCCTTCGATCCTCTGAAGATCTCCTTATTTACTCCTCTGTCATCTCTTCCTCCCACAACCATATACAAGATTTCTCTCGTGCTTCCCCCATACTCTGGAACTCTCTACCCCAACACATCAGGCTCTCGCCTACCACGGAAACCTTCAAAAGGAACCTGAAGACCTACCTCTTACGAAAAGCCTACAGCCTGCAGTAATCCTCAACCTATTGAACCGCCGCTTGACCAGCTCTACCCTCTCCTAGTGTATCCTCACCCATCCCCTGTAGACTGTGAGCCCTCGCGTGCAGGGTCCTCTTTCCTCCTGTACTTGCTTTCCTTATGTTTATTGTACTTGTCTATATTTGCCCCGTTCACATGTAAAGCGCCATGGAATAAATGGCGCTATGAGAATGTATAATAATAATAATAAGGTTCCTTCCATGATATGGTGTTCATTCACACCAAGTTTAAAGGGAACCTGTCACCCCGAAAATCGTGGGTGAGGTAAGCCCACCGGCATCAGGGGCTTATCTACAGCATTCTGTAATGCTGTAGATAAGCCCCCGATGTTACCTGAAAGAGGAGAAAAAGACGTTATATTATACTCACCCAGGGGCGGTCCCGCTGCTGGTCCGGTCGGATGGGCGTCTCCGGTCCACTGCGGCGCCTCCCATCTTCATTACAAGACGTCCTCTTCTGATCTTCAGCCATGGCTCCGGCTCCGGCGTACTTTGCTCTGCCCTCTTGAGGGCAGGAGCCGTGGCTGAAGATCAGAAGAGGACATCTTGTAATGAAGATGGGAGGCGCCGCAGCGGACCGGAGACGCCCATCCGACCTGACCAGCCCCTGGGTGAGTATAATATAACATCTTTTTCTCATCTTTCAGGTAACATCGGGGGCTTATCTACAGCATTACAGAATGCTGTAGATAAGCCCCTGATGCCGGTGGGCTTACCTCACCCGCGATTTTCGGGGTGACAGGTTCCCTTTAAGAACATGTCCTATTCAAAATGCGTCTGGTGTTCATATATGTTTTTCCTCCCATGTCTCCCCCTTTTCTACAAATATTTTTGGTTTATGTTTTTTTTAAATGTTTACTTTTAAATGAACAATAATAAATCTTGTTGAGTTAGATCATTTTCGTTCCTGCATAATGGGCCCCATACATTGCTCTATACAGTATACAGTATAATGACCCTGTGTATTGCTCTATACAATATAATGGTCCATATATAATGCCCCATAGTAGAGATGGGCGGACACCTGGATGTTTGAGTCCAACAGGTTCGGCTGAACAGCTACAAAAAGTTCGGGTTCGGGTACTAGAACAGTACTCGGATCCGAACCCGGACCCCATTTACTTGAATGGGGGGTACGAACATCCATTGTTTGCCACACTGTCATGTGCATGACAGCGCGGCAAACACTGCTTCTGATCAGCAGTGAAATCATCACCGGCGGTCAGACAGCTGTGGTTTCCACACTGTCAAAAGACTGCATGAGCGCCCAGCTGTGATAGGAGGTATAAAGTTTACCTCCGGTCACCGGTATCAGCTGATGGGACTTCTACTCTCATCAGCCGACGCCTGCTGCCACTAATTACAGTGAGAGCAGGAGCGGCTGATGGGAGTATTCATCAGCCGGCTCCTGTGCTGTAAATAACTAAAAAAACCCGGTGTGGGTTCCCTCGTATTTTTGATAACCAGCCAGGCAAAACTCACAGCTGGGGGCTGCAGCCCTCATCTGTCAGCTTCAGCAAGGCTGTTTATCAAGAATAGAGGGGTCTCCACACCATATTTTTTAATTATTTAAATAAATCATTTTAAAAAACAGCTTGGGTTCCCCCCCATTTTTGACAACAAACCTTGCTACCGCAGACTGCTGAGGGCTGGTATTCTCAAGCTGGTAAGGGGGCATGGATATTAAACCCCCCAGCCTGAAAATAGCAGCCCGGAAAAGGCACCAGTTCTGGCATTTTACCTCGCTTTTCCGACTTGCCCTGTAGCAGTGGCAAGTGGGGTTCATATTTATTGGGTTGATGTCATCTTTGCATTGTCTGGTGACATCAAGCCCACAACTTACTAATCGAGAGGTGTCTATAAGACACCTATTTATTACTAATCCTATAGTTATATTGGAAATAAAGACACAGCCTATTTTGCTCAATACAGTATAATGGGCTCCATATATTGCTCCATATAGTATATATAAAAAAAAAATCAAATACCTCTCCCATTGCCCGCAGCTCTGGTCTTCTCAGCATCTTCTGACTCTCTGCAGTGGTCAGCACAGAGAGCACACTGTAGTGACATCATCTCAACCTCTGCCCTGAGATGTCACAAAGAGTCAGAAGATGCTGAAACACTAGAGCTGCGGGGAATGAGCAGAGGTGACTACTTGGGGGAGTAACAGTCCCAGCACTTTAACTGGGCTCTTCCGAGTCACAAGCCCCATAGTGTACCGGTGTCCCCGACGGTGAGTCGTCCCCCCATTCATCTAGGGCCTCGTAATTTGCCTCCGTGCGACGGGTGGCAACGCCATCCAATGCTTGCACAAATCCTTCTGTCTCTTCATGTAATGCCAGACATAATACTTAGAATTACCCCCAATGTACAGGACACGAAAAGTGCTAGTGTGCAGTTGTATATATACACAGAATAATACAGATACTGAAAATGACATCCAGTCTACAGGGCAGGAAAGTGGTACTGTGCAGATTCCATATTTACAGAAGAGGTTGTGGTGTTAGACAGAATAAGAGTAGATACTTGATACTAAGTAGATAATCTGTGACAAGGGACAATACCCCGTAAGTTTTTTCTTAAGCCATTTCAGGTTTAGCTTTTGGCTTCAAGTTGCGGGGTCACAAGAATTTGACAAAAAGTGAGGGGTTTTCATAGTGGTAGCAGTTGCAAGGATTTTAGGTGACCAGTTTTGTTTGGTTTGTTGGAGCGGTTAGGGAAGGAATTGGGATCAATTTGTAGTTCAAACTTTGAGGTCTGTCTTTTCCATGGGACTTTATTGCTCGCTTTCTTCGGTGCCTCGAGAGTTGGGGAGATTGTGGCCCCTTGCAAGAAGCAGATTGGAGGACTTTTAGCAGTGGATCTTGTTGCTACAGCCCAGGGAATAGAATTTTGGATTCAAAAATCGAAAATGGATCAGGCAGGAAAATGTAGACAGGTAATATTAGGAGCAGTTCCGGAATTCACTATGTGTATTTTACATTGTCTGCAGCTTTTTAATGCTTAAGGGCTAGTCAGGAAGGACCTTTGTTATGAGATGAAGATGGTTCCTTTTTGCCAAAATACCTATTTACCCCACTGCACCGGAAATGTTTAGGGATACTGGGATTAGATTCTTGAAATGAGGGCATTGCAGTTCGCCATTTTGAGTTCAAAAAAGAGGGGGGGGATTTTTGGTTGGCTGATGGTGTGCACTTGAATGCTGTAGGCACTGATCTGTGGGCCTTGGGTTTACAGGATGTGATTAAAAGGGCCATAACATTGCAGTGTAGGGGGTCTCAGGCATTTAAGTTTTTCACAGTGCCCTTGTTGTGGCAGTTGGGAGGTCCTTGAAGTTGGTTCTAAATTGGTCTGGAAGATTTATTAGGATATGGATTCCTCAATTGGAAAATAGGGTCTTTGGTCTGGTAATTTTGGGGGGGACTTGTGACAATAGAATGTTGGTTCCTTACAAGTTTGAATATGGAATGGAACCCTTTGGGGTATGGTTTAGGTTATGTGGGAGTGATTATGGTTTACGGTTTATGGCTTTGGTAATCGCCAGATTTTGGAGCTTCAAGGACCCCATTATTATGTATTAAACGTTTGAATTTATTATGTTTGTTTAAATAAAAGCTGCTGTGGCCAAATTATCCAAACTCCTGTGTTATGTTTTATTCATAAAATGGTTGTAAGTGTGGAGGTTTGGAGTAATAATAATGAAATAATACGAACTGATAATGCAGATATTTCACTGGAAAATTGAAAATACCAGTGTGAAGTTTAGTGAAGTGTTTTCTGCTTGAAAAACTCACTTTTAACTATTCAAAAAACTCTGTGAATATATACTTAGCCTTTATTCAATATGAGCTGTCTATCATACAGTATCATTACACTATGCAGTATCTCATACCATCATACAATATCTCTGTTTCTGCCTATGCAGCAGCTCGACAGTCATCTCAACTGCTGTGCTGCTGCATAGACAGCAACAGGGATACTGTATGATGGTATGAGATACTGCATAGTGTAATGATTATACCAAATGCTGTGTCATCTCGGTCACTGCCTATGCAGAGCACAGCAGCTGATCACAAAGTCAGTAAAGTCACCTCTACAGTTGCACTTGGTACTGCAGCGGAGCTGACTTGCTGTAAATAAAGCTAGTATTTGCTGCTCCCGAGCAGTGATAGTAGAAGCAGTGCCGCTTGTTTGCCGCAAAGTGAACATTTCCTTGGGGCTGGCATTCTGTGCCACATTGACAGAGGAGGTGCAGTTTTGTGCCCACGTAGAACTTGATGCCCCCACACTGCGCCACTGCAATGCTGAATGTTACAGCCTTTATACAACAGGTGTTCAAACACAATGCCTTGTATAACACAACAATTGTGGTAAATTAGGTAATATGATGGTCATTTGAAAGGAAACTCCTGTCTGGTTCATACCAGAGGGGTGTCATTGTGACAGAGGGCAACAGTTAGGGGTACTTAAGGACTGTGAGAAAAACGCATTTTCCCAGGACATTATTAATTCTCTTTCCTATTGTCTGTGTATAAATCTTTTGCTCTCCTATGCACTCACAACCCCCACCAACCCCTTCTTCGGCTATCTTTTCACTCTCAAAGCATCTGTCTTTCTCCTATTCATAGCCCAGCTGGTCCACCCCTCCCCAACAAGATTCCATTTTATCCCTCCAGTGACCAGAACCTGAGGGTCAACGTTCCCTACCTCCTAATTTATGTCTAATGAGCAGAAGATCTGGATACAGGCTGACACATAGCACTGAACATTACAGTGACAGATATATGTGGAGCTAAAAACTGTAAATGGTTTTATACCTCTTAAGAACAGCAGAAGTGTCTGACCAGTCACTCAGAGTTTTGACTTTGAAACATATTATTATTTATTTTAACCCCTTTACCCCCCAAGGTGGTCTGAATGTTAATGACAGGGCCAATTTTTACAATTCTGACCAGTGTCAATTTATGTGGTAATAACTCTGGAACACTTCAGCAGATCCCACTGATTCTGAGAGGTTTTTTTGGGACATTTTGTACTTTATGATAGTGGTAACATTTTCAAACTTTGAATTCTTTTGCGCTTAAATCAGAGGGATGTGTCACACAAAATAGTTAATAAATAACATTTTCCACATGTCTACTTTACATCAGCACAATTTTGGAAACATTTTTTTTTGTTAGGAAGTTATAAGGGTTAAAAGTTAAACAGTGATTTCTCATTTTTACAACACCATTTTTTTAGGGACCACATCACATTTGAACTGACTTTGAAGGGTCTATATGATAGAAAATACCCAAAAGTGACACCATTCTAAAAACTGCACCTCTCAAGGTGCTTAAAACCACATTCAAAAAGTTTATTAACCCTTCAAGTGCTTCACAGGAATTTTTGGAATGTGGGGAAAAAATGAACATTTAACATTTTTAAATTTACTTTAGACCCAAATTTTTTTTATTTTCGCAATGGTAACAGGAAAAATTGGATTCCAAAATTTGTTGGGCGATTTCTTTTGAGCATGCCAATACCCTATATATGGAGGAAAACCACTGTTTGGGCGCACATCAGGGCTCGGAAGGGAAAGAGCGCCACTTGACTTTTTGAATGTAAAATTTCCTGGAATCATTAGCCGATGTCATGTGATGTGCCTAAACAGTGGAAACCCCGCACAAGTGACCCCATTTTGTAAATTAGACCCCTCAAAGAATGTATTTAGATGTGTGATGAGCACTTTGAACCCACAGGTGCTTCACAGAAGTTTATAACGTTGAGTCCTGAAAAAAAAAATCATATTTTCCCTTCAAAAATGTTATTTTAGCCCTAAATTTTGCATTCTCATAAGGGTAAAAGTAGAAATTGCACAATACAATTTGTTGTGCAATTTCTCCTGAGTACGCTGATACCTCATATGTGGGAGAAAACTACTGTTAAGGTACCGTTACACTTAACGATTTACCAACGATCACGACCAGCGATACGACCACGACCTGGCCGTGATCGTTGGTAAGTCGTTGTGTGGTCGCTGGAGAGCTGTCACACAGACAGCTCTCCAGCGACCAACGATGCCGAAGTCCCCGGGTAACCAGGGTAAACATCGGGTTACCAAGCGCAGGGCCACGCTTAGTAACCCGATGTTTACCCTGGTTACCATTGTAAAAGTAAAAAAAAAAAACACTACATACTTACATTCCTGTTGCGTCCCCCAGCGTCAGCTTCCCTGCACTGTGTAAGCACTGGCCGGAAAGCAGAGCAGTGACGTCACCGCTGTGCTCTGCTTTACGGCCGGCCGGCGCTGACACTGGGGGACGCAGGGAAGCTGACGCTGAAGGACGTGACCGGAATGTAAGTATGTAGTGTTTTTTTTTTACTTTTACAAAGGTAACCAGGGTAAACATCGGGCTACTAAGCGCGGTCCTGCGCTTAGTAACCCGATGTTTACCCTGGTTACCAGTTAAGACATCGCTGAATCGGCGTCACACACGCCGATTCAGCAATGTCAGCGGGTGATCCAACGACGAAATAAAGTCCTGATCATTCCCCAGCGACCAACGATCTCCCAGCAGCGGCCTGATCGTTGGTCGCTGTCACGCATAACGATTTCGTTAACGATATCGTTGCTACGTCACAAAAAGCAACGATATCGTTAACGATATCGTTATGTGTCACGGTACCTTTAGGGCGCACAGCAGGGCTTGGAAGGGAAGGAGTGTCATTTGACTTTTTGAGTGTAAAATTTGCTGGAATCATTAGCGGATGCCATGTCATGCCAAGGATTGCCCCTGATGTTCCTAAACAATTGAAACCCCCCACATGTAATCCCATTTTGGAAACTAGACCAATCTGAAAAAAACGTAAATATGGTGAAAATACCAGATTTATATAGTTTTTTTATGTTTGGCTGCTGTCACACACTAAAAGACACTTTTTATTGCAAAAACGCATCACCATATTTTGAGAGCTATCATTTTTCCACATTTCAGCCGACAGAGTCATGTGAGGCCTTGATTTTGCAGGACGGGTTGATGTTTTTATTGGTACCATTTTGAGACACATGACATTTTTTTGATAGCTTTCTATTCCGAGTTTTGGGAGGCAGAATGAACAAAAACCATCAATTCAGGAATTGTTTTGGTGGGGTGTTGAGGTTTATGTCGTTCCATGTGTGGTAAAATTCATAAGACCGTTTTATTCTTCGGGTCATTACGATTACAGCAGGGAACAATCAGATATGAGGAGGCACTAAAATCCAGAAGATTGGGGATGCTCAGGAAAATCTTGGATATGATTGTGAGATAAACATAAGAGAGCGGAAGAGAGAATGAGATCATGTCAGGACTGGAAATTACTTGTAGAGAGGGATCAGGAGATTAGGTTGGAGATATATTATGGAGGAGACAGATTACAAACAACCTTGTAAATCATTTTTAGTAGTACAAACTGGTTTTGCTAGGGAAATTGAAGCCAGTGAAGGGATTGGCAGTGGGGAGAATTGGGGATTAGGGGAAAGGTGGATCATTCAGGCAGCGGAGTTAAAGGGGTTTTCCCAAGAACAAAAGTTCATTTTAATCAATAGTGGATGCTTTCCTGAAACGGAAAGTACTTGCAAGCAGCATAATACAAAGAATAGCAGGTTTACCCAGAATCCTTTGCAGTAGGCGGAGCTATGCAAATCATCTCTTTCCACCCCTGTCTAATCCACAGCGCTTGGAACCGCCAAGCGTGCAATGCTGCGGATTAGTTTCTAAATTTACACAGCCAACCAATTCCTACCTGTGGACACGTGTTTCGGGCTTTAGGCCCTCATCAGCACAGGGCTGAAATTGGTTGGCTGTATGGAGTGGGGCTCGGTGAGCAAGCGATACATGTATGCTAGCCACCTTAGGGAGAGACCCAGGTTGGGCTAAATGTAGCGGGACGAAAGAGACCGAAAAGCCCTCTACTTAAAGGAAATACATAGTGGATGCTTTCCTGAAACGGAAAGTACTTGCAAGCAGCATAATACAAAGAATAGCAGGTTTACCCAGCATCCTTTGCAGTAGGCGGAGCTATGCAAATCATCTCTTTCCACCCCTGTCTAATCCACAGCGCTTGGAACCGCCAAGCGTGCTATGCTGCGGATTAGTTTCTAAATTTACACAGCCAACCAATTCCTACCTGTGGACACGTGTTTCGGGCTTTAGGCCCTCATCAGCACAGGGCTGGAATTGGTTGGCTGTATGGAGTGGGGCTCGGTGAGCAAGCGATACATATATGCTAGCCACCTTAGGGAGAGACCCAGGTTGGGCTAAATGTAGCGGGACGTCCTGCTACATTTAGCCTAACCTGGGTCTCTCCCTAAGGTGGCTAGCATATATGTATCATTTTAATCAATACATCTTGGACTAATAATAACTTCCACAACTGAATTAGTTAAAATAAAATGTTCCTGTGCCGAGATAATCTTTTAAAGGTGCCCCAGCTGTGTACTGTGTAATGGCTGTGTCTGACCGTACAGGTACATGGTCTGATCATACCATATCTCCTGGGCAGGGGGGCAAAAGAATATACAGACATTACAGCAGGGGATCACAGCTGATATTTTCTTTGAAGTAAAATATTGTTTAAAAACAGGCAGCAAAATGTTTTACCTCAGAGAAAGAATCAGCTGTGATCCCCTGCTGTAATGTCTGTATATTCTTTTGCTCCCCTGCCCAGGAGATATGCTATGATCACACCATATTCCTGAACGGTCAGACACGGCCATTACACAGTACACAGCAGGGGCACATTTATAAGATTATCTCAGCACAGGGACATTTTATTTATTACATCCAATTGTGGAAATTGTTATTAGTCCAAGATCTATTGATTTAAATAAAACTTTGTTCGTGGGACAACCCCCTTGAGGACAGACTGGAAAGGTGCAAGAGTTTGTCTGGAGGCCAAAATGGAGGACATTGCAGTATTTGAGATGATAAGGACATGTAATAACACTTTAGTAGATTTGGAGTTGAAGAAAGGAAGGATTTTGGAAATATTTTCAAGTTGGAGGCAGCAGGAGCTGGTAAGGGCTTGAAGGCATATTTTGAAGGACAGGGCAGAGTCAAGGGTTGCATTGAGACAGTGAAATTGTGATGTTGTCTATTGTTATACTGTAAGTAGTTATAAGTAGTTCTGATAGGAAGTTGAATTAGGTGGCGGAAAGATGATGAGTTTGATTTTGTCCATCTACTACTTCTACTTGAGGGGGATGATTTATCAGTTTAGCCCAGAAATGTGAGGCAACAAAGAAATATGGCAAAAGGAAGAGGAGGTGGCAAAGCATGACCACCTGACAAGTTCATTTCATTTTACACCACAAAAATGTCAAATTATGGTAGAAATACACTCCAGTTGTAATACATTTTTTAAGTTTTAAGCCAAATTTATTAAAAGGCATGCACCGGATTTTGGCACATCTGCCTGGATCAAGACGGGCACAAATATTAAAGTTGCAACAAAGAAAAGAAAAAGAGCTACTTTTTGAACCGATTTAAATTACTGAGCATACAATTCAGGATTTTGCCCCTGCTCACCTGAGTGTGCTGAGGCAGACACAACACTGGAAATAGCTCATCAAGATTCTATGTAGGCTGCTGCACCAATTGACCGGTCCAAAGCGTTGGCACAGAACAGTGAATTAGACCAAGAAGAAAGTACAATATCACTCGGGCGTTGCCGTGAAGGAGGGGAGGTAGATTCAAGGTAAAAAACAATTTATTGAACTATGTGTTTCAGGGACGGTCAGTCCTCTTCATTAGGTGTAATAAACAGGATGTCATTCCCAACCCATAAAGTGGTAGGAGATGATGTAGCAATTACATCAAAGGCATTAACCCCTTAGGCTGGTTTCACATTTGCGGCGGACGAAGGCTTTGCGGAGGACTGCATAGTTCCTCCCGTCAAGCCCCGCCCACTGCCACATCTTTTTTCAGCTCCGACTATGTCGGCTTGCATCCTGCGTACCCTATCTTCAACATTTAAGGCTGGTTTCACATTTGCAGATGAGGGCTTTGCGGAGGACTGCATAGTTTCTCCATTAAGCCCTTCCCACTGTCACGCCTCTTTTTCAGCTCCACCTACGTTGGCATGCGTCCTGCGTACCCTATCTTTAATATTGGGTACGCAGGCCATGCGGATGTATGCGGATGCCTCCGCATGCGTTGTTTTCACACTGCGCAGACCCACATCAAACGCAACATGTTGCAATTTGTCACGGTCGGCACAGCGTGAAAACGCCGCATGAGGAGGCATCCGCATACATCTGCATGGCCTGCGTACCCAATATTAAAGATAGGGTACGCAGGACGCATGCCAACGTAGGTGGAGCTGAAAAAGAGGCGTGACAGTGGGAAGGGCTTAATGGAGAAACTATGCAGTCCTCCGCAAAGCCCTCATCTGCAAATGTGAAACCAGCCTTTCTTGCATAGATAAACAATCCAATACGCTATCCCAGAAAATTATACCCCATTACCGGTACCAGATATCATATATACAAGTGTGTTATGGCCGGCAATCAGGCAACACAGCGTGCAGTAATCAGCGCACATACAGAGATCTGGCAATAACCAAAAACAATAGGACGAGCTCTGAGACGTGGAATCTCTGTAGACTGCAGTACCTGATCTATCCTCACACAACTATAAGCAGCAGTGGATTGCGCCTATCACTACCTATGCAACTCGGCACTGCCTGAGGAGCTGACTAGCCTGAAGATAGAAATACAAGCCTGACTTACCTCAGAGAAATACCCCAAAGGAATAGGCAGCCCCCCACATATAATGACTGTTAGCAAGATGAAAAGACAAACGTAGGAATGAAATAGATTCAGCAAAGTGAGGCCCGATATTCTAGACAGAGCGAGGATAGCAAAGAGAACTATGCAGTCTACAAAAAACCCTAAAACGAAAACCACGCAAAGGGGCAAAAAGACCCACCGTGCCGAACTAACAGCACGGCGGTGCACCCCTTTGCTTCTCAGAGCTTCCAGCAAAAGTTAATAGCAAGCTGGACAGAAAAAACAGAAAACAAACTAGAAGCACTTATCTAGCAGAGCAGCAGGCCCAAGGAAAGATGCAGTAGCTCAGATCCAACACTGGAACATTGACAAGGAGCAAGGAAGACAGACTCAGGTGGAGCTAAATAGCAAGGCAGCCAACGAGCTCACCAAAACACCTGAGGGAGGAAGCCCAGAGACTGCAATACCACTTGTGACCACAGAAGTGAACTCAGCCACAGAATTCACAACAGTACCCCCCCCTTGAGGAGGGGTCACCGAACCCTCACCAGAACCCCCAGGCCGACCAGGATGAGCCACATGAAAGGCACGAACAAGATCTGGGGCATGGACATCAGAGGCAAAAACCCAGGAATTATCTTCCTGAGCATAACCCTTCCATTTGACCAGATACTGGAGTTTCCGTCTAGAGACACGAGAATCCAAAATCTTCTCCACAATATACTCCAATTCCCCCTCCACCAAAACAGGGGCAGGAGGCTCCACAGATGGAACCATAGGTGCCACGTATCTCCTCAACAATGACCTATGGAATACATTATGTATGGAAAAGGAGTCTGGGAGGGTCAGACGAAAAGACACCAGATTGAGAATCTCAGAAATCCTATACGGACCAATAAAACGAGGTTTAAATTTAGGAGAGGAAACCTTCATAGGAATATGACGAGAAGATAACCAAACCAGATCCCCAACACGAAGTCGGGGTCCCACACGGCGTCTGCGATTAGCGAAAAGCTGAGCCTTCTCCTGGGACAAGGTCAAATTGTCCACTACCTGAGTCCAGATCTGCTGCAACCTGTCCACCACAGAATCCACACCAGGACAGTCCGAAGACTCAACCTGTCCTGAAGTGAAACGAGGATGGAACCCAGAATTGCAGAAAAATGGAGAGACCAAGGTAGCCGAGCTGGCCCGATTATTAAGGGCGAACTCAGCCAACGGCAAAAATGACACCCAATCATCCTGGTCAGCGGAAACAAAACATCTCAGATATGTTTCCAAGGTCTGATTGGTTCGTTCGGTCTGGCCATTAGTCTGAGGATGGAAGGCCGAGGAGAAAGATAGGTCAATGCCCATCCTACCACAAAAGGCTCGCCAGAACCTCGAGACAAACTGGGAACCTCTGTCAGAAACAATATTCTCAGGAATGCCATGTAAACGAACCACATGCTGGAAGAACAAAGGCACCAAATCAGAGGAGGAAGGCAATTTAACCAAGGGCACCAGATGGACCATTTTAGAAAAGCGATCACAGACCACCCAAATGACCGACATTTTTTGAGAAACGGGAAGGTCAGAAATGAAATCCATCGAAATATGTGTCCAAGGCCTCTTCGGGACCGGCAAGGGCAAAAGCAACCCACTGGCACGTGAACAGCAGGGCTTAGCCCTAGCACAAATTCCACAGGACTGCACAAAAGCACGCACATCCCGTGACAGAGATGGCCACCAGAAGGATCTAGCAACCAACTCCCTGGTACCAAAGATTCCTGGATGACCGGCCAGCACCGAACAATGAAGTTCAGAGATAACTTTACTAGTCCACCTATCAGGGACGAACAGTTTCTCGGCCGGACAACGATCAGGTTTATTAGCCTGAAATTTCTGCAACACTCTCCGCAAATCAGGGGAGATGGCAGACACAATGACTCCTTCCTTGAGGATACTCGCCGGCTCAGATAACCCCGGAGAGTCGGGCACAAAACTCCTAGACAGAGCATCCGCCTTCACATTTTTAGAGCCCGGAAGGTATGAAATCACAAAATCAAAACGAGCAAAAAATAACGACCAACGGGCCTGTCTAGGATTCAAGCGCTTGGCAGACTCAAGATAAGTAAGGTTCTTATGATCAGTCAATACCACCACGCGATGCTTAGCACCCTCAAGCCAATGACGCCACTCCTCGAATGCCCACTTCATGGCCAGCAACTCTCGGTTGCCCACATCATAATTACGCTCAGCAGCAGAAAATTTCCTGGAAAAGAAAGCACATGGTTTGAACACTGAGCAACCAGAACCTCTCTGTGACAAAACCGCCCCTGCACCAATCTCAGAAGCATCAACCTCGACCTGGAACGGAAGAGAAACATCAGGTTGACACAACACAGGGGCACAGCAAAAACGACGCTTCAACTCCTGAAAAGCTTCCACGGCAGCAGAAGACCAATTAACCAAATCAGCACCCTTCTTGGTCAAATCGGTCAATGGTCTGGCAATGCTAGAAAAATTACAGATGAAGCGACGATAAAAATTAGCAAAGCCCAGGAATTTCTGCAGACTTTTTAGAGATGTCGGCTGAGTCCAATCCTGGATGGCCTGAACCTTAACCGGATCCATCTCGATAGTAGAAGGGGAAAAGATGAACCCCAAAAATGAAACTTTCTGCACACCGAAGAGACACTTTGATCCCTTCACGAACAAGGAATTAGCACGCAGTACCTGGAAAACCATTCTGACTTGCTTCACATGAGACTCCCAATCATCTGAGAAGATCAAAATGTCATCCAAGTAAACAATCAAGAATTTATCCAGATACTCACGGAAAATGTCATGCATAAAAGACTGAAAAACAGATGGAGCATTGGCAAGTCCGAACGGCATCACCAGATACTCAAAATGACCCTCGGGCGTATTAAATGCCGTTTTCCATTCATCTCCCTGCCTGATTCTCACCAGATTATACGCACCACGAAGATCAATCTTAGTAAACCAACTAGCCCCCTTAATCCGAGCAAACAAGTCAGAAATCAATGGCAAGGGATACTGAAACTTAAGTGATCTTATTAAGAAGGCGGTAATCAATACACGGTCTTAGCGAACCATCCTTCTTGGCTACAAAAAAGAACCCTGCTCCCAATGGTGACGACGATGGGCGAATATGTCCCTTCTCCAGGGACTCCTTCACATAACTGCGCATAGCGGTGTGTTCAGGTACGGACAAATTAAATAAACGACCCTTAGGGAATTTACTACCAGGAATCAAATCGATAGCACAATCACAATTCCTATGCGGAGGTAGGGCATCAGACTTGGACTCTTCAAATACATCCTGAAAGTCCGACAAGAACTCTGGGATGTCAGAAGGAATGGATGACGAAATAGACAAAAATGGAACATCACCATGTACTCCCTGACAACCCCAGCTGGTTACCGACATAGAGTTCCAATCCAATACTGGATTATGGGTTTGTAGCCATGGCAACCCCAACACGACCACATCATGCAAATTATGCAGTACCAGAAAGCGAATAACTTCCTGATGTGCAGGAGCCATGCACATGGTCAGCTGGGCCCAGTACTGAGGCTTATTCTTGGCCAAAGGTGTAGCATCAATTCCTCTCAACGGAATAGGACACCGCAAAGGCTCCAAGAAAAATCCACAACGTTTAGCATAATCCAAATCCATCAGATTCAGGGCAGCGCCTGAATCCACAAACGCCATGACAGAATACGATGACAAAGAGCACATTAAGGTAATGGACAAAAGGAATTTGGACTGTACAGTACCAATAACGGCAGAGCTATCGAACCGCCTAGTGCGTTTAGGACAATTAGAAATAGCATGAGTAGAATCACCACAATAGAAACACAGTCTGTTCAGACGTCTGTGTTCTTGCCGTTCTACTTTAGTCATAGTCCTGTCGCACTGCATAGGCTCAGGTTTACTCTCAGACAATACCGCCAGATGGTGCACAGATTTACGCTCGCGCAAGCGACGACCGATCTGAATGGCCAAGGACATAGACTCATTCAAACCAGCAGGCATAGGAAATCCCACCATTACATCCTTAAGAGCTTCAGAGAGACCCTTTCTGAACAAAGCCGCTAGTGCAGATTCATTCCACAGAGTGAGTACTGACCACTTCCTAAATTTCTGACAATATACTTCTACATCATCCTGACCCTGGCATAAAGCCAGCAGATTTTTCTCAGCCTGATCCACTGAATTAGGCTCATCGTAAAGCAATCCCAGCGCCTGGAAAAATGCATCAACATTAGTCAATGCAGAATCTCCTGGTGCAAGAGAAAACGCCCAGTCCTGTGGGTCGCCGCGCAAAAAAGAAATAATAATCAAAACCTGTTGAATAGGATTACCAGAAGAATGAGGTTTCAAGGCCAAAAATAGCTTACAATTATTTCTGAAGCTCAGGAACTTAGTTCTGTCACCAAAAAACAAATCAGGAATCGGAATTCTTGGTTCTAGCATCGATTTCTGATCAATAGTATCTTGAATCTTTTGTACATTTACAACGAGATTATCCATTGAGGAGCACAGAGCCTGAATATCCATGTCCACAGCTGTGTCCTGAAGCACTCTAATGTCTAGGGGAAAAAAAAGACTGAAGACAGAGCTAAGAAAAAAAAATGATGTCAGGATTTCTTTTTTCCCTCTATTGGGAATCATTGGTGTGGCTCCTTGTACTGTTATGGCCGGCAATCAGGCAACACAGCGTGCAGTAATCAGCGCACATACAGAGATCTGGCAATAACCAAAAACAATAGGACGAGCTCTGAGACGTGGAATCTCTGTAGACTGCAGTACCTGATCTATCCTCACACAACTATAAGCAGCAGTGGATTGCGCCTATCACTACCTATGCAACTCGGCACTGCCTGAGGAGCTGACTAGCCTGAAGATAGAAATACAAGCCTGACTTACCTCAGAGAAATACCCCAAAGGAATAGGCAGCCCCCCACATATAATGACTGTTAGCAAGATGAAAAGACAAACGTAGGAATGAAATAGATTCAGCAAAGTGAGGCCCGATATTCTAGACAGAGCGAGGATAGCAAAGAGAACTATGCAGTCTACAAAAAACCCTAAAATGAAAACCACGCAAAGGGGCAAAAAGACCCACCGTGCCGAACTAACAGCACGGCGGTGCACCCCTTTGCTTCTCAGAGCTTCCAGCAAAAGTTAATAGCAAGCTGGACAGAAAAAACAGAAAACAAACTAGAAGCACTTATCTAGCAGAGCAGCAGGCCCAAGGAAAGATGCAGTAGCTCAGATCCAACACTGGAACATTGACAAGGAGCAAGGAAGACAGACTCAGGTGGAGCTAAATAGCAAGGCAGCCAACGAGCTCACCAAAACACCTGAGGGAGGAAGCCCAGAGACTGCAATACCACTTGTGACCACAGAAGTGAACTCAGCCACAGAATTCACAACACAAGTGCTTCTCACTAAATAATAATATCATCAAAAAGTTAATTTATTTCAGTTCTTCAATACAAGAAGTGAAACTCATATATTATATAGAGTCATTACAAACAGAGTGATCTATTTCAAGTGCTTATTTCTGTTAATGTTGATTATGGCTTACAGCCAATGAAAATCCAAAAGTCATTATCTCAGTAAATTAGAATAATTAACAAAACATACCTGCATAGGCTTCCTAAGCATTTAAAAAAGTCCCCGAGTCTGTTTCAGTAGGCTCCACAATCATGAGGAAGACTGCTAACTTGACAGATGTCCAGAAGGCAGTTATTTACACACTTCACAAGGAGGGTAATCCAAAAAAGGTCATTGCTAAAGATGCTGGCTGTTCGCAGAGTGCTGTATCAAGCATATTAATGGAAAGTTGAGTGGAAGAAAAAAGTGTGGTAGAAAAAGGTGCACAAGCAACCGGAATAACTGCTGCCTTGAAAGAATTGTTAAGAAAAGGCCATTCAAAAATTTTGAGGAGATTCATAATGAGTGGACTGCTGCTGGAGTCATTGCTTCAAGAGCCACCACACAGAGATGTATCCAGGACATGGGCTACAAGTGTCGCATTCCTGGTGTCAAGCCACTCATGACCAATAGATAACGCCAAAAGCATCTTACCTGGGCCAAGGAGAAAAAGAACTGGACTGTTGCTCAGTGGTCCAAGGTGTTGTTTTCAGATCAAAGTAAATTTTGCATTTCATATGGAAATTAAGGTCCCAGAGTCTGGAGGAAGAGTAGAGAAGCATACAATCCAAGCTGCTTGAGGTCTAGTGTGAAGTTTCCACCATCAGTGATGGCTTGGGGAGCCATAGCATCTGCTGGTGTAGATCCACTGTGTTTTAGCAAGACCAAAGTCAATGCAGCCATGTACCAGGAAATTTATAGAGCACTTCATCCTTCCCTCTGCTGACAAGCTTTTGGGAGATGTAAATTTAATTCTCCAGCAGGACTTGGCACCTGTCCACACTGCAAAAAGTGCCAATACCTGGTTTAAAAACAACAGTATCACTGTGCTTGATTGGCCAGCAAATTCACCTGATGAGACTTTGCCTCATTTTTCAAGCAGAAGATTGATAACTTCAGAGACAGTTTTGGTTGACAACCTCCAGAGTCCTTCCACCCAACTGCCCAGCCCTCCACCTCGAAAACCAACTTCTCCACCATTACAGAAGATCGACTCTCCATTCTACTCTCAAGATCGCATCTCACCACCTGTGCACTTGACCCGATCCCATCCCACTTCATCCCAAACCTCGCCACAGTCTTCATCCCAACCCTAACCCATCTCTTCAACCTGTCACTAACAACTGGTGTTTTCCCCTCAAGCTTTAAACATGCCTCAATCACACCTATCCTCAAAAAGCCCTCTCTTGACCCATCCTCTGTATCTAGCTATCGCCCTATATCACTTCTCCCCTATGCCTCAAAACTACTGGAACAACACGTCCATCTTGAACTGTCCTCCCATCTCTCTTCCTGCACCCTCTTCGTCCGCTTACAATCTGGCTTCCGGTCACACCACTCCACTGAAAGTGCCCTAAGGTCACCAATGACCTATTACCGCCAAGAGCAAGCGACACTACTCTGTCCTCCTCCTTCTGGACCTGTCCTCTGCCTTTAACACAGTGGACCATCCCCTATTATTACAAACCCTGTCATCCCTTGGCATCACAGATTTGGACCTATCCTGGATCTCGTCATACCTAACAGACTGAACATTCAGCTTCTCCCACTCATACACCACCTCCTCATCTCGTCCCCTATCTGTCGGAGTCCCGCAAGGTTCAGTCCTAAGGCCCCTGCTCTTCTCCATTTACACCTTTGGCCTGGGAAAGCTCATAGAATCTCACGGCTTTCAGCATCACCTCTATGCTGATGACACACAGATCTACATCTCTGGACCAGATATCACCACCCTACTAACCAGAATCCCTCAATGCCTGTGTGCTATTTCATCCTTCCTCTCCGCTAGATTTCTAAAACTTAACATGGACAAAACAGAATTCATCATCTTTTCCCCATCTCACGTGACCCCCCCAACAGACCTATCCATTACAGTAAATGGCTGCCTTCACTCCCCAGTCCCACAAGCTCGCTGCCTCGGGGTAATCCTTGACACTGATCTCTCCTTCAAACCACATGTCCAAGCCTTTTCCACTTCCTGCCAACTTCAGCTCAAAAATATTTCACGGATCCGTACATTCCTGAATCAAGAATCTGCAAAAACCCTAGTCCATGCCCTCATCATCTCCCGCCTTGACTACTGCAACCCCCTGCTCTGTGGCCTCCCTTTGAACACTCTCGCACCCCTCCAATCTATTCTAAACTCTGCTGCCCGACTAATCCACCTGTCACCCCACTATTCCCTGGCCTCTACCCTCTGTTAATCCATTCACTGGCTCCCCATTGCCCAGAGACTCCAGTACAAAACCCTAACCATGACATGCAAAGCCATCCATAACCTGTCTCCTCCATACTTCTGTGACCTCGTCTGCCGGGACTTAACTGCACGCAACCTCCGATCCTCACAAGATCTCCTTCTCTACTCCCCTCTTATCTCCTCTTCCCACAATCGCATACAAGATTTCTCTCGCGCATCACCCCTACTCTGGAACTCTCTACCACAACATATCAGACTCTCACCTACCATCGAAACCTTCAAAAATAACCTAAAGACCTACCTCTTCGGACAAGCCTACAACCTGCAGTAACCACCAATCGACCAAACCACTGCAAATCAGCTCTACCCTCACCTACTGTATCCTCACCTATCCCTTGTAGATTGTTAGCCCTCGCGGACAGGGTCCTCTCTCCTAATGTACCAGTCATGACTTGTATATTGTTTAAGATTATTGTATTTGTTTTTACTATGTACACCCCTCCTCACATGTAAAGCGCCATGGAATAAATGGCACTATAATAAATAATAATCTTAACCCCATAGATTCTCTATTGTCAAGAGGAAGAGGAGAGACACCAGACCCAACAATGCAAACGTGCTGAAGGTTGCTATCAAAGCAACCTGGGCTTCCATAACACCTCAGTAGTGCCACAGGCTAATGGCTTCCGTGCCACAAGCATTGATGCAGTAATTATTCAAAAGGAGCCCTGACCAAGTATTGAGTGCATTTACTGAACATACATTTCAGTAAGCCAACATTTCGGATTTTAAAATCATTTTTTAAGCTGATGTTATAAAGTAGTCTAATTTACTGAGATAATGACTTTTGAGTTTTCATTGGCTGTAAGCCATAATCATCAACATTAACAGAAATAATCACTTGAAATAGATCACTCTGTTTGTAATGACTCTATAAAATATGAGTTTCACTCTTTGTATTGAAGAACTGAAATAAATTAACTTTTTTTGATGATATTCTAATTTAGTGAGAAGCACTTGTACAGAGACAAATTTATACAGCACAGAAGAAACAATAAAGTAACATATAAAATATCCATTAAAAAATCATGCTCATTGTAAAACTATTTTAAAATTCCAAAACAGAATGCAAAACATATATTAGTACTTACCGTGTATTTTCTGTGCATTCATTCAAACCCCCTGGTATCAGCGTGGACAATTTAAAAATCCAAAAGAATTCTCTATTTATAAGTTAACAGGTGTAGAACATGATTGAGTATGCCGGACCTTTTGTTTCGAGACCCCTTGTCTACCTCTTTTAAAAATGGATCAGAAAAAAAATTGGATGTAATCCATTTTATCATATGAAGAAAAATATTCTTAGTTTCTCCGACCCAATAAACAGTAAAATACAAATAACACACAGATGACAATGTGCTTTTTTTTCTCACGGAACCATAGACTTGTATTGGGGAGTTTGGTCTTAAACCACTAATCAATGTCGGACATGTCTCCATTTTGCTTTTGGTTTGTGGACAATTGGTCAGCGAAAAAGAACATCTGTAAAAATAACAGATAATGGGCATACCAAAAACTGATGTGTTAATAGCCTTAACACTTGCACATCTGCATTCTTGACCCCCTTCCGGTTTTGTGCACACGTTCAGTTTCTTTCGTGTTTTTTTCGTGTTTTTTTCGCGCTAAAAAACGCTATAAAAACTCATTAAAAACACATACATTATGCATTCTATCATTTAGAATGCATTCTGCATGTTTTGTGCACATGGATGCGTTTTTTTCCGTGAAAAAAACGCATCGCGGTAAAAAAATGAGCATGTTCATTATTTTTGTGGTTTTTCTGCGTTTTTCCCGCAATTCTATGCATTTGGGAAAAAACGCACAAAAAACGCACCAAAAACGCGTCAAAATCGCGGTAAAATCGCTGTAAAAACGCATGCGGATTTCTGGCAGAAATGTCCGTTTTTTGTCAGGAAAATTTCTGCAAGAAATCCTGACGTGTGCACATACCCTGACTCTCAAAAATACCAATTTGAAAAGGACTGGCATGTACAAAACACTTTTTTTTTTTTTTTTACGTTAACCCCTTAACGACCGCCGATACGCCTTTCAACGGCGGCAGTTAAGGGTACTTAAACCACAGCGCAGAAAAAGTGAAACAGCGCTCCCCAGAGTCGGATTTTCTCTGGGGTCTCGGTTGCCGGGGGTAGCCGAGACCCCAGAGAACATGATTCGGGGGTTTTTTTACGGACTCCCGGGTTGCGATTGCCGGTAATTAACCGTTTACCGGCGGTCGCAAAAAAAACACGATTTCCCATTTAATTTCTCTGTCCTCCGATGTAATCACACATCAGATGACAGAGAAATCTGGTCCCCGATAGCCCCCCGATACTCACCTGTCTCCCCCGATGCTCATCGTGTTCCGGCCAAAAAATGGCGGGCGCATGCGCAGTGCATCCGCCGGTCGGCACCCGGAAGATCTTTGGCAGCCGAGACTCCAAAAAACATGATCGGGGTTGGTTTTTACCGACCCTGTTTTGAAAAAAAAGTGATGTGTCATTCTCTGTCCTCTGATGTGATCGCACATCAGAGGACAGAGAAATAGGAGGATTTGGGGACGCTGTTATACTTACCGGTGTCCCTGGGTCCTCCTGCATCCCCTCCTGCCCGCCGGCTTCTTCATCTGGTAAGAAAATGGCGGGCGCATGCGCAGTAATATTTTGGGGGTGAAAAGATCATTTTTGTGGAAAAAATATGATTTTTTTTATTTTCATGGCTCTACATTATAAACTTCTGTGAAGCATTTGAGGGTTCATAGTGCTCACCACACATCTAGATAAGCTCTTTGGGGGTCTAGTTTCCAAAATGGGGTCACTTGTGGGGGGTTTCTACTGTTTAGGTACATCAGGAGCTCTGCCAATGCAACGTGATGCCCGCAGACCATCCCATCAAAGTCTGCATTCCAAGCGGCGCTCCTTCTCCTCCGAGCCCCGATGGGTGCCAAACAGTGCCCTCCCCCACATATGGGGTATCAGCATACTCAGGACAAACTGGTCAACAGATTTTGGGGTCCAATGTCTCCTGTTACCCTTGAGAAAATAAAAAATTGCAGGCTAAAAAATCATTTTTGAGGAAAAAAAAGGATTTTTTATTTTCACGGCTCTACTTTATAAATTTCTGTGAAGCACATCAGGGGCTCTCCAAACACGACATGGCGTCCGATCTCAATTCCAGCCAATTCTACACTGAAAAAGTAAAATGGCACTCCTTCTCTTCCAAGCTCTGCGGTGCGCCCAAACAATGGTTTACCCTCACATATGGGGTATCGACGTACTCAGGAAAAATTGCACAACAACTTTTGTGGTCTAATTTCTCCTGTTGCCCTTGTGAAAATAAGAATTTGTGGGCGAAAAGATCATTTTTGTGTAAACAAATGTGATTTTTTATTTTCACGGCTCTACGTTATAAACTTCTGTGAAGCACTTGGGAGTTCAAAGTGCTCACCACACATCTAGATAAGTTCCTTAAGGGGTCTAGTTTCCAAAATGGTGTCACTTGTGGGGAGTTTCCACTGTTTAGGTACATCAGGGGCACTCTAAACGTGACATGGCATCCGATCTCAATTCCAGCCAATTCTGCATTGAAAAAAATCAAACGGCGCTCCTTCACTTCCAAGCTCTGCGGTGCGCCCAAACAGTGGTTTACCCCCACATATGGGGTATCGGCGTACTCAGGAGAAATTGCACAACAACATTTATGGTTGCATTTCTGTTTTTACACTTGTGAAAATAACAAAACTGGTTCTGAAGTAAAATGTTTGCAAAAAAAAGTTAAATGTTCATTTTTTCCTTCCACATTGTTTCAGTTCCTGTGAAGCACGTAAAGGGTTAATAAACTTCTTGAATGTGGTTTTGAGCACCTTGAGGGATGCAATTTTTAGAATGCTGTCACGCTTGGTTATTTTCTATCATATAGACCCCTCAAAATGACTTCAAATGTGATGTGGTCCCTAAAAAAAATGGTGTTGTAAAAATGAGAAATTGCTGGTCAACTTTTAACCCTTATAACTCCCTAACAAACAAAAAATTTTGGATCCAAAATTGTGCTGGTATAAAGTAGACATGTGGGAAATGTTATTTATTAACTATTTTTTCTGACATATCTCTCTGATTTAAGGGCATAAAAATATAAAGTTTGAAAATTGTAAAATTTTAAAAATTTTCTCCATATTTCCGTTTTTTTCATAAATAATTGCAAGTAATATCGAAGAAATGTTACCACTATCATGAAGTACAATATGTCACAAAAAAACATTCTCTGAATCAGCGGGATCTGTTAAAACTTTCCAGAGTTATAACCTCATATAGTGACAGTGGTCAGAATTGTAAAAATTGGCTCGGTCATTAAGTATCAAATTGGCTCTGTCACTAAGGGGTTAACAAACATTGCAGCTGGGCCAACAGTGGGATGACCAATCACACATTTGACATTAGGTCTAAGATTTTGATCTGAGAATGTTTTTATTACAGATGAACTTGTTGCAAGCCAGCACATGTCGGAAGCTAATACAAAAAAATCATCGACATACACAGAGAATTTGTGTTCCACTTCAAACCTCTTCAACAAGCAATATCTGAACTGGTTCTTACAAAGAGGAAAAACAGTTCTAGGTTCAGTATGACTATGAGAGGAGTTGGGGCAGCCCTGCTGGGTACCATTAGTGATCTTGAATTCTGAGAAAAGGCAACCGTAAACTTTAACCAATGCATTGATGTCCCAAGACAATTTGGAATAAAGTCATGTGAAGAAAAGTCTAATCTACCCAAAAAAATTTCCGGATCTGAAAATAAAAGCATGAGCAGGATTTTAGCTATATGTGCATGCTGGATCAGGTTGATAGCATGGGAAGTGTTTACTAAGCCTCTCAGTTTGGAATGAAGTTGCCTGGTGCTATAATGGATCCTTTGGCCCAAATGAGGAGATAAGGTGCTAAGATTGTAGCAAAAGCTTTGTGTTGACGCTTATAAGGGAGATCGGTCTTTAACTAGCACAGAATGAAGAATCTTTGCCTCCCTTGGGAATTGCAGACATATATGCTATTAGGGCATCTGTTGGAAAAGAGGTACCCTTTGCGAGTGAATACAGGACAGAAACAAATTAAGGTAGAATAATATTTGAAAAATATTTGCAGCATGGGAGAGTGAACTAATTTGACCCTGGGGCTTTACCAGTCTGGGCATTCTTAAAAGCTGATCTCAAATCCGGGTCAGTAATTGGTCACGCAGTACAGTACAACTGAGGGTAGAGATGGAAGACCAGAATCAGAGAGAGATGTTGGCAAAGGGCATCCCAGTGACCCGATAGAGAATGTACAAAACACTTTTGGCTGACAATTGGGTGAAAAGTGTGGCAAAAACACTGACATACTGCAGATTTGGAAAAAGCTTTGAGAGTTCAAATCTGCATGGAAAAAATAAGCAGCATGCACATGAGATTTCAGAACGCTCATTCCTTTTGCTGATGCTGTAAAATTCTGTGATTCCCCACCAAAAAATTAATGGGCCTTCGTCAGACACAGTGAAAAAGGAAGTTAACCCTATAGATTGGTTGGTAGAACCAGCTAACATTGATGTAATCTGGCAACAAATATCAAATGGCATATGTATTTCCTCATGATATTCATAACTGCCACACAAGGAAATAATGGCCAGTACAGTTCCGTGGGCAATTAGTAGGTCAACTTTACTTTATTAATCTTCCTGTTTCCTTTTATGCCTTTGTCTTCCAACATCAAATTCTTCCTGGAAAACACAGGGACTGATGCAAATTCTGTGGTGAAACTTATAAAATTCATCCTTACCCACAATTACTTTGAGTTTGAAAAGAAGATCTATCTACAGGAGACTGGCACAGCAATGGGAAGTAAAATGGCCCCACAGTATGCAAATCTTTTCATGGCCAAGCTTGAAAGTGACTTTTTGTCCTCATGTCCCATCAGGCCTCTGGCGTACTACCGCTACATTGATGGCATTTTAATCATCTGGACGGAGTCTGAGCCGCAGCTGAAGACGTTCCATGAACAGTTTAATCAATTTCATCCAACCATCAACTTGACACTCAACTACTCCTGCACTGAAATTAACTTTTTGGACACCATCATTAAGCTGCAGAACAATAAAATAGAGACATCCCTGTATCAGAAGCCAATCGACCGCCCAACATACCTTAAATGGGACAGTTTCCATCCAAAACACATAAAAAACTCTATTGTCTACAGCCAAGCCATCAGATACAATCGTATATGTTCCAACCCAATGGATAGGGCTACCATCCAAGAACAATTGAAAACCAGATTACAAGAGCCACCAGAATATCAAGGAATCACCTGCTACATTACAAAGCTAAAGAAGAAAATAACCGGGTACCTCTAGTAGTTACCTACAATCTTTACTGCAAAAAGATGCCCGCATACAGTCCATTTTCCCAGACCCCCCACTACTGTGTTTTAGGCAGCCCCCAAATCTAAGAAGCATCATTGTCAAGAGCTCCCTGTCCTCTCCAACAGCTACAGGAACCTTTCCTTGCAACCAGAAAAAATGTAAAACCTGTCCATTTATAATGACCACGGACAAGATAAAGATTCCCAATTCACATCAGGACTACAAGATACCAGGTACTTTCAGCTGCGTCACTTCTAATGTGGTGTACCTAATTATTTGTACTAAATGTCCAACTTGGGGTCTGTATGTTGGGGATACAGGGCAGAAACTGAGAACAAGAATGAATTCTCACCGCCACACAATAGGAGAAAAAAGAATGGATCTACCTGTGGCAATACATTTCTGTCTCCCAAATCATAACATTATGGACATGAAATTACTTGTGTTAAAGGGTAGCTTTAAATCCCAGAGACAGAAGAGTCTGGGAATATAAACTGATGATGACCTTTGACACTCACACTGCAGGAATGAATGTGTCGCATGGATTTATGTCTTTTTACATCAACTAAGGAACTTGCCCCTCAGACCATGTGGGGTCATCACAACAGAGACCCTAATCACAGGACAATAAAACAATCCTTATCTAAGAATTGTCCCATTATTTATGGACGTAACTGTTTACACCCATGGTAATTCTGCTTCATGTCACCTGGCTTATCCATGGTTTTTCCCTTTTTTTTTCTATACTATGTTGTGCATAAATATGTGATTCTTCAGAATATGTTTTAGTCTTTGCCTGATGAAGAGACCTATGTAGTCTCGAAAGCTTGCAATTTGTTACCATCTTTTCAGTTAGCCATTAAAAGGTATCAACCACTGAGGACTCTCAATTCTAAATATTTAACATCAAATAGGCAAATTTACCCTGCAAAATTGGTAACATGCTTTATTGTGTTTGTAGTTTTTAAGAAACAGAAAACGTGTTATCTTGCCTAATGTATCATGTTACTTTAAGAAAGATAAACTTATATTGCATTATGTAGAGACAGAAGGAGGTAGATTAGGGTTATATTTAGGTCTGTTTTGTAGAGTCATCAATAAAACACAGCTGGCTTGTAGCTCTGGGAGCTTGGAGCTGGAGGACTAGATCTTAACAAAGGCACATCTGTTCTGTCCGAGACCCCCAACATGACCCCATACATTGAGAGAGACAGATAATGTCAGAAACACAAGGACATCCTGGTGAGATCTCTGACTGCTCATCCTCTCATTGAAAATTTCACTCAAAAGACAAAGATCTGCAAAGCATGTCTCCAAAGCAGTGAGCCTCTGGGTTCTAAAACCAAACTAGGCGCCATAATGTGTCAACGTGTTCCCACAGTATATAGGGTGAAATGTGAGGGTTTTTTTTTTCAGAAAAGTAAATTAAACTCCATAATGCTTTAAAAGGGGTTATACACTACTCGAACAACCCCTTCTCACCTGTGGAGTTCTTCCTGCAATATTGGTGCCAGGTCACCAGGAGCTTGTGTTACATTGTTATGTCACATGCGCCCTTCAGCCAATCCGCGGCCGCTAATGGGTCGCTTCATTCTCACTTTGTTTGGTTGAAGTTTACATACGAAAGAGTGAGCTGCTGCTCTCTGACCACCTCCGAATGTCAGATGGTGCATTAGGTACACAATCTACAAAAGGCCGAATGATTAGGGTGATATAGTAGTACATGAGAAATACTGTAAGTATGCTCATAAACTAACAAGCAAGAATAAGGGTTCTTTACACCATACAACTTTATTCTAACACCTCAAACAATTGTAATCAGATCTCCCGATACTACACCGTGTTCCAAATTATTATGCAAATTGCATTTATGTGTCATAAAGATTTAATTGTTTTGTTTTTCAAATAAAGTCATGGATGGTATTGTGTCTCAGGGCTCAATGGATCACTGAAATCAATCTTAAACACATGTGATAATTAGTTTTCCAGGTAATTCTAATTAAAGGAAAACTACTTAAAAATGATGTTCCACATTATTAAGCAGGCCACAGGTTTCAAGCAATATGGGAAATAAAATGTATATCTCTGCTGCTAAAAAGCGTTAAATAGTGCAATGCCTTGGACAAGGTATGAAAATATTAGATATTTTACGAAAACTGAAGAGTGATCATCATACTGTGAAGAGATTTGTGACTGAAACAGAGCACAGACAGAGTTCATGCAGATAAAGGCATAATGTGGAAGGTTTCTGCCAGACAAATTCATTGGATTAAAGGGAACCTATCACCTGAATTTGGCGGGACCAGTTTTCGGTCATATGGGCGGAGTTTTCGGGTGTTTGATTCACCCTTTCCTTACCCGCTGGCTGCATGCTGGCCGCAATATTAGATTGAAGTTCATTCCCTGTCCTCCGTAGTACACGCCTGCGCAATGCTGCAACTTCCACAAATGAGCATTTTCAGTTCTTTAAAACATATCAACTGTTTAGAAATTTTACTGTGTCTAATAATTTGGAACAGTGCATTTAGAGTTTTTAGTCATTTTGGAGATTACGGTATACTGTTATCATTGGGAGGTTTCAATAAAATTCGATGTATACTCTAACGGGTGATGACTTTTATTAGACTGAGGTTCATTTGCACCGACCATTTAGGAAAATCTGAGAAAAATGTCATTTGCATAATAATTTGGAACATGGTGTAATTGCTTTATTCTTTTTTTAATTTACAGTAATCATTTATCATTGTCAGGCATGTTAATCTAGTCATTTAGTCTAGTCTTTGCAGCTTAGAAAAATAATTGCACATAATTAAGCTTTTTTGCGGTACTATCGTATGGGATCATAGAAATAAGATTGCAAATAGTACAGAATCATGGAGTGTAGAACAGAACAGGATTGTAGGTAATTCTGACCTACCAATACAGGGAAGCACATATTATAACATGTGAAAAATATATGAGATGTCAGAAAATGATCAATTGTTTGTTGTCCTGAACTGACAATATAAACCAAGCAGATAGCCTTGTAAGGAATATATCCATTATAAGGCTATGTGCACAAATTGAAGATTTCCTGCAGAACCGCAGAGTTTTTTTCCGCGGAGAAACGCTGCAGATCCGCAAGTGATTTATAGTACAATGTAAATCAATGGCAAAAAAATGCTGTGCTAATGGTGGGGAAAAATCTGCACGGAAAATGCAGCAGATTCAAAAAAGGACCATGTCAATTCTTTTGTGCAGATCTGCAGCGTTTCTGCAGGGGTAAAAACACATGAAATCCGCACAGAATCCACAGTACATCCGCAGAAAAACTGCACAAAATCCGCAAGAAAAAATGCATCAAATCTGCACCTGCGTTTTCTGCCAAGAGATGCAGAATCCGCACAGAAAATTCCAGAGGCAAATCTGCAACGTGTGCACGTACCCTAAAAATTTTCATTCAAATGTCCGTTTTTCACATACATGTTTGGTGTTTTTCACAGATAGAAAGCGTAGCCATTATAGTCTATGTTCATGTTGCTTTTTTTTGTCAGACTAAGTACTTTGCAAAAACTACCTAAAACAACAACATTCGTTTTTGTTCTGAATCATGGATCAAAAGCACCCAGAGAAACTTATGGGTCACTGAAAATAATGTACAGAACCTGGATGCCATCTAGGTTCTGTCCATGATTAAAGGGGTTGTCCCTTACTTGGACAGCACCTTCTTAATTACTATATTCCTGTTGCAACGAACTTAGCTCCAGGTATCCCGAGGCTCGCCTGACATGGTTATGTCACGGGAGCCCTGCAGCCAATTAGCGGTTGCTAATGGGCTGCAGCACTCACACTTCTCCCAGACGTCTGAGAGTCATCCGATCAATAGCGTCCGCTGACTTTTCTCGAGGGGTGCATAACAATGTGAGGCGAGCCTCGGGATCCCTGGAGCTGACATTTAGTATTGTGTAACAAAATAGGAAAAAAAAATTATTTTTATAAAGCATATGAGAAAATTACTAAAAAAAATCCTGTTAGTAAAAATGGACACACTGACCAAAACTCATAAAAATCTGAACATGACAGCCAATACGTCTTTTAACTGACCTGAGATATAAGAGACTAGCCTCCCCATACAGGTGACAATCCAGCATCTGTAGGTTGTGCACTATAGCTGACAACTTGCTGTATCAGCCACGATCAATGTTGGCACCGTACATATCTGTTTAACCCCTTAGATGCTGCTGTCAATAGTGACTACATCATTATAAATGGATAACAGAGTGTGGGGGCTTCCTCTTTATCCCAATTAGTGCCCTCCGATCATGATTGTGTGGTCCTGATGTTTGCGAAGGTAATTTACGACCAAATAGTGACCTAGAGTCTGACGGCTATAGTTATCTGTTCAGAAGTTAGAGACATTTAGGTGGTAAAAATACACATTTTCATTCCTATCATGTCACTTTTCATTAATTCCTGTAAAGCACCTGAAGGGTTAATAAACTACCTGACAGCAGTTTTCAATATGTCAGGGGGTGCTGTTTTTAAAATGGTATTACGTTTGGGGGTTTCCCAATATATGAGACCCCTAAAGTCACTTCAAACATGGATAGTTCCCTAAAAAATAAAGGTTGTAAATTTCCTTGAAAAAATGAAAATTTGCTGCTACATTTTTAAACCTCCTAAAATGCTAACAAAATGAAAGAACATTTTACAAATGGTGCTGATGTAAAGCAGACATATGGGAAATGTAATTTATTAATGGTTTGCTGTGGTATGACCATCTGGATTAAAGGGATAATCATTCAAACTTTGAAAATTGCAAATTTTTTAACATTTTTCTCACATTTTTGATATTTTTTATAAATAAACACAAAACATATTGACCTAAATTTACCATTATCATAAAGTATAAAAAACAATCTCAAAATCACTGGGATTTGTTGAAGCATTGCAGAGTTATTGCCACATAAAGTGACACTGGTCAGATTTCAAAAATTTGGCTCCGTCACTAAGGGGTTAAAATAGTTTTGTTTGTTTTTTGTGTACAAGAAGTATCATTGACATCTGAATGAGGCTTAAGGTAAGAGCATATAGAATTTCAAAAAAATTCAAATTTTTCGGGTAGAAACTGCTTCAGGAAATGTTCCTTCTTTGTGGAGGATTTTTTTGCTTTATGTAACAGTTTGGAAGAGTATTTGAAGCTTTTTGAGGGAATGAACACACTTACACTTTGGGCTCAGTGAAAAGTTGCAAAATATAAGCACAACTCAGAGTTGCACCTACATTTTTGCAACTTCTGGTGTCATCATCCCACTTCATGGGGTGCAGTTGGGGTGGAACGCCCCAGCTCGTTTAATTCATGACTCCCTGTGCTGTTCCCTATGCTAGAAATCACTGACTGTCTTAGTTTATACAGTAACTATGGGCCGAGGAACTCCCTTTAACCCCTTTCTGACATCGGACGTACTATCCCGTCCATGTGGGGTGGGCCCCTATGACCATGGACGGGATAGTACGTCCAGCGCGATCGGCGGCGCTCACGGGGGGAGCGCCGCCGATCGCGGCCGGGTGTCAGCTGTTTATCGCAGCTGACATCCGGCACTATGTGCCAGGAGCGGTCACGGACCGCCCCCGACACATTAACCCCCGGCACACCGCGATCAAAGATGATCGCGATGTGCCGGCGGTGCAGGGAAGCATCGCGCAGGGAGGGGGCTCCCTGCGGGCTTCCCTGAGACCCCCGGAGCAACGCGATGTGATCGCGTTGCTGCGAGGGTCTTACCTCCCTCCCTGCTCCCTCCAGCCTCGGATCCAAGATGGCCGTGGATCCGGGTCCTGCAGGGAGGGAGGTGGCTTCACAGAAGCCTGCTTAGAGCAGGCACTGTGAAGGCTGCAGCGCTGCATGTCAGATCAGTGATCTGACAGAGTGCTGTGCAAACTGTCAGATCACTGATCTGTGATGTCCCCCCCTGGGACAAAGTAAAAAAGTAAAAAAAAAAAATTCAAATGTGTAAAAAAAAATAAAAAAAAATATTCCAAAATAATGAAAAAAATATATATATATTATTCCCATAAATACATTTCTTTATCTAAATTAAAAAAAAAAAAACAATAAAAGTACACATATTTAGTGTACATAAAACGAGGCAAAAAACAACGCTTTATTATCATACCGCCGAACAAAAAGTGGAATAACACGCGATCAAAAAGACAGAAATAAATAACCATGGTACCGCTGAAAACGTCATCTTATCCCGCAAAAAACGAGCCGCCATACACCATCATCAGCAAAACAATAAAAAAGTTATAGTCCTGAGAATAAAGCGATGCCAAAATAATTATTTTTTCTATAAAATAGTTTTTATCGTATAAAAGCGCCAAAACATAAAAAAATGATATAAATGAGGTGTCGCTGTAATCGTACTGACCCGAAGAATAAAACTGCTTTATCAATTTTACCAAACGCGGAACGGTATAAACGCCTCCCCCAAAAGAAATTCATGAATAGCTGGTGTTTGGTCATTCTGCCTCACAAAAATCGGAATAAAAAGCGATCAAAAAATGTCACGTGCCCGAAAATGTTACCAATAAAAACATCAACTCGTCCCGCAAAAAACAAGACCTCATATGACTCTGTGGACCAAAATATAGAAAAATTATAGCTCTCAAAATGTGGTAACGCAAAAAATATTTTTTGCAATAAAAAGCGTCTTTCAGTGTGTGACGGCTGCCAATCATAAAAATCCGCTAAAAAACCCGCTATAAAAGTAAATCAAACCCCCTTTCATCACCCCCTTAGTTAGGGAAAAATTAAAAAAATGTATTTATTTCCATTTTCCCATTAGGGCTAGGGTTAGAGTTAGGGCTAGGGTTAGGGCTAGGGTTAGGGCTAGGGCTAGGGTTAGGGCTAGGGCTAGGGTTAGGGTTAGGGTTAGGGCTAGGGTTAGGGTTAGGGCTAGGGTTAGGGCTAGGGTTAGGGTTAGGGCTAGGGTTAGGGCTAGGGCTAAGGTTAGGGCTAGGGTTAGGGTTAGGGCTAGGGTTAGGGCTAGGGTTAGGATTAGGGTTAGGGCTAGGGTTAGGGCTAGGGCTACAGTTTGGGTTGGGGCTAAAGTTACAGTTAGGGTTTAGATTACATTTACGGTTGGGAATAGGGTTGGGATTAGGGTTAGGGGTGTGTCAGGGTTAGAGGTGTGGTTAGGGTTACTGTTGGGATTAGGGTTAGGGATGTGTTTGGATTAGGGTTTCAGTTATAATTGGGGGGTTTCCACTGTTTAGGCACATCAGGGGCTCTCCAAACGCGACATGGCGTCCGATCTCAATTCCAGCCAATTCTGCGTTGAAAAAGTAAAACAGTGCTTCTTCCCTTCCGAGCTCTCCCGTGTGCCCAAACAGGGGTTTACCCCAACATATGGGGTATCAGCGTACTGAGGACAAATAGGACAACAACTTTTGCGGTCCAATTTCTCCTGTTACCCTTGGTAAAATACAAAACTTGGGGCTAAAACATATTTTTTGTGGGAAAAAAAAGGATTTTTTATTTTCACGGCTCTGCGTTATAAACTGTAGTGAAACACTTGGGGGTTCAAAGTTCTCACAACACATCTAGATTAGTTCCCTGGGGGGTCTAGTTTCCAATATGGGGTCACTTGTGGGGGGTTTCTACTGTTTAGGTACATTAGGGGTTCTGCAAACGCAATGTGACCTCTGCAGACCATTCCATCTAAGTCTGCATTCCAAATGGCGCTCCTTCCCTTCCGAGCTCTGCCATGCGCTCAAACGGTGGTTTCCCCCAACATACGGGGTATCAGCGTACTCAGGACAAATTGGACAACAAATTGTGGGGTCGAATTTCTCCTCTTACCCTCGGGAAAATACAAAACTGGGGGCTAAAAATAATTTTGGGGGGAAAGATTTTTTTTTTTTAATTTTCACGGCTCTGCGTTACAAACTGTAGTGAAACACTTGGGGGTTCAAAGCTATCACAACACATCTAGATGAGTTCCTTAGGGGGTCTAGTTTCCAAAATGGTGTCATTTGTGGGAGGTTTCTACTGTTTAGGTACATTAGGGGCTCTGCAAATGCAATGTGACACCTGCAGACCATTCCATCTAAGTCCTCATTCCAAATGTAGCTCCTTCCCTTCCGAGCCCTCCCATGCGCCCAAACAGTGGTTCCCCCCCACATATGGGGTATCAGCGCACTCAGGACAAATTGGACAACAAATTGTGGGGTCGAATTTCTCCTGTTACCCTCGGGAAAATACAAAACTGGGGGCTAAAAAATAATTTTTGTGGGAAAAAATTTTTGTTTTATTTTTACGGCTCTCCATTATAAACTTCTGTGAAGCCCTTGGTGGGTCAAAGCGCTCAGCACACATCTAGATAAGTTCCTAAGGGGGTCTACTTTCCAAAATGGTGTCACTTGTGGGGGGTTTCTACTGTTTAGGTACATTAGGGGCTCTGCAAACGCAATGTGACACCTGCAGACCATTCCATCTAAGTCTGCATTCAAATGGCACTCCTTCCCTTCTGAGCCCTCCCATGTGCCCAAACAGTGGTTCCCCCCACATATGGTGTATCATCGCACTCAGGACAAATTGGGCAACAAATTTTGGGGTCCAATTTCTCCTGTTACCCTCAGGAAAATACAAAACTGGGGGCTAAAAAAATAATTTTTGTGGGAAAAAAAATTTTGTTTTATTTTTACGGCTCTGCATTATAAACTTCTGTGAAGCACTTGGTGGGTCAAAGTGCTCACCACACCTCTAGATAAGTTCCTTAGGGGGTCTACTTTCCAAAATGGTGTCATTTGTGGGGGGTTTCAATGTTTAGGCACATCAGTGGCTCTTCAAACGCAACATGGCGTCCCATCTCAATTCCTGTCAATTTTGCTTTGAAAAGTCAAACGGCGCTCCTTCCCTTCCGAGCTCTCCCATCCGCCCAAACAGTGGTTTACCCCCACATATGGGGTATCAGCGTACTCAGGACAAATTGTACAACAACTTTTGGGGTCCAATTTCTTCTCTTACCCTTGGGAAAATAAAACATTGGGGGCAAAAAGATAATTTTTGTGAAAAAATATGATTTTTTATTTTTACTGTTCTACATTATAAACTTCTGTGAAGCACTTGGTGGGTCAAAGTGCTCACCACACCTCTAGATAAGTTCCTTAGGGGGTCTACTTTCCAAAATGGTGTCACTTGTGGGGGGTTTCAATGTTTAGCCACATCAGGGGCTCTCCAAACGAAACATGGCGTCCCATCTCAATTCCAGTCAATTTTGCATTGAAAAGTCAAATGGCACTCCTTCGCTTCCGAGCTCTGCCATGCGCCCAAACAGTGGTTTACCCCCACATGTGGGGTATTGGCATACTCAGAACAAATTGTACAACAATGTTTGGGGTCCATTTTCTCCTGTTACCCTTGGTAAAATAAAAGAAATTGGAGCTGAATTAAATTTTTTGTGAAAAAAAGTTAAATGTTCATTTTTATTTAAACATTCAAAAAATTCCTGTGAAGCACCAGAAGGGTTAATAAACTTCTTGAATATGGTTTTGAGCACCTTGAGGGGTGTAGTTTTTAGAATGGTGTCACACTTGGGTATTTTCTATCATATAGACCCCTCAAAATGACTTCAAATGAGATGTGGTCCCTAAAATAAAATGGTGTTGTAGAAATGAGAAATTGCTGGTCAACTTTTAACCCTTATAACTCCCTAACAAAAAAAAATTTTGGTTCCAAAATTGTGCTGATGTAAAGTAGACATGTGGGAAATGTTACTTATTAAGTATTTTGTGTGACATATCTCTGTGATTTAATTGCATAAAAATTCAAAGTTGGAAAATTGCGAAATTTTCATAATTTTCGCCAAATTTCCGTTTTTTTCACAAATAAACGCAGGTACTATCAAAGAATTTTTACCATTGTCATGAAGTATAATATGTCACGAGAAAACAATGTCAGAATCACCAGGATCCATTGAAGCGTTCCAGAGTTATAACCTCATAAAGGGACAGTGGTCAGAATTGTAAAAATTGGCCCGGTCATTAACGTGCAAACCACCCTTGGGGGTAAAGGGGTTAAATTACGATTTTATTTTAAAGGGGTATACTCAATCATAATTTTTAAAATTGCTAAGTTCTTGTAAAAACAAGAACATTTTCAATTTATCCCTTGTAAAAAAAAGTCCTTTCTATGCTCATAAACAGAGATTTTTAATTCTATAGCTGTTGCTGGTTTCCTAGGCAAAGAACGCACTATGCTTCAGAGCCAGCATGCACTGCTCTGGCTGGATCGCTGGCTCGCAGAGCCTGCCAGTAACTTATCTCTAGGAACAACAAAAGTAAAGGCCATTGAAATTTTAAGATGAGGCCCCCAGTTGAGAGGTCCCTATATACATTAAACTTTCGGATGATCCCGCCAATATCAGTGGGACTTTAGTCTATTGTGTTTAACATAGGAATGGTTCTATGCAGAGGCGTAGCTAGAGCTTTTGCCGCCCGGGGCTGGTCCCGAGCTTGGCGCCCCCCCCCCCCCCCCCCCCCCCGCAGGAATAAGACCTCAGATGTAGAACTTTAATTGTTTCGCCGGTGAATGTTACCATCACATGATCGGGACTGCAAAAATAACCAAGTTCTGCTTACCTGACCGCGCTCCTGCTCTCTCCATGCAGCTGAAACGTGCACTCGCCGGCGACTGACAATGATGTCAGACGCCGGCGACATGCACACTGGGACTGACGTCAGCTGCCAGCCTCAGATTGGCTGGCGGCTGTTAACTATTGACGTGCGGGCGCGGGCCCACACGTCAATAGCGTTAAACAGCTGCAGCGCCGGCCGCAGCCCGGTGACCCACCCCCAGGGCCGGCTCCAGGTTTTTGAGGGCCCCGGGCAAAAGAGTCTCAGTGGGTCCCCCCCCCCCCCCTTTAACACATACCACGATTCATGATGCCCAGATACGGCAGAGAAATCTAGGTATAGTCCAATGCCAGATTTCACTTCTTATATGAGTGACAGCTATTGTAAATTCTACAGTGTATATATACAGGACAGGAGGAGTGGTACTGTGCAGTGTATACATACAGGAGGAGTGGTACTGTGCAGTGTATATATACAGGAGGAGTGGTACTGTGCAGTGTATATATACAGGAGGAGTGGTACTGTGCAGTGTATATATACAGGAGGAGTGGTACTGTGCAGTGTATATATACAGGAGGAGTGGTACTGTGCAGTGTATATATACAGGAGGAGTGGTACTGTGCAGTGTATATATACAGGAGGAGTGGTACTGTGCAGTGTATATATACAGGAGGAGTGGTACTGTGCGGTGTATATATACAGGAGGAGTGGTACTGTGCGGTGTATATATACAGGAGGAGTGGTACTGTGCAGTGTATATATACAGGAGGAGTGGTACTGTGCGGTGTATATATACAGGAGGAGTGGTACTGTGCAATGTATATATACAGGACAGGAGGAGTGGTACTGTGCGGTGTATATATACAGGAGGAGTGGTACTGTGCAGTGTATATATACAGGAGGAGTGGTACTGTGCGGTGTATATATACAGGAGGAGTGGTACTGTGCGGTGTATATATACAGGAGGAGTGGTACTGTGCAGTGTATATATACAGGAGGAGTGGTACTGTGCGGTGTATATATACAGGAGGAGTGGTACTGTGCAATGTATATATACAGGACAGGAGGAGTGGTACTGTGCGGTGTATATATACAGGAGGAGTGGTACTGTGCGGTGTATATATACAGGAGGAGTGGTACTGTGCAGTGTGTATATACAGGAGGAGTGGTACTGTGCAGTGTATATATACAGGAGGAGTGGTACTGTGCAGTGTATATATACAGGAGGAGTGGTACTGTGCGGTGTATATATACAGGAGGAGTGGTACTGTGCAGTGTATATATACAGGAGGAGTGGTACTGTGCGGTGTATATATACAGGAGG
Organism: Ranitomeya imitator; assembly: GCF_032444005.1. Taxonomy (NCBI): domain Eukaryota; kingdom Metazoa; phylum Chordata; class Amphibia; order Anura; family Dendrobatidae; genus Ranitomeya; species Ranitomeya imitator. Next base: position 663,914,562 of record NC_091283.1, read on the forward strand.
AGTGGTACTGTGCAGTGTGTATATACAGGAGGAGTGGTACTGTGCAGTGTATATATACAGGAGGAGTGGTACTGTGCAGTGTATATATACAGGAGGAGTGGTACTGTGCGGTGTATATATACAGGAGGAGTGGTACTGTGCAGTGTATATATACAGGGCAGTGGTACGGTGCAGTGTATATATACAGGGGAGTGATGGTACTGTGCAGTGTATATATACAGGGGCAGTGGTACTGTGCATTGTATATATACAGGGCAGTGGTACGGTGCAGTGTATATATACAGGGGCAGTGGTACTGTGCATTGTATATATACAGGGCAGTGGTACGGTGCAGTGTATATATACAGGGGCAGTGGTACTGTGCATTGTATATATACAGGGCAGTGGTACGGTGCAGTGTATATATACAGGGGAGTGATGGTACGGTGCAGTGTATATATACAGGGGCAGTGGTACTGTGCATTGTATATATACAGGGCAGTGGTACGGTGCAGTGTATATATACAGGGCAGTGGTACTGTGCATTGTATATATACAGGGCAGTGGTACTGTGCATTGTATATATACAGGGCAGTGGTACTGTGCATTGTATATATACAGGGCAGTGGTACGGTGCAGTGTATATATACAGGGCAGTGGTACGGTGCAGTGTATATATACAGGGCAGTGGTACGGTGCAGTGTATATATACAGGGGAGTGATGGTACTGTGCAGTGTATATATTTCAGCAGCCGCCCAGCCCAGGCCCCCAGCACTTGTCCTGTATATATATTATATATACTGTCATGCAGGCTGTATAGATACAGTATATACATATACAGGACAGGTGCTGGGGACCTGGGCGGCTGCTGAAGTATATAATATACAGTATATCAGCTGTGGCCGCCCCAGGTCACCCAGACTGTCAGAATACAGGGATACATCGCACTCACTCAGGGCGGCAAGGCTTGCCAAGGAGTTCCTCCAGAATCTGCCTGTCCTGATGTAAGTTCAGCAGTCAGCGAGGGGCGGGCGGAGGAGCAGAGCAGGAGAACTCTCCGCCCACAAAACAATGTCACGCTGGCTGCCTTGTTAACCCCGATGTGCCCTGCACTGCCTGGCCCTGCACTGACTGAAGAGATGCTTGTGCCAGCAGGGCTAGATGCCCGCCCCCCGCATTGTGCCGCCCGGGGCGGCCCGCCCCCCCCGCACCCCCCTTCCTACGCCACTGGTTCTATGGTTACAAGGAAAGAGCAGTTTATCAGGCCATGCTGAGATACTATATGTGTACCAAAGTCCCCACTGTAAGCTCCAGGTAGTGAAGGAGAAGAGTGCTATTCCTGTAGTGGAGAGTGTTCCAGAACCACGGATAGATGTATTCCGAGCCAACGTCTGCCAGCTGGTGAACAGGTGGTTGGAGACACCAGGAGGGGTGTTTATTAAGAGGGCCCAAGACTGGTGGGAGACAGGACTCAGAGTCAAGGAGGGAACTGCCTGGAGAAGACAGTTGTAAGATACTCGCAGAGTGTGTGAGAGTTTGGAATCAGAAGAGATCACCAGGGAGTAAGAACAATGGGTTTGAGCTTGGGCCTCTCAGACACAGAGTGTGTGGGAGCTGCAACAGAGGTGGTGCGCAAGGCTAGGCACACCAAAGATGCAAAGCGTATGAAAAACAGTATTTCTGAGCACTGAGATTTTAAATCTTTATCTTATGTTGCCTCCATATTGGAATACTGGTAAATAATTTCAGTAATTTTTAAGAATCTGGGGTTTAACATCTGTTTTTGCCTGTGACCTATTCTACTGTCTTCCCTAGACAATGACCTCTGTACAGATCACAGGGAATGCCAACCTCTGCACAGATCACAGAGCATGCCAACCTCTGCACAGATCACAGAGTATGCCAACCTCTGCACAGATCACAGAGCATGCCAACCTCTACACAGATCACAAAGCATGCTAACCTCTGCACAGATCACAGAGCATGACAACCTCTGCACAGATCACAGAGCATGCCAACCTCTGCACAGATCACAGAGCATGCCAACCTCCGCACAGATCACAGAGCATGCCAACCTCTGCACAGATCATAGAGCATGATAACCTCTGCACAGATCACAGAGCATGTCAACCTCCGCACAGATCAAGCCAACCTCTGCACAGATCACAGAGCATGCCTAAAATACTCTACTATAGGAGTCAGTTATCACCTGCATATCAAGACAAATGTTGTCTATTGTCCTATTGTTGTCTTTAAATCCAATTCCATTGAATACAAGAAAAATAGTGATGCCGTCAAAATAACAATCATGATCTCATGAACAAGAACTTAGGCAACCCCTATAAATTAGCCAAAAATCAGATTAAATCCATCAATATTCACAGGCAGACTAAAGTAAATTGGTGCCTTTGACTACACTCCAAAGGCACATATAAATGAAATGTTCTCAGTCTCACTGCTGCATAAGGAGTCTGACAAAAGCATATCCCCCTTTTCCCATACTTACACACTCAACTAAGCCTTAGGCCAATAACTATCTCATATGTATGGTCACCTTAAGGCTATGTTCACATGTCCTGTAATGATCCGTTAGAACGGATCCAGCAGAAAGCCTTTTCTTGCTGACAATGGATGGCAAGAAAAGAATGCTACAATTCCATAGGATTGGGAAATCTAGAATTCATCTTTGTCATAAACATGGTATGAAGTGTCTTAAATATAGGAGACTTGATGGAACAACAAGCAAGGGTTTCTAACTTTGTGGCTATAAAAGCTAAATAATGCATAAGTATTTCCCTAAGAACATGATTAATGGACTACTAGGCCAAATTTAGGATAGTCATAATTATGCCATAAAGTACTTTCTTTTGAAGATTGGACACTTTATAGACATTAGCAAATCACTGACTTAAAATTCCATCCCTACAAGATGAGTTACCGAGTACATGTCCCCAATCACACTGCTTGTGATTCATGTCAGCGTATCTAATTGAGAACAGTAGAAAATTCATCAGCAGACAATGCGCATTCAGCAGGACGCACAGCATTTTTTCCGGGATTTCTCAATAGTTGGGCCATCTGCTGCTGATGGTTCTTGCAGCATTCACAAGGCAAAATTCAAGGCTCAGCTGTGAAATGTCTAACATTTCTGGTGAGATCGGTTTGCTGATTGTTGATCGTTTACAACTCTACAGTAATCCATGTCTACTTTGTAATGTGTCATCTGCAACCAATAACCAAACAACCGCCATGCAGATGGTGCTGCAGTGTTTCTAATGTACTCAGTTTGTTTTTCCCCATATTGTCTGGCTTGCATTCTGTTTTAACAAGTTATTTTGTCACTGAGACTATTCTAGAAACAGCATCATTGGATGTGCAAGATGTGTGACTTTTACCAATGACCTACACATGAATGGTGCTACAAGCTTGCAGTTCAGATCAGCTAATTTTTGTAGGTTTCTGTAGCTTGACATATTTGAAAAGGAAATAATATTGAAGAAAGAGGCCCTAGAAGTGTGTGCATTGCCCGTATTTCTCTTGCCCTACCACATAGGCACTTATGCTAATCATAGACAAGTCAATAAACACCTGCATCGTAACCCCACGACCTGACTGCTGGGTCTTTGTACCCTATGCCTACGAGGCCATTAGCTCAGGTTTGGTGACTCAGTGATTGGGCCAGTTGTTGCACCATGAGCACAGTCTGGGTTTCAATGTTTCAGGTGTGTGAATGTGTGCTTAGCTATTGCTGCTGCTTATCTACAGTAGAAACAAAAGCATCTGGCATGCCAAAGTCCAACATGTCAGAGCCATCTACCTCCCTAACACAGGTACAAAGCTTGGAAGGGCGAGTGGATTCCTGTGAGAGAGGAAACAAGTCACTGTACACAGGGCCAGGACAATGAAATGACCGAGAGGGCCAGTTACAGAACTGCCCCAACATCAGCCATCAGGGAAAATCGAGACACCAAACACATTAGAAGATGGTCTGGTCCTGATAAAATCTGCAGGGCTAGATGATTAAGTATGTACCGTTCAATGTGAATATTGAAATCTCCACTGATGTCCTGACAAAGTAATCAAGCCACCGGATGGAGGTATTTTTTACGTTCCAATCAATCATTTAAGTTTACAAGAGTTGCTTACTATTTTATATAACCAAGTATAACAATTGTAAAACTAACACAACTTAGCAGACTTTGAAAGGAAGCCGTCAGGCCCCTGGACTCCTGTATATGGCCTCAATGACCGTTTAGAGCCTTATTCCGTTGGTCCAGTGATGTTTTTATTGTTCTGTACAAATGTGCATATTTCAGCACTTGTAGTCATTCACACACGGATCATTAGTATCCAGCAAGGTGCTCTATATAACTTCATATTCCTGGAATGCAGTATGTGCAGATCCACCAAACAATAAAAACATCACTGGACTAATGGAATAGAGCTCTAATTAGAGCGTTGGTGACCTGAGAGGTTCCTAAAGTGCCAATATTGAATGGAAAGTGTATGGTGGCAGTACCGGACCCTGGAGATCTCGGGGCTTTGGAGCATGATTAGATATACAGTATATGAGTTTATATTTTATGACAAAGTAAAATGCAGTAGATTGAAAGAAATCTCACACATGACAACAATACCAAGAGGGTAGTTATTAGCAATTATTGGCCACTCATTGATACCGACTTCATTTTAATGCCTGAAGTCACATTTGTGCTACTAATTCTGACAAACTGGACTATATCTGGTGGCATAAGTAGGGCACCATGGTTCAGCCTTCTGTTGTCCTCCTCAACCAATGCCTCTACAATTCTGCATCAGTCACATGTATTGAACAAATATTTGGATCCCGTGATCTGGAATGTAGAGCTGCTGGTTTAACACCAGATTACTTCCCACAAGCGGGAGGGAAGTGCACCAGGCACCTGTCAGAGAAGCACCTGCCCCACTAACACATGCAGACTCCACATTACTCACCTGTATCTAGACGGAACTGGTTCATTGACAATAGATCCAGGATGTTAGGGGTCAGGCTACCATCAGCTTCCCCCAGGTTCACAGAGGAGGCCTTAGGGTTTTCCCTGATCACCTGCTCTATGTGACGAGTCACCTGTGGGCTGTAAGGCTTCCACAGGGAATCTTTGTCCTGCCATTCCCACACCAGCACTGCTCCCCTGTCCAGCATCATTTCTGTTCCACTGCTCCTTTTTTAAAGATCTGGTTCTGACCCCAGGAAGGTCACAGATGAGGATACTTTTTTTTTGCAATTTACTTTTCCTTCTTTGTAATCATATTCTGACAACTCGGAGCCCAAGTGAAGGACAGTTGTCCTCCATAGTGAGAAATGTCACTCTTCCGTCTTCTAGACAGGTCTCAGTTGTCACCAGTCTTCGCGGATGATTTTCATATCCTAGAATATAATCACTTTTCCAGATCACTTTCCTCTCTTTCGGTCCTGTTCACACTTAGCACTTGTCTCATCACTTTTCTCACCTTCTGTTCACCCTCCCTCTCTGAAGCACCCTCTCACAGCCTTGTGCCCATTCCTAGTAACAGTCCCTAAAGCTGTGTGTCCCTTGCAATGGGTGTGGGGCGGAATCTCCAAGGAAAGAGGGAGGAGGGGGATGAGAGGAGAGCTGAGGGGGTTGTTCAGCTTTCTTACAAAACACTTCTCAGTACCCTCCTCCTCCTCCTCTCCCTTGGGACTAATCTTTCAGGCATATGGGTTCCTTTGTGGGCAATTAATGATCACCCCACCCCACCCACTCTCAGTTTTTGGCCCATTCACCTAACTCTCATCTGTCCCCAGAACCATGCCTCTAGTTTCCTTATTTCTTCTGGAGTTCTAGCTTGTTTGCTGCAGGTTGACAGTTTCCTACATGCAGCTTTTCACACCCCTCTTGCACTTTGCCTCCTGTTCCACATGCTCTCTCCTTTCTTTTTCTGTTCTCCCTCCCCCTCTCCATTCAGTTTTCAGAGGCATTGAAAAGAGAGATGCAAATCCTTAATGAGCTAGTGTGCTGTCTGACCTGCTATTCTGAGCTGGGATCCCAGGCTAGCTTTATAATAGCCTCACTAGCCCCCTCATGTCTCCTGCCTCCCTCGTTTAGTGATTGTCATTATTCCCAGTCAGCCTGAAAAATGCATCCCTTATTACAAAAACCATGGGAAAGAAGCACAGTTCACTTGGATGGCTTTCATCTGAAACTATGCAAGCTTCAATAAATAGGGATTGTTGCAGAGAAGACAAACAATATATCATAGTGTCTGCACAGTCTCAGGGTCTCAGACCTTAACGTGGTGGTGAGGGGTGACATCAGAATATTTAGGAAGGTACTCATGAATTGGTCTTTCTTCCATAAATATTGCAGACCTCAACAATGGATATGTTACAAAAATATAAAAAGTGTCTAGTGATGTAACTAGAGACCAGTGGGTCCTGCTGCAAGATTTGAACCTGTCACCGTGTTTTTGTCAAATTGTACCATTCATTTTCTCCTATAATCCCTTTTTATAATTAACCCCTTAGTGACAGAGCCAATTTGGTACTTAATGACCGAGCCAATTTTTGCAATTCTGACCACTGTCACTTTATGAGGTTATAACTCTGGAACGCTTCAACGGATCCCGCTGATTCTGAGACATATTTTTTCGTGACATATTTTACTTCATGTTAGTGGTAACATTTCTTCGATATTACTTGCGATTATTTATGAAAAAAACGGAAATATGTCGAAAATTTTTAAAATTTTGCAATTTTCAAACTTTGTATTTTTATGCCCTTAAATCAGAGAGATATGTCATGAAAAATAGTTAATAAATAACATTTCCCACATGTCTACTTTACATCAGCCCAATTTTGGAAGCAAATTTTTTTTTTGTTAGGGAGTTATAAGGGTTAAAAGTTGGCCAGCAATTTCTCATTTTTACAACACCATTTTTTTTTAGGGACCACATCACATTTGAAGTCATTTTGAGGGGTCTATATGATAGAAAATAATGAAGTGTGACACCATTCTAAAAACTACACCCAACAAGGTTCTCAAAACCACATTCAAGAAGTTTATTAACCCTTTACGTGCTTCACAGGAACTGAAACAATGTGGAAGGAAAAAATGAACATTTAACTTTTTTTTGCAAACATCTTAATTCAGAACCATTTTTTTATTTTCACAAGTGTAAAAACAGAAATGTAACCATAAATTTTGTTATGCAATTTCTCCTGAATACGCCAATACCCCATATGTGGGGGTAAACCACTTTTTCGGCGCACCGCAGAACTTAGAAGTGAAGGAGCGCCGTTTGACTTTTTCAATGCAGAATTGGCTGGAATTGTCACGTTTAGAGAGCCCCTTATGTGCCTAAACAGTGGAAACCCCCCACAAGTGACACCATTTTGGAAACTAGACCCCTAGAGCCGTGAAAATAAAAAAATCGCTTTTGTTTACACAAAAATGATCTTTTCGCCCACAAATTCTTATTTTCACAAGGGTAACAGGAGAAATTAGACCACAAAAGTTGTTGTGCGATTTCTCCTGAATACGTCGATACCCCATATGTGAGGGTAAACCACTGTTTGGGCGCACCGCAGAGCTTGGAAGTCAAGGAGCGCCGTTTTACTTTCTCAATGTAGAATTGGCTGGAATTGAGATTGGACGCCATGTCGCGTTTGGAGAGCCCCTGATGTGCCTAAACAGTAGAAACCCCCCACAAGTGACCACATTTTGGAAACTAGACCCCTTAAGGAACTTATCTAGATGTGTGGTGAGCACTTTGAACCCCCATGTGCTTCACAGAAGTTTATAATGTAGAGCCGTGAAAAAAAAAATTGCATTTTTTCTACAAAAATTATCTTTTTGCCCACAAATTTTTATTTTCACAAGGGTAACAGGAGAAATTAGACCACTAAAGTTGTTGTGCAATTTCTCCTGAGTACGTCGATACCCAATATGTGGGGGTAAACCACTGTTAGGGCGCACCGCAGAGCTTGGAAGAGAAGGAGTGCCGTTTTACTTTTTCAATGTAGAATTGGCTGGAATTGAGATTGGACGCCATGTCGCGTTTGGAGAGCCCCTGATGTGCCTTAACAGTGGAAACCCCCCACAAATGACACCATTTTGAAAACTAGACGCCTTAAGGAGCTTATCTAGATGTGTGGTGAGCACTTTCAACCCCATGTGCTTCACAGAAGTTTATAACGTAGAGCCATGAAAAAAAAAAATCGCATTTTTTCTACAAAAATGATCTTTTTGCCCACAAATTTTTATTTTCACAAGGGTAACAGGAGAAATTAGACCACTAAAGTTGTTGTGCAATTTCTCCTGAGTACGTCGATACCCAATATGTGGGGGTAAACCACTGGTAGGGCGCACCGCAGAGCTTGGAAGAGAAGGAGTGCCGTTTTACTTTTTCAATGTAGAATTGGCTGGAATTGAGATTGGACGCCATGTCGCGTTTGGAGAGCCCCTGATGTGCCTTAACAGTGGAAACCCCCCACAAGTGACACCATTTTGAAAACTAGACCCCTTAAGGAACTTATCTAGATGTGTGGTGAGCACTTTGAACCCCCATGTGCTTCACAGAAGTTTATAACGTAGAGCCATGAAAAAAAATCGCATTTTTTCTACAAAAATGATCTTTTTGCCCACAAATTTTTTTTTTCACAAGGGTAACAGGAGAAATTAGACCACTAAAGTTGTTGTGCAATTTCTCCTGAGTACGTCGATACCCAATATGTGGAGGTAAACCACTGTTAGGGCGCACCGCAGAGCTTGGAAGAGAAGGAGTGCCGTTTTACTTTTTCAATGTAGAATTGGCTGGAATTGAGATTGGACGCCATGTCGCGTTTGGAGAGCCCCTGATGTGCCTTAACAGTGGAAACCCCCCACAAGTGACACCATTTTGAAAACTAGACCCCTCAAGGAACTTATCTAGATGTGTGGTGAGCACTTTGAACCCCCATGTGCTTCACAGAAGTTTATAACGTAGAGCCATGAAAAAAAAAATCGCATTTTTTCTACAAAAATGATCTTTTTGCCCACAAATTTTTATTTTCACAAGGGTAACAGGAGAAGTTAGACCACTAAAGTTGTTGTGCAATTTCTCCTGAGTACGTGGATACCCAATATGTGGGGGTAAACCACTGTTTGGGCGCACCGCAGAGCTTGGAAGAGAAAGAGTGCCGTTTTACTTTTTCAATGTAGAATTGGCTGGAATTGAGATCGGACGCCATGTCGCGTTTGGAGAGCCCCTGATGTGCCTAAACAGTAGAAATCCCCCACAAGTGACCCCATTTTGGAAACTAGACCCCCCATGGAACTTATCTAGATGTGTGGTGAGAACTTTGAATGCCCAAGTGCTTCACAGAAGTTTATAATGCAGAGTCGTGAAAATAAAAAATATTTTTTTTTTCCACAAAAAAGATTTTTTAGCCCCCAAGTTTTTATTTTCACAAGGGTAACAAGAGAAATTGGACCCCAAAAGTTGTTGTCCAATTTGTCCTGAGTATGCTGGTACCCCATATGTGGGGGTAAACCACTGTTTGGGCGCACGGCAGAGCTCGGAAGGGAAGGAGCGCCTTTTTGGAATGCAGACTTTGATAGAATGGTCTGTGGGCATTATGTTGCGATTGCAGAGCCCCTGATGTACCTAAACTGTAGTAACCCCCCACAAGTGACCCCATTTTGGAAACTAGACCCCCCAAGGAACTTATCTAGATGTGTGGTGAGAACTTTGAATGCCCAAGTGCTTCACAGAAGTTTAGAATGCAGAGTCGTGAAAATAAAAAATATTTTTTTTTTTCACAAAAAAGATATTGTAGCCCCCAAGTTTTTATTTTCACAAGGGTAACAAGAGAAATTGGACCCCAGAAGTTGTTGTCCAATTTATCCCGAGTATGCTGATGCCCCATATGTGGGGGTAACCCACTGCTTGGGCGCACGGCAGAGCTCAGAAGGGAGGGAGCACCATTTGACTTTTTGAGCGCAAAATTGGCTATCGTGCTTGGAGACCCCCTGATGTACCTAAACAGTGGAAACCCCCCAATTCTAGCTCGAACCCTAACCCCAACACACCCCTAACCCTAATCCCAACCTGATCCATAATCCTAATCACTAACCCTAACCATAATCACAACCCTTACCCCAAAACAACCCTAATGTCAACCCTAACCATAACCCTAATCAAAACGCTAAATCCAACACACCCCTAATCCTAATCTCAACCCTAACCTCAAACCTAACCCTAATCCCAATACACCCCTAATCACAACCCTAACCTTAACCCTAATCCCAAACCTAACCCTAATCCCAAGCGTAACCCTAATGCCAACCCTAACCCTAATACCAACCCTAATCCAAACCCTAACCCTAATCCCAACTCTAACCCTAACTTTAGCCCCAACCCTAGCCCTAACTTTAGCCCCAACCCTAACCCTAGCCCTAAGGCTACTTTCGCACTTGCGTTGTTTGGCATCCGTCGCAATCCGTCGTTTTGGACAAGAAACGGATCCTGCAAAAAGGATGCGTTTTTTTGCCCATAGACTTGTATTGCCGACGGATCGTGACGGATGGCCACACGTCGCGTCCGTCGTGCACTGGATCAGTGTTTTGGCGGACCGTCAGCACAAAAAACGTTGGTTTTCTCCTGTCAGATAACTGCTCCTTCACCCCAATCCCACTGCCACCCTCTGTTACCCTCCCTTCCTTTGAGGTGCACTCTATGCGCATCTATTCCCCCACCAACCTCCAACTGGCTGTCATTTACCGCCCCCCAGGGCCAGCCACCATCTTCTTTGACCACTTCACCACCTGGCTACTTCATTTCCTTTCTGTGGACATCCCCACTATCGTCATGGGCGACTTCAACATACCCATTGACACTTCCCTCTCAGCTGCCACTAAACTTCTATCTCTCACTTCCTCCTTCGGCCTCACTCAATGGTCTTCTGCAGCCACTCACAAAGACGGTCACACACTGGACACACGCAGCTTTGGAATCTGCTGCCCCACTTACACATACCAAAGCTCGCAAAGTAAACAGACAGCCCTGGCACACCAGCCTGACCAAAGAACTTAGGCGAGCTTCCAGGGCTGCTGAGCGCAGATGGAAAAGATCCCACTCTAACGAGCACTTCATCGCATTCAAACAGTCCCTCACTACTTTCAAGACCACACTTGCCACAGCTAAACAAACCTACTTCTCATCTCTCATATCCTCCCTCTCTCACAACCCTAAACAGTTATTCAACACCTTCAATTCTCTCCTCCGTCCCCCAGCACCTCCTCCCTCCCCACTTATCTCCGCTGAAGACTTTGCCTCATTTTTCAAGCAGAAGATTGATAGCATTAGAGACAGTTTTGGTCAACAACCCCCAGAGCTCTTCCTCCCGATTTCCCAGCCCTCCACCTCCAAAACCAACTTCTCCACCATTACAGAAGATCAACTCTCCACTCTACTCTCAAGATCACATCTCACCACCTGTGCACTTGACCCGCTCCCATCCCACCTCATCCCAAACCTCACCACAATCTTCATCCCAACCCTAACCCATCTCTTCAACTTCTCTCTAACAACTGGTGTTTTCCCTTCAAGCTTTAAACATGCCTCCATCACACCTATCCTCAAAAAGCCCTCTCTTGACCCATCCTCTGTATCTAGCTATCGCCCTATATCACTTCTCCCCTATGCCTCCAAACTACTGGAACAACACGTCTACCTTGAACTGTCCTCCCATCTCTCTTTCTGCTCCCTCTTTGACCGCCTACAATCTGGCTTCCGGTCACACCATTCCACCGAAACTGCCCTAACTAAAGTCACCAATGACCTCTTAACCGCCAAGAGCAAGCAACACTACTCTGTCCTCCTCCTCCTCGACCTGTCGGCTGCCTTTGACACAGTGGACCATTCCCTATTATTACAAACCCTCTCATCCCTTGGCATCGCAGACTTGGCCCTATCCTGGATCTCATCATACCTAACAGACCGGACATTCAGCGTCTCCCACTCACACACCACCTCCTCACCTCGCCCTCTATCTGTCGGAGTCCCACAAGGTTCAGTCCTTGGGCCCTTGCTCTTCTCCATTTACACCTTTGGCCTGGGACAGCTCATAGAATCTCATGGCTTTCAGTATCACCTCTATGCTGACGACACACAGATCTACATCTCTGGACCAGATATCACCTCCCTTCTAACCAGAATCCCTCAATGTCTGTCCACTATTTCATCCTTCTTCTCCGCTAGATTTCTGAAACTTAACATGGACAAAACAGAATTCATCATCTTTCCCCCATCTCACGCGACCCCCCCAACGAACCTATCCATTACAGTAAATGGCTGCCCACTCTCCCCAGTCCCACAAGCTCGCTGCCTCGGGGTAATCCTTGACGCTGATCTCTCCTTCAAACCACATATCCAAGCCCTTTCCACTTCCTGCCGACTGCAACTCAAAAATATTTCACGAATCCGTTCATTCCTCAACCATGAATCTGCAAAAACCCTAGTCCATGCCCTCATCATCTCTCGCCTTGACTACTGCAACCTCCTGCTCTGTGGCCTTCCTGCTAACACTCTCGCACCCCTCCAATCTATTCTAAACTCTGCTGCCCGACTAATCCACCTGTCCCCCCGCTATTCCCCGGCCTCTCCCCTCTGTCAATCCCTTCACTGGCTCCCCATTGCCCAGAGACTCCACTACAAAACCATAACCATGACGTACAAAGCCATCCACAACCTGTCTCCTCCATACATCTGTGACCTCGTCTCCCGGTACTTACCTACCCGCAACCTCCGATCCTCACAAGATCTCCTACTCTACTCCCCTCTTATCTCCTCTTCCCACAATCGTATACAAGATTTCTCTCGCGTATCACCCCTACTCTGGAACCCTCTACCACAACACATCAGACTCTCGCCTACCATCGAAACCTTCAAAAAGAACCTGAAGACCCACCTCTTCAGACAAGCCTACAACCTGCAGCTACCACCGATCGACCAAACCGCTGCATGACCATCTCTACCCTCACCTACTGTATTCTCACCCATCCCTTGTAGATTGTGAGCCCTCGCGGGCAGGGTCCTCATTCCTCCTGTACCAGTTATGACTTGTATTGTTTAAGATTATTGTACTTGTTTTCATTATGTATACCCCTCCTCACATGTAAAGCGCCATGGAATAAATGGCGCTATAACAATAAATAATAATAATAATGTAACGTTTTTTTGTACATCGCATCCGCCATTTCTGACCGCGCATGCGTGGCCGTAACTCCGCCCCCTCCTCCCCAGGACATAGATTGGGCAGCGGATGCGTTGAAAAACTTCATCTGCCCACGTTGTGCACAATTTTCACAACGTGCGTCGGTATGTCGGGCCGATGCATTGCGACGGCCCCGTACCGATGTAAGTGTGAAAGAAGCCTAACCCTAAATTTAGCGCCAACCCTAACTCTAAATTTAGCCCCAACCCTAACCCTAAATTTAGCCCCATCCCTAACCCTAAATTTAGCCCTAACCCTAATCCTAGCCCTAACCCTACCCCTAACCCTACCCCTAGCCCTAACCCTAGCCCTAACCCTACCCCTAACCCTACCCCTAACCCTACCCCTAACCCTACCCCTAACCCCAACCCTACCCCTAACCCTACCCCTAACCCTACCCCTAACCCTAGCCCTAACCCTAACCCTACCCCTAGCCCTACCCCTAACCCTAACCCTACCCCTAACCCTACCCCTAACCCTAACCCTAATTTTAGCCCCAACTGCTCTTCTCCTGCCGGCCGGCAGATGAAGACAGATGGCGGGCGCACTGCACATGCGCCCGCCATTTTCTTTTGCCCAGAAGATGCCGGCGGCCAGGAGGAGCAGCAGGAGGATCCAGGGACACAGGTGAGTATGGCAGGGTCCCCGAATCCCCCTATTTCTCTGTCCTCTGATGTGCGATCACATCAGAGGACAGAGAATTACACTTGGACTTTTTTTTTTTTTTGCGGTCGCCGGTAAACAGTTAATTACCGGCGATCGCAAAACAGGGGTCGGTAAAACCGACCCCGATCATGCTCTTTGGGGTCTCGGCTACCCCCGGCAGCCGAGACCCCAAAGATTCTCGCGGTGCCGGCCGGCGGGCGCACTGCGCATGCACCCGCCATTTTGAAGATGGCGGCGCCCACCGGGAGACACGAGGAGCATCGGGGGAGCTAGGTAAGTATTGGGGGGCCACCTGGAACCCCTTTTCTCTGTCCTCCGATGTGCGATCACATCGGAGGACAGAGAAATTAAAAAGAGATCGCGGTTTTTTTTTTTTTTTTGCGATCGCCGGTAAACGGTTAATTACCGGCGATCGCAAATGCGGGGTGGGTTAAAAACCCCCCGAATCATGTTCTCTGGGGTCTCGGCTACCCTCGGCAGCCGAGACCTCGGAGAAAATCCGACTCTGGGGGGCGCTATTTACTTTTTCCACAGCGCCGTTAATTAACGGCGCTGTGGTTTAAGTACCCTTAGCGGCCGCCGTTAAAAGGCGTATCGGCGGTCGTTAAGGGGTTAAACACTTGGTGCCAAAACAACATTTTAGTGAAATTTTTTTAACTTTTTCACGGACTCAGCCCAATGTCATACAATTCTATGAATCGCCTCAGGGATAAAAATGCTCATTACATCCCCAAAGTCATTCTTCGAGAGGTATAGTTTCCAAAATGGGGTCAGTTGTGTGGGTTTCTACTGTTTTAGCATGTCAGGGGCTCTTCAGATATGACGTGGCGTCCGCAATCTATTCCAGTCAAAATTGCACTGCAGAACTCAATTGTTGCTCCTTCTCTTCCAAGCTCTGCCGTGCTCCCAAACAGTAGTTTTCTACCACATATGGAATATCAGTGTATTCAGGAGAAATTGCACAACAAATTGTTTGGTTCATTTTCTTCTGTTATCCTTTTGAAAATTAAAACATTGGGGCTAAAGCAACATTTTTGTGAGAAAAATTAAAATGTTAATTTTTTTCTTCCCCATAGCTTTAATTCCTGTGAAGCATCTAAAGGGTTATTAAAAACAGATGAGAAAATGTACTCGGTGATACTCTGATATCGCTCGAGTATTTGGGTGCTTGGATGTGCTCATTACTCGGTGAGGATTGGGAGGTGCTCAATTTAAAACTCTAATCCCCACGTCACATATTTGACATGTGTTACACATCCAATAAGTATTCCGGGATTGCCTGCGTGCCAGTGTAATGCCGTAGATGTCTTGGTAGTGACATTACTGTGATTGGTTGGCCGTGTGACATCATCATGGGTTGTGAAAGGACAGGCGCCGCCATGCTCCGCACACTGATGCCCTTGCACATCTCTGTGACACTTCGTATTGGAGGGAGAGAGTGCTTGTCTAGGGCTGTATGTGCACAATATAATGAATCAGAGGCCTGTATTGGTGATACTGGTGCTGAAGCTGAGCCACCATGCTAAGAGTCCTTGTAAGAGCTAATAGTTTTCTTTGTTATTTGAATTACATACATTCTGCATTTAGTTTAGGGAGGGAGAGTGATTTGCAGAAGCGAGGACAGTGACAGAATACAGTCAGTAGACAAGGATTAGAGCTGTGCAGTCCCTTACAAAATATATGGCTGTCAAATATATAGTGCATCAGCATCCATTTCCGAAAGTCAGCTACAGCTGCCGCTGCTCTGGCAGTGCCACAGCAGTGCATGCACGTGCCAGCTCACTGACTGGTCTGCCACCTGCCTACACGCTGCAAATTGTTATGATCAGGTGACCTTGGAGCAGCATGAAAACTTTCACTGGAGTAGGTGGTAACTATACTGACCGCAAACCCTGATCTAAACACCGCAACTAGAAGTAGCCGTGGGGTGTGCCTAACAAAACCTAGACACCTCGACACAGCCGGAGGACTAAATACCCCTATAGATGGAAATAGGAATTCTACCTTGCCTCAGAGCAGAACCCCAAAGAATAGGCAGCCCCCCACAAATAATGACTGTGAGTAGTAGAGGAAAAGACACATGCAGGCAGGAAACAGGATTTAGCAAAAGAGGCCACACTAGCTAAAATAGGAAAGGAGAGGACGGCATACCAAGCGGTCAGTATTATAATCCTTCCAAAAAAATCCACAGCAGAAAATACAAAAACTCCACCATCTAACTAAAGATGTGGAGTGTATATCTGCAACTCCAGAGAATCCAACAAGACTGGGAAAACACTGACACAGTCTAAGCTGGACAAGAGAAAACAAATGAATACCACAGAATATAAGCACACTGCAAGTGTGCCACAGAAAAAGGAACAGACACTTATCTTTGCTGAATTGGCAGCTAAGCAGGAGAAGCCAGAAACAGATCCAACACTTCACAAGAAACATTGACGACTGGCAAGGACTAATGAATCCTGCACACCTAAATATCCCAGTCAGAACTGCAATCAGCAGATACACCTGGCCAGGACTGCGACTCAGAGACAACTGCATTCCCACCTACAACCACTGGAGGGAACCCAAAAGCAGAATTCACAACAGTACCCCCCCTTGAGGAGGGGTCACTGAACCCTCACCAGGGCCCCCAGGACGATCAGGATGAGCCAGATGAAAAGTACGGACCAAATCAGCAGCATGGACATCAGAGGCAAAAACCCAAGAATTATCCTCCTGGCCATAACCCTTCCATTTGACAAGGTACTGAAGCCTCCGCCTCGAAAAACGAGAATCCAAAATCTTCTCAACCACATACTCCAACTCTCCATCAACCAACACAGGGGCCGGAGGATCAACAGAGGGAACAACGGGCACCACATATTTCAGCAATAAAGATCTATGGAAGACATTATGGAAAGCAAAAGAGGCCGGAAGCGCCAAACGAAAAGACACCGGATTAATAATCTCAGAAATCTTATAAGGACCAATAAACCGAGGCTTAAACTTAGGGGAAGAAACCTTCATAGGAACATGACGGGAAGACAACCAGACCAGATCCCCAACCCGAAGCCGGGAACCAACACACCGACGACGGTTAGCAAAACGTTGAGCCTCTTCCTGAGACAACACCAAATTGTCCACCACATGAGCCCAAATCTGCTGCAACCTGTCAACCACAGAATCCACACCAGGACAGTCAGAAGGCTCAACCTGCCCAGAAGAAAAACAAGGATGAAAACCAAAATTACAAAAGAAAGGCGAAACCAAAGTAGCAGAACTAGCCCGATCATTAAGGGCAAACTCGGCCAATGGCAAGAAGGCCACCCAATCATCCTGATCAGCAGACACAAAGCATCTCAAATAAGTCTCCAAAGTCTGATTAGTTCGCTCGGTCTGGCCATTTGTCTGAGGATGAAATGCAGAAGAAAAAGACAAATCAATGCCCAGCCTAGCACAAAAGGCCCGCCAAAACCTAGAAACAAACTGGGAACCTCTGTCGGACAAAATATTCTACGGAATACCATGCAAACGAACCACATGCTGAAAAAACAACGGAACCAAATCTGAAGAGGAAGGCAATTTAGGCAAAGGCACCAAATGAACCATCTTAGAGAACCGGTCACAATCAACCCAGATAACAGACATCTTCTGGGAGACCGGAAGATCAGAAATAAAATCCATCGAAATATGTGTCCAGGGCCCCTCAGGGACTGGCAATGGCAAAAGCAACCCACTAGCACGGGAACAACAAGGCTTGGCCCGTGCACAAGTCCCACAGGACTGCACAAAAGAACGCACATCACGCGACAAAGAAGGCCACCAAAATGACCTACCAACCAAGTCTCTGGTACCAAAAATGCCAGGATGACCAGCCAACACGGAACAGTGAACCTCAGAAATCCCTCTACTAGTCCATCTGTCAGGAACAAACAGTTTCCCCACAGGACAGCGGTCAGGTTTGTCAGCCTGAAATTCCTGAAGAACCCGTCGTAAATCAGGGGAAATGGCAGAAAGGACCACCCCTTCTTTCAGAATACCGACCGGTTCTAAGACCTCAGGAGAATCAGGCAAAAAACTCCTAGAGAGGGCATCAGCCTTAATATTCTTAGAAACCGGAAGGTACGAGACCACGAAATCAAAACGGGAAAAAAACAAGGACCATCGAGCCTGTCTAGGATTCAGCCGTTTGGCAGACTCGAGGTAAATCAAATTCTTATGATCGGTCAAGACCACAATACAGTGCTTAGCTCCCTCAAGCCAATGTCGCCACTCCTCAAACGCCCACTTCATAGCCAACAACTCCCGATTGCCGACATCATAATTGCATTCAGCAGGCGAAAACTTACGGGAAAAGAAGGCACACGGTTTCATTAAGGAACCAACAGGATCCCTCTGAGAAAAACGGCCCCTGCCCCTATCTCAGAAGCGTCAACCTCAATCTGAAATGGAAGAGAGACATCCGGTTGACGCAACACAGGAGCAGAAGTAAGGCTACTTTCACACTAGCGTTTTCTGCAATCCGTCACAATGCGTCGTTTTGCAGAAAAAACGCATCCTGCAAAAGTGCTTGCAGAATGCGTTTTTTCTCCATAGACTTGTATTGACGACGCATTTGCGACGGATTGCCACACGTCGCATCCGTCGTGTGACGGATGCGTCGTGCTTTGGCGGACCGTCAGGAGCAAAAAATGCTACATGTAACGTTTTTTGCTCCTGACGGACCACTTTTTCCGACCGCGCATGTGCGGCCGGAACTCAGCCCCCACCTCCCCGCACCTTACAATGGGGCAGCGGATGCACCGGAAAAATGCATCCACTGCACCCATTGTGCAATGCAGCAAACGCTAGCGTCGGAATCTCTCCCTGACGCATTGCGACGGGGAGATTCTGACGCTAGTGTGAAAGTAGCCTAAATCGACGTTTAAGCTCCTGAAAGGCAGAGACAGCCGCAGAGGACCAATTCGCCACATCAGCGCCTTTCTTCGTCAAATCGGTCAAGGGTTTAACCACGCTGGAAAAATTAGCAATGAAACGGCGATAAAAATTTGCAAAACCCAAAAATTTCTGAAGGCTCTTCACGGATGTGGGCTGAATCCAATCATGAATGGCCTGAACCTTAACCGGATCCATCTCTATAGACGAGGGAGAAAAAATAAAGCCCAAAAAAGAAACCTTCTGCACCCCAAAGAGACACTTAGACCCTTTCACAAACAAAGCATTGTCACGAAGGATCTGAAATACCATCCTGACCTGTTGCACATGAGACTCCCAATCATCGGAAAAAATCAAAATATTGTCCAAATATACAATCAAGAATTTATCAAGATAAGTCCGGAAGATATCATGCATGAAGGACTGAAAAACAGATGGAGCATTAGAGAGTCCGAATGGCATCACAAGGTATTCAAAATGGCCTTCGGGCGTGTTAAATGCAGTTTTCCATTCATCACCCTGCTTAATACGAACAAGATTATATGCCCCCCGAAGGTCAATCTTCGTAAACCAACTAGCTCCCTTAATCCTAGCAAACAAATTGGAAAGCAAAGGTAAAGGGTATTGAAACTTGACCGTGATCTTATTCAAGAGGCGATAATCAATACAGGGTCTCAAGGAACCATCTTTTTTAGCAACAAAAAAGAACCCCGCTCCCAACGGTGAAGAAGATGGTTGAATATGCCCTTTCTCCAAAGACTCCTTAATATAGCTCCGCATGGCACAGACAGGTTGAAAAGTCGACCCTTAGGAAACTTACAGCCTGGAATCAAGTCAATAGCACAATCGCAGTCCTTGTGCGGTGGAAGGAAACTGTACTTGGGCTCATCGAATACATCCTGAAAATCAGACAAAAACTCTGGAATTTCAGAAGAGGAAGAAGAGGAGATTGACATCAAAGGAACATCATTATGAACCCCCTGACAACCCCAACTAGTCACAGACATGGACTTCCAATCCAACACAGGATTATGTACCTGCAACCACGGAAAACCCAGTACGATAGCATCATGCAAATTATGCAACACCAGAAATCGACAATCTTCCTGATGGGCTGGCGCCATGCGCATGGTCACCTGTGTCCAAAACTGGAGCTTATTTTTAGCCAAGGGTGTAGCATCAATGCCCCTTAAAGGAATAGGGTTCTGCAAAGGCTGCAAGGGAAAACCACAACGCTTGGCAAACTCAAAGTCCATTAAGTTCAAGGCGGCGCCTGAATCCACAAACGCCATGACAGAAAATGATGACAATGAGCAGATCAAGGACACAGATAACAAAAATTTAGGTTGTACAGTACTGATGGTAATTGAACTGGCGATCCTCTTTGTCCGCTTAGGGCAGACAGAAATGACATGAGAAGCGTCGCCACAATAATAACACAACCTATTCTGACGTCTGAAACCTTGTCGTTCCGTTCTAGACAGAATCCTATCACACTGCATTGGCTCAGGAATTTGCTCTGAGGATAACGCCACAGCGTGCACAGTTCTGCGCTCCCGCAAGCGCCGGTCAATCTGAATGGCCAGAGACATAGAATCACTCAGACCGGAAGGCGTGGGAAACCCCACCATAACATTTTTAACGGATTCAGAAAGACCCTTTCTGAAAATTGCCACCAAAGCATCATTATTCCATTTAGTCAACACAGACCATTTTCTGAATTTCTGACAATACAATTCTGCCGCCTCTTGACCCTGAGACAGGGCCAACAAGGTCTTCTCAGCTTGATCCACAGAATTAGGTTCATCATATAATAATCCCAAAGCCTGAAAAAAGGAGTCTACATTAAGCAAAGCCGGATTCCCAGATTCCAGGGAAAATGCCCAATCCTGCGGGTCGCCATGCAGCAGGGAGATGACGATTTTAACCTGCTGAATGGAATCACCGGAGGATCGAGGTCTCAAAGCAAAAAACAGTTTACAGTTGTTTTTAAAACTCAAAAATTTGGACCTGTCACCAAAAAACAAATCAGGAGTAGGAATCTTCGGTTCTAAAACAGGAGTCTGAACAATATAATCAGAAATACCCTGCACACTAGCAGCAAGCTGGTCTACACGAGAAGCTAACTCCTGAACATTCATGCTAGCACAAGGCTCTTCAGCCACCCAGAGATAAAGAGGGAGGAGAAGACAAAGTAGACTGAAGAAAAAAAATGGCTCAAGACCTTTCTTCCCTTCTTCTGAGATGCATTTAACTCATTATGGGCCAGTTGTATTGTTATGATCAGGTGACCTTGGAGCAGCATGAAAACTTTCACTGGAGTATGTGGTAACTATACTGACCGCAAACCCTGATCTAAACATCGCAACTAGAAGTAGCCGTGGGGTGTGCCTAATAAAACCTAGACACCTCGACACAGCCGGAAGACTAAATACCCCTATAGATGGAAATAGGAATTCTACCTTGCCTCAGAGCAGAACCCCAAAGAATAGGCAGCCCCCCACAAATAATGACTGTGAGTAGTAGAGGAAAAGACACATGCAGGCAGGAAACAGGATTTAGCAAAAGAGGCCACACTAGCTAAAATAGGAAAGGAGAGGACAGGATACTAAGCGTCAGTATTAAAATCCTTCCAAAAAAATCCACAGCAGAAAATACAAAAACTCCACCATCTAACTAAAGATGTGGAGCGTATATCTGCAACTCCAGAGAATCCAACAAGACTGGGAAAACACTGACACAGTCTAAGCTGGACAAGAGAAAACAAATGAATACCACAGAATATAAGCATACTGCAAGTGTGCCACAGAAAAAGGAGCAGACACTTATCTTTGCTGAATTGGCAGCTTAGCAGGAGAAGCCAGAAACAGATCCAACACTTCACAAGAAACATTGACAACTGGCAAGGACTAATGAATCCTGCACACCCAAATATCCCAGTCAGAACTGCAATCAGCAGATACACCTGGCCAGGACTGCGACTCAGAGACAACTGCATTCCCACCTACAACCACTGGAGGGAACCCAAAAGCAGAATTCACAACAGCAGATGCTGGCAAGGCTTAGTGAGCAGCAGAGACCAGCTGTTAAGTACCAACTCCAACACACCCGTCGGTATTCTAGTCAGCTTACGCACATACCAACTGAAGGGTGGGCATAGATGTCTCACAGTTGTGTAGTTCTCCAAGACTTTGAGGACTCCACGAAGATGGTGAGCGGCAATGACACCATAGTCAGTGCAACAATTCCACTTCTGTGCCTTCGCTGCTCACAATTAAACATGAAGCTATGCACGCTGACCTGGTGGAGATAGAGGAAGACATGAGACAAGGAGATACTACTTAGCCCAGCCTCATCTCATCTGCTCATCATGGATTGGTTAAAAATGAGGAGGTGGAGGCTGAGGAGGAAGAGTAACAGGAGCTGATGGCTAGCGCAACACAGACTATTACCCACTCAACTTTCTTCCCATCTCTCTTACATGGATAGGCTGAGGAGGGGAATGAGGAAATGAGAAGGAAGAGATGGAAAGTCATTATCATGGTGGAGATAGGAAAATGTTGGCTGTAGGCAGGGCCGTATTTAGAGTTTCTGCTGCCCTAGGCACTTCTAGTGCTGCCTCCCCCATTGGTGAGTATGACACTATCGGCAGTGACTTTGGCAAAAATCTCTGATGTGAAAGTCGCCTTTTGCAGCAAATCCGACAGTTTTTCCGCATCTGCCGCGTAATGGATCACTTACGGCAACACTGCGTTCGGCCTCATTCATTCCCTATGGGACTTGCAGACATGTGCGGCACTTGCGGTTTTGCCGCCATCCGGCAAATGCGGTACTTGCAGCAATGGGAAAAAACACTGCTAGCAGTGTTTTATGTATCACCATAAGTGCAAAACCGGAATTGCCACACATGTTCGCAAGTAGTTATCACTACCTGTCCCTGCACCTTGCTAGCTCATCCCTATCCAACCCTCCCTGACCTATAACTACACTATAAAGCTTTAGAAAAGCAATTTATTAATTGACATATTCCTATGATAATGAGGGCTCCAGGCTACGGCGTAGACTGGGACGGGCAGTCTCTGGGTCTCCATTCTCTCTGTGCACACCCTCAGTCCGGCCTCACTGCCTGTGCACAGACATCCCTCCACCGGACCCGGTAATCGCCGCTCGCAGTAGCATACCGGCAGAGGTGTATCTAGGGTTTCTGGCACCCGGGGAAAGAATTCATTTTGGTGCCCCCCCTCCGCCAAGGACATATGCGATTTGCACACTCAGTCATGTGCCCACGAGCTCCTCTCCCTAATGCTCTCAATGTTCAATGAAAAACAGAGAGAAGCAGGAAGAGAATCTCGTTGTCGCAGAACCATAAGGGTATGTGTCCACGTTCAGGATTGCATCAGGATTTGGTCAGGATTTTTCATCAGTATTTGTAAGCCAAAACCAGGCGTGGAACCATTAGAGGAAAAGTATAATAGAAACATATGGTCCACTTTTGCATTTATCACCCACTCCTGGTTTTGGCTTACAAATACTGATGAAAAATCCTGATCAAATCCTGATGCAATCCTGAATGTGGACACATACCCTAAGTCTGAAAATCGCATATGAGTGACGTATCCATGTGATGACTACTGGAACTTGCAGAGCTGAATCCTGACATCGCAGCTTCTGAATTCTCACAACGCATGCACTGCACACTTTTAGGATTCTCCTTTGCCGGTGGACAGTAATGTTAGCACAAGCATGTGATTTGTCTACTTCTGACCACATTCCGACTAGACGTGCCCGGCCTCGCTCAGTTCATTTTCATTGAGTGAGGCCACATATGTCTAGTCAGCACGTGACCGCATTAATGTAAATTCCCAGCATGAGAGAATCCTGACAGCGTGCAGCGCGCACTGTGAGAATTCAGAAGTCTGCAGTCACAAAGAATGACTGCAGGCTCATCACAAGCCTGGACATCCCCTTTAAATCTCCTAACATAAATAAAAACATGAGAGTTAGCATCACAAATAACATTTACATCCAGGTACCTGATAGATGACGTCGCCTCTGGAGTCGTTCTCCTTTTCTCCATCTTGTCCAGATCCCATGATGAGTTTTCTCATCCACAGCCGTCTCTGCAGACTTCCATCTTCGCCGCTCTTTTGCAGAAAGTCTCCACATGACGCCCTTAAAGATACAAGTGTCATTATAATGCTCCCAAATAAAAAATTGCCCCTCACTATATTGTCTGCACAAAATATGACCCCCACACTGTCCCTCTTATGGTACATACTCTTCACACTGGCCTCTCCTTTCTATACCGGTCCCCTCTTCACCCTGTCCTCTCACACTGTGTCCCCCCTATAGGGCCCAGTATTTATACTCCATATTTATACTCCATCCTCCCACACTGCGTTCATGGCTCCCCCATCCTCCCACCCTGCGTTCATGGCTCCCCCATCCTTCTCCCCTGCGTGCATGGCTCCCCCATCCTTCTCCCCTGCGTGCATGGCTCCCCCATCCTTCTCCCCTGTGTGCATGGCTCCCCCATCCTTCTCCCCTGCGTGCATGGCTCCCCCATCCTTCTCCCCTGCGTGCATGGCTCCCCCATCCTTCTCCCCTGCGTTCATGGCTCCCCCATCCTTCTCCCCTGCGTTCATGGCTCCCCCATTCTTCTCCCCTGCGTTCATGGCTCCCCCATTCTTCTCCCCTGCGTTCATGGCTCCCCCATCCTTCTCCCCTGCGTTCATGGCTCCCCCATCCTTCTCCCCTGCGTTCATGGCTGCCCCATTCTTCTCCCCTGCGTTCATGGCTCCCCCATCCTTCTCCCCTGCGTTCATGGCTCCCCCATTCTTCTCCCCTGCGTTCATGGCTCCCCCATTCTTCTCCCCTGCGTTCATGGCTCCCCCATCCTTCTCCCCTGCGTTCATGGCTCCCCCATCCTTCTCCGCTGTGTTCATGGCTCCCCCATCCTTCTCCCCTGCGTTCATGGCTCCCCCATCCTTCTCCCCTGCGTGCATGGCTCCCCATCCTTTTCCCCTGTGTGCATGGCTCCCCATCCTTTTCCCCTGTGTGCATGGCTCCCCATCCTTCTCCCCTGCGTGCATGGCTCCCCATCCTTCTCCCCTGCATGCATGGCTCCCCATCCTTCTCCCCTGTGTGCATGGCTCCCCACCTTTTTTCCCTATCATATTCACCTCTCACCGCGCAGCACAGAACTTCCTGGCATCTCTGCAGCGTCTTCCTTCCTGTCTTCAGCGGTCACATGGTAGCGCTAATTAAAGTGAGATGAATATGCGCATATTCATCACCCTTAATGAGCGGTACCATGTGACCGCTGAAGACAGGACGCGCTGCCGGCGCCGAGACGCAGTTGCAGCCACCGCTGGAGGAAGGTGAGTATTACGTCTTCAGGGAGGGGGGCGGGAAGGAGGGAGGGAGGAGGGGCGGGCGGGCACTTGACCCCGGAGTTTTATAAAAAAAAAAAAAAAAGAAAAAACCTAGCTCAAGTGCGCCCCCCCCCCCCCCCGCATACCGCCGCCCTAGGCACGTGCCCTCAAGTGCCTAGTGGCAAATACGGCCCTGGCTGTAGGGACTTTTATGGTGGAAGCAATAAAACTGCACATGATTGAATTAAAATTGCCTGTGTGAATGCTACCTAATACCTACCAGAGAAAGTGAATCCCTACAATTGGTGGAAGATGCTGGTATGAAGTCCCAGACAACACAGGCAATTGTGTTTAAAGATTGAAGGTCCTGGGTAAAAGCAGCTACAGCATTGCAAATATATGAAAACAGAACACAGATAAAAAAAACAGGAACAAGGAGTGTAAACACAATAAACAAAAAATAGACAATATTTTATTAATAAATCATAAAAAATGAATTGATTAAAACATATGCCTCATGTTAGGCAAATAAACAGTTCATTTAGCAAGGCACCTATGTCAGTGCAGTTTGTGGAGTCTGCCTTAATCACCCAGACCATACTGTAAAACATCTTTAGACATGAACTATACTTTTTTGCTGTGTCTCTTTGTCTGACACGAGGCATTAGTTTTAATCAATTAATTTTCTCATAATGATTTTATTAAAAGTATTGACTATTCTATTTTCTTCTGCTCACTGGGCCCCAGCAGCAGGATTCTGCCAGTTCAGTAAGGATAAACTTTTTTTTGTGTATTATATTATTATGGGGGTGCATTATAATGTTAAACATGACTATAGGGTGCATTAACACTATTATATATGACTATGGGGGTGCATTATACTACTATGAATGACTATGGCATTTGCCTCTGATACACACACAGAGAGGAGGTAAGGACAAGTTTTGGAAGATGACAGTCCATTGAGGTATGAGACCAGTTGACCCGAGGGTCACAAGCTTCTCCGAACATCTCAAACAAGGCGACTTGGTCGTCACCATTCTTTCCCTTATCTGTGAGGCTGGACAGTAAGGGTACCGTCACACAGTGGCACTTTGATCGCTAGGACGGCACGATCTGTGACGTTCCAGCGATATCCTTACGATCTCTCTGTGTCTGACACGCTACTGCGATCAGGGACCCCGCTAAGAATCGTACGTCGTAGCAGATCGTTTGAAACTTTCTTTGGCAACTTTAGGTTCAGCACCTGTTCACACTTAGTCTATGTTTGGATGTGACGGTAAGGTTTTTGAAATGTATTTTTTAGCCTTCTGATTGAGCACTCCGCCTCCTAGCCACATGTGTTTTAATTACAGCAGGTCCAATACCCCTCCACAGAGAGAGAGAGAATTTTAGTCTAAGAAGAGGTTTCACATATACTCATTCAGATGGAGACGTTTATTCTCAGCGAGGAAAGGCAAGTTTAGGACCTGGTATAAGAGAGATGCCCTAATGTGGCTACCAGGTACACATAAAATTGGCCATTTTTATGCGCTAAACGCTCTCATTTTTCATATTTCTAGTGCAGTAATGCAGTTCAGTTTTCGTGTTTCATGTTTGCATGTTTTAGCGCTGCAGTGTGCTGCCTTATTTACTTAACTATATACGAGTTGGCAACTTTAGGTTCAGCACCTGTTCACACTTAGTCTATGTTTGGATGTGACGGTGAGGTTTTTGAAATGTATTTTTTAGCCTTCTGATTGAGCACTCCACCTCCTAGCCACATGTGTTTTAATTACAGCAGGTCCGATACCCCTCCACAGAGAGAGAGAATTTTAGTCTAAGAAGAGGTTTCACATGTACCCATTCAGATGGAGACGTTTATTTTCAGCAAGGAAAGGCAAGTTTAGGACCTGGTATAAGAGAGATGCCCTAATGTGGCTACCAGGCACACATAAAATTGGCCATTTTTATGCGCTAAACGCTCTCATTTTTCATATTTCTAGTGCAGTAATGCAGTTCAGTTTTCGTGTTTCATGTTTGCATGTTTTAGCGCTGCAATGTGCTGCCTTATTTACTTAACTATATACAAGTTGGCAACTTTAGGTTCAGCACCTGTTCACACTTAGTCTATGTTTGGATGTGACGGTCAGGTTTTTGAAATTTTATGGATTAAAACCACATCTTGAAAGAAGGATCAGGTGAGTGCTATTTGTCTTGTTACTTTTTCCGATATACTACTATGGATGACTGTGAGTTGCATTATACTATTATATATGACTATGTGGTGCATTATACTACTATAAATGACTGTGGGGGTGCATTATACTACTATATATGATTATTGGGTGCAATACACTACTATATAGGACTATGAGGTGCGCTTCACTATTATATATTGTATGACTATGGGGGTGCATTATACTACTATAGATGGCTATGGGGTGCGTTATACTATTATATATGACTCTGGGGGTGCATTATACTACTATATATGACAATGTGGTGCATAATACTATTATATATGACAATGGTGATGCATTCTACTATATATATAACTATGGAGTGCATTATACTGCTATATATGACTATGGGGTGCATTATACTATTATATATGACTATGGGGGTGCATTATACTGCTATATATGACAAGGGGGTGCATTATACTATTATATATGACTCTGGGGGTGCATTATACTGCTATATATGACAATGGGGTACATAATACTATTATATATGACAATGGTGATGCATTCTACTATATATATAACTATGGAGTGCATTATACTGCTATATATGACTATGGGTGCATTATACTATTATATATGACTATGGGGGTGCATTATACTGCTATATATGACAATGGGGTGCATTATACTATTATATATGACTATGGGAGTGCATTATATAATTATACAGCTCTGGCAAAAATTAAGAGACCACCACATCAAATCCCTGTCATGGGCAGTCCATTCTCTAGACCTGAATCCCATTGAAAACCTCAGGAATGTAATCAAGAGGAAGATGGATAGTCACAAGCCATCAAACAATGAAGAACTGCTTACATTTTTGCACCAGAAGCAGTGGGAAAGCATGCCAAGACGCACGAAAGCTGTGATTAAAAATCATGGTTATTCCACAAAATATTAATTTCTGAACTCTTCTGAGTTAAAACATTAGTATTGTTGTTTCTAAATGATTAGGAACTTGTTTTCTTTGCATTATTTGAGGTCTGAAAGCACTTGTTTTTTTTACCATTTTTCTTTGTCAGAAAAAAATACAAAATGTTTTGCTTGGAAATTCAGAGACATGTTGTCAGAAGTTTATAGACTAAAAGAACAATTTACAATTTACTCACAAATTTACCTATAAAGAGAAAAATCAGACAAACTGAATATTTTGCAGTGGTCTCTTAATTTTTGCCAGAGCTGTATTGTGCAAAGGGGTAGTGTGTGTGTGTGTATATATTTTTTGCAGAGAGGCAGTGTGTATGTATGTTTTACAGAGGAAGTGTGTGTGTGTGTATATATATATATATAACAAGCATCTCTATTCTTCCAACAGGTATGTTCATCCACCCAGTTTTCCTGCTCTCCTGCTGTCTGTCTTTGAAGTGCACATAGTACATCACCCAGCTTTGCACATAGACTTCCCTCTGCTCCTAGCTTTCACATGGTATGCCTTTCAGCTAACCCCAGCTTACCCTGTGATATTTATGACCTTGTTTACTCAGGCTTGATTGTATGCATCTGGTCCACTCTTAATTCTCTGACAAAGATGAGCTGAGACCACTCCTCTCTGCTTCACACCTGAACACACTTAGTTTTCCATATATTGCATAGCAAAAGTCTGCAATGACTTTAGTCTGCAGTGTGATTCCTGTGCGCATCTACTCCCCCTCCAACCTCCAACTGGCTGTCATTTACCGCCCCCCAGGGCCAGCCACCACCTTTTTTGACCACTTCACCACCTGGCTACTTCATTTCCTTTCTGCGGACATCCCCACTCTCATCATGGGCGACTTCAACATCCCCATTGACACTTCCCTCTCAGCTGCCACTAAACTTCTATCTCTCACTTCCTCCTTCAGCCTCACTCAATGGTCTTCTGCAGCCACTCACAAAGATGTTCACACACTGGACCTCATCTTCACCCGCATCTGCTCTCTATCTAACCTCTCTAACTCACCTCTTCCACTCTCTGAACACAACCTTCTCACATTCTCATCTCTCTCCACTCCATGTCTACAATCCACACCCCACAAACTTTCACACCCTCGCAGAAATCTTAAACATCTTGACCTACATTCATTCTCTGAATCCCTCCTCCCTCTCACAAACATAAGTTCCATACACAATGCGGATGATGCTGCCGCTCTATATAACACCACAATAGCTGTAGCTTTGGAATCTGCTGCCCCACTTACACATACCAAAGCTCACAAAATCAACAGACAGCCCTGGCACACCAGCCTGACCAAAGAACTGAGGCGAGCTTCCAGGGCTGCTGAGCGCGGATGGAAAAGATCCCACTCCAACGAGCACTTCATCGCATTCAAACAGTCCCTCACTACTTTCAAGACCACACTCACCACAGCTAAACAAACCTGCTTCTCATCTCTCATATCCTCCCTGTCTCATAACCCTAAACAGTTATTCAACACCTTCAATTCTCTCCTCCATCCCCCAGCACCTCCTCCCTCCCCACTTATCTCCGCTGAAGACTTTGCCTCATTTTTCAAGCAGAAGATTGATAGCATCAGAGACAGTTTTGGTCAACAACCCACAGAGCCCTTCCTCCCGACTTCCCAGCCCTCCACCTCCAAAACCAACTTCTCCACCATTACAGAAGATCAACTCTCCACTCTACTCTCAAGATCGCATCTCACCACCTGTGCACTTGACCCGCTCCCATCCCACCTCATCCCAAACCTCACCACAGTCTTCATCCCAACCCTTACCCATCTCTTCAACCTATCACTAACAACTGGTCTTTTCCCCTCAAGCTTTAAACATGCCTCCATCACACCTATCCTCAAAAAGCCCTCTCTTGACCCATCCTCTGTATCTAGCTATCGCCCTATATCACTTCTTCCTTATGCCTCCAAACTACTGGAACAACACGTTTACCTTGAACTGTCCTCCCATCTCTCTTCTTGCTCCCTCTTTGACCGCTTACAATCTGGCTTCCGGTCACACCATTCCACAGAAACTGCCCTAGCCAAGGTCACCAATGACCTCTTAACTGCCAAGAGCAAGCGACACTACTCTGTCCTCCTCCTCCTCGACCTGTCGGCTGCCTTTGACACAGTGGACCATTCTCTATTATTACAGACCCTCTCATCCCTTGGCATCACAGACTTGGCCCTATCCTGGATCTCATCATACCTAACAGACCGGACATTCAGCGTCTCCCACTCACACACCACCTCCTCACCTCGCCCCCTATCTGTCGGAGTCCCACAAGGTTCATTCCTTGGGCCCCTGCTCTTCTCCATTTACACCTTTGGCCTGGGACAGCTCGTAGAATCTCATGGCTTTCAGTATCACCTCTATGCTGATGACACACAGATTTACATCTCTGGACCAGATATCACCTCCCTACTAACCAGAATCCCTCAATGTCTGTCCACTATTTCATCCTTCTTCTCCGCTAGATTTCTCAAACTTAACATGGACAAAACAGAATTCATCATCTTTCCCCCATCTCACGTGACCCCCCCAATGAACCTATCTATTACAGTAAATGGCTGCCCACTCTCCCCAGTCCCACAAGCTCGCTGCCTCGGGGTAATCCTTGACGCTGATCTCTCCTTCAAACCTCATGTCCAAGCCCTTTCCACTTCCTGACGACTTCAACTCAAAAATATTTCATGAATCCGTTCATTTCTCAACCAAGAATCTGCAAAACCCCTAGTCCATGCCCTCATCATCTCTCGCCTTGACTACTGCAACCTCCTGCTCTGTGGCCTCCCCTCTAACACTCTCGCACCCCTCCAATCTATTCTAAATTCTGCTGCCCGAGTAACCCACCTGTCCCCCACTATTCCCCGAGCTCTCCCCTCTGTCAATCCCTTCACTGGCTCCCCATTGCCCAGAGACTCCAGTACAAAGCCCTAACCATGACATACAAAGCCATCCACAACCTGTCTCCTCCATACATCTGTGTCCTCGTCTCCCGGTACTTACCTACACGCAACCTCCGATCCTCACAAGATCTCCTTCTCTACTCCCCTCTTATCTCCTCTTCCCACAATCGTATACAAGATTTCTCTCGCACATCACCCCTACTCTGGAACCCTCTACCACAACACATCAGACTCTCGCCTACCATCGAAACCTTCAAAAAGAACCTGAAGACCCACCTCTTCCGAAAACCCTACAGCCTGCAGTAACCACTGATCGACCAAACCGCTGCATGACCAGCTCTATTCTCACCTACTGTATTCTCACCCATCCCTTGTAGATTGTGAGCCTTCGCGGGCAGGGTCTTCTCTCCAACTGTACCAGTTGTGACTTGTATTGTTTAAGATTATTGGACTTGTTTTTATTATGTATACCCCTCCTCACATGTAAAGCGCAATGGAATAAATGACACTATAACAATAAATAATAATAATAATAATAATATATATATATATATATATATATATATAAAATATATTTTGCAGGGGGGCTGTGTGTATTTTGCAAAGGGGTAGCGTGTGTATGTATTTTGCAGAAGAACTGTGTGTGTGTGTGTGCGTGTATACCTGCGTGTATTTTGCAGAGGGGCAGTGTGTGTGTGTATATATATATATATGTTTTACAGATGGACAGTGTATGTGTACATATATATATATATATATATACATATATATACTGTATATATTGTGCAGAGGGGCTGTGTGTGTGTATTTTGCAGAGGGGTAGTGTGTGTGTGTGGGGGGGGGCTGTGTGTGTGTATTTTGCAGAGGGGTAGTGTGTGTGTGTGTTTGTGTGTGTGTGTGTAAGGGGGAGTATTTTGCAGGTCTTCTGTGATGCGATGTTAAATTGCCGTATTGGCACTATCTGATAAATAAGTGGGTTTTGGGTTGCCGTTTCAGCACTTGTTCTCTGAAAGGTTCGCCTTCACTGTTATATGTGGTCTGGTCATGGTGTGGCGGAATTTGTTCCTTTTATGTGTTGGAAATATATGGTCTGGTCATGATGTGGTGGTATTTGTCCCTTCATTCACCATATGGTGGTGGGTGATATGAAGTCTGGTCATGGTGTGGCGGTATTTGTTCCTTGCTTGTGGGGATAATATATGGTCAGGTCATGCTGTGGTTGTATTTTTTCCTTGTGTATGGTATTATTTTGTCACTATGTGGTGGTAATATATGGTTTGGTCATGGTGTGGCGGTATTTGTTCCTTGTATGTGGGGATAATATATGGTCAGTTCATGGTGTGGTGGAATTATTTCCTTGTATGTGGTATTATTTGGTCACTATGTGGCGGTAATAGTTGGTCTGGTCATGGTGTGGCGGTATTTGTTTCTTTTTTTGTGGTATTATTTGGTCACTGTGGGGGTGCCATTTGGTCTGGTCATAGTGTGGCAGTATTTGTCCCTTCTATGTGTTATTCATTCACCATGTGGTGGTGATATGTGGTCTGGTCATGATGTGGCGGTATTTGTTCCTTGTATGTGGTGGTAATATATGGTCTTGACATGGTGCGGCAGTATTTGTTCCTTGTATGTCGTATTATTTGGTCACTATGTGACAGTAATATGTAGTCTGGTCATGGTGTGGCTGTATTTGTTTCTTGTATGTCGCATTATTTGGTCACTATTTGGTGGTAATATGTAGTCTGGTCATGGAGTGGCTGTATTTATTCCTTGTATATGGCATTATTGTTCATTTAAGAAAAAATGTATGTGACACATTCCCTTAAAGAAACGTAAATAAAAATATACCGAAAAAGAGTACATGATATTTTGATAATAAATATTTAATAGTTTAGAGTATAGTAGAGCCATGCAAAAGAGTCTACCTGTCGTTGTTGCAGCTTTTGGCCAAAACTTAAGCTGCCGGCTATGTGATGTTCTGTTAGATGGAACTGTTAATGTGTGATTGGTGAGGATGTGGTGCAGAAGTGGAGTTTTTCCAAGATTGGGTGGTGGGACTGTGGAATGTTGGAGATGGAGCTAGGGTGTAGCCTGGCGGAGTCTCAAGGGCGCCCAAAAATTTGACCAGTATGATAGAATCGTGTTTCTTCTGTGTATGAAGTTGGCTCTAGGAGAAAGGACTGTAATCTGTTCAGGTGAACCCATACTGACATATGTGCCCTGCTAGGTGAACTGTCTATTTGCTTTCATACCTTTGTGACCAGAAGAGGTCACAGGTTGTTTCGTATTTTTTGAATCCCTTAGAGTTCTATGAAAGCAAAAAAAATGCATATGTTTGGACCAGACTACTTTGTTGGTGTTAACACTACCGAAGGGTATGTGCAGACAATAAGGACTGGCAGCACTTTGGACACGGCGCATGTTTGCTGCGTCCAAAGCACTGCCGTCTATTGAACATAGATGTATCTGCCTGTGTTCACTGAACCATGTGGATTCACTGTATCCAATACATTGTATGGGTGAAATTTCTCTTGCTGAGATTTGAGTCTCCACAAGAGAAATTGACATGCTGCGGTCTGGAAATATGTGCCGCATGTCCATCTCCACGGGTGAGTCGCGGGCGTCTCTGGACGCATAGTGGGCATGGGATTTCTTGAAATCCCATCCTGTGACAGGGTTACTGCAACAGAGAGGAGCCAGAAGACCGCTGTGTCTGATTAGTCCTACTCCTGCGCTGAAAAGAAGCACTTCACCTTCTTTTTATATGGTGTTAATTTTGCTATGGAAGAACAGGGGTTAATCTGCCTTGTTGAGAGCTCTGGGAGTCTGAGCTCTCAGCTAAACTCGGTTAGTCACTCCTATTCGATTTATAATCTGATTGAAACAGATTGTCAAGAGGTATCTTATGCTGCATGGCTTGGAGGAGAGGTGTTTTTGTGATTATATGAGAAGGTGTTTGGAGGTGTTAACTGTGACTGTTGTGTAGGTTTGTAAGTTTGTAAGTGTGATAATTCCCCTTCCCTTCTCTTATTTTGTTTTTTCCCCATCCTTCACTTCCCGATGCATTCATCTGTTATATGTGAGATTATATTTGTATGCCTGGTATTTTCAGTTACCCTTGTTTGTGTTGCCTTGTTCGTCAGGTTGGTTTACTGCGGTACATGGCAGCGCCCCTCTTCCCAGGGTGGGGGAAAAGAACATACAGAGGGCTGATTCAGGAGATAAGGCAAGGGTGGAGGCCCCAACATCTTCACCTTCAGAAGTATCCCAGAGAATAGGGAGAGCTAGGAGCCCCCTAGTGTTAGGGTCAGGGAAGGAGCCCCTGGTTCTGAGTCACCCGACAGCTGTGTCATGATACATCCACTATGATGTAACAGCAGGATGCTGAGGGCTGTGTCTGCACAAGTATGCAGTGTCCAAGCCGCAGTGTTTACTGATCATCTGCACCTGAGGTTGTCAGGAAGCTGTTTTGCGTCGCATTTAGCTTGTTGTCAGAATAAATAAAGTTAAGGTTGTCAGATGTAATAAAATCACAATTTGTCAGATATCCCAAACTGAGAATATCAAATGCGGGTAATTTTACTATTTCAGAAGAAGCTGCAATGAGTTTGTTGAGTGTAGTAGAGCTGAGGGCAATAGAAGTGACAGAGGGTGTCCGATATAGCAGAATGGTATCAAGTAAAAACAAGGTTGTTAAATCTGCAAGAGCTGAGGATGTGAAATGTAAGATGTGAGGATTGTAGGCTGCAGAGCTGAAGGTGTAAAATGCAGCATAGCTGAGGCTGTCACCTGCAATGACCCCATAGTGCAGATCAAATCTTTACTGTTTTTTAAGGTGGCCAAATACCAGTGGCATAACTAGAGTCTGATGGGCCCCAGTGCAAGATTGGGACAGAGCCCACCCCCATCCTGAATTATATATATATATATATATATATATATATATATAGATAGATAGATATACATATCTATATATATATATATATATACTGTATATATAATTATCTGTCCCTCATCCTGGTGTATATGTCTCTCATCCTGGACCCATCCTGGTATATGTCCACCGTTCTGCCAATGTTCTTTATTGTATAGAAAAAATAAACCATTATACTAACCAAGGGAGTACATAGAAGTCATGGGGCTCCATAGAGGATGCATAATGCACCCCCAAAGTCCCCCTTACAGTATAATGCACTCCCCATAGTCCTCCATACAGTATATTGCACCCTCATAGGCCTCCATATAGTATAATGCACCATAATAGTCCTCCATACAGTATAATGCATAGCCCATAGACCTCCATATAGTATAATGCACCCCATAGTCCTCCATATAGTATAATGCACCCCATAGTCCTCCATATAGTATAAGGCACCCACATAGTCCTCCATATAGTATAATGCACCCCATAGACCTCCATACAGTATAATGCACTCCCAATAGTCAACCATGTAGTAGTATGGCCACCATGTACCCACTGATTTTAAAAATAAAAAAACAAAACTCCCGTTTACTCCTTCACCATGCAGCATTCTTTGACTTCAGCATGCAACTGACGGGAGTGCATGATGTCACAGCCTTGCGCCCCCAGTTACATACACACCAGCGTTTGCTACTGGCTTCTGATTGGCCGGCAGGGTGTACTGCTACACATGGACCGGAAGGGTCTGAGCAGCAATGTGTGTCCAAGGACACACATCTAGCTGGAGTACTTGCTGGTGTCAGCGGGCCTTTCACCCACCGTGACTGGTCGTAGATTGGAATACCGCGCTATTCATGCGCACAGCACAATCTTGGCAGCACATGTTCTCGTGTTCTCGGCAGCACGTGTTCAGTTTTCACAGGACAATGAACCATTCTATACAAACAGTAGAAGAGCTTGATTTACCGCTCATTGAAATTCTGCTCGGCAGGTCACTATACACAACCTCGTCTCTGCCTGTGTGCACACACTCAGCAGGCAATGTTTGCTCCAAGATAGAGTCGGTGTATAAATATATCTCTGGACATTATATATTATACATTTGCCTGGACATTATATATTTTAGATCTCTGGACATTATATATTATAGATCTCTCTGGACATTATATATTATATATAGCTCTGGACATTATATATTTTAGATCTGTGTGTGCGGGTGTCTGTGTGTATCTGTGTCTGTGTGTGTGCGGGTCTGTGTGTTTCTGTATGTGTAGCCAGGCATCATCTGATGGGACTACTACTCCCATCCGGCTAGGTCTGCTGTCACATATAACAGTGACAGCATGAGACTGTGTTCAATTGTAAAACAACAAAAAAAAATTCATACAATCATACTCACCAAACACCTAGTCCCAGACGCTCGCATCTCCTGCAACAAAAATAAAATAATAAACCAACATGTACTTACCTTTCCGCCGTAGTCCATTTAATAATGAGTGTCCCATGACGATCTCACATGTAGAACAGTCACATCAGGAGATGTGACTGTTCTACAGGGCCTCCGGTAATACCAGTGTAGGAAGTAATCCTTCTGCAGTGTATCACTCTGCCGCCATGAGAGATGTCACCAGAGTTCTTGCTGTCACTTGCGGCACCGCTGAGTGAGAAAATTCTCACACAGAGGTTCCGTAAAGTGAGATGCACTGCAGGAGTGATCAGCTCCTGTCAGTGTATCGCTGGAGGCCAGGTAGAGCGGTCACATCTCCCGAAGTGACTGTTCTACACCTGAGTTCGCCATGGGACACTCAGTGAATGGACTATAGGGGACAGGGAGTATTTATGTTGGTTTATTATTTTATTTTTGTTGCAGGAGACGAGGAAGTCGCGGATTAGGCGTGGTTGTAAGTATGGTAAATTAAGATTCAATAAAGGAGTCTATGTGATTATTTCAATTAAAGAACTTTATTCTGGCTGTGTCTTTATTTACCATGTAACTATAGGATTAATAATGGATAGGTGTCTTATAGACACCTCTCCATTACTAAGCCATGGGCTTGATGTCCCCTGACAATACAAAAGTAACATCAACTCCACAAATATGAACCCCACTTGCCACCGCTACAGGACATGTGGGAAGAGCGAGGCTAAGTGCCAGAATTGGCGCATCTATAAGATGCGCCATTTCTGGGGTGGCTGAGAGCTGATATTTTTAGCCAGGGGGGTGCCAATATACAAGGCCCATTCATTACCACGCTATTAATATCAGCCCGCAGCTGTCTGATTAGCCTTTGCTCCTTCAATTTTATAGGGGGACCCCATGTCAATTGTTTTCTGGGGTCCCCTGTAAACTAGCCAGTAAAGGCTAAGCAAACATCTGTGAGCTTCTATTAATAGCCTGGGAACCTTTATGGCTATTAGCTCCTTCCCAGAATATTAACATCAGCCCTCAGCAGTTGGCTTTCCCTCTGCTGGTTAAGATAATCATGCGAGAGGCCATGCAATTTTGTAAAAAATGTTTTTGCAAATTAAACAGATATTGCATTTCCCGCAGATTTTGTGTGTGTGTGTGTGTGTGTGTATCTGTGTGTGTGTCTTTTATTTAACTCATATATATATATGTTACTTAGAGCTCATGCCCACTTGCGATGAAAGCAGACGAATTCAATCCAATAAAAAATCGGATTGAATTTGCAGTTTGCCTCAGGCAGCAGAGAGGCTAGGTTAACCCCTGAGTATGAGACCCCCACATAGCCTCCATATATACAGTATGAGCCCCCCACATAGCTTCTGCATACCTATATACAGTGTGAGAACCACATAGCCTGCTACATACAGTATGAGCCCCCACATAGCCTCCATATATTCAGTGTGAGGACCACATGACACCTACTAACACCTGTAGTTATAGCATGGTATACATTAAGTAAATTACACAAAACTCTTGCTGCAACAATTACTTTACAGTCTTCTTTATTTAAACACCATCATAAAACACAAAAGTCAATGTATTATACACAAGTAATAATAGAATAAATAATATTAGACTGAAAATAATACATTTCTTCTTATAAATTTTGTGTTTTGCTGACAACAGCTGTATAAATGTATAAACAATTTAGCGTACCCCTAGCATAGTATTAAACAGCATCTGTCAGGTTTCCTAACTCTTTTAAGCTGTCCCCAGGACCTGCCAGATGTTTATCCAGTTAGTCCAGTGATATGGCTAATGTTTTGTGCAAAGCCACATATGTGAGCAAAATGAACTTATATAGAGCAGCTTGCTGTGTATGCTAATAAACCAGGGCTAGTCCGATGAGGCTTTTTCTCACAGAGGCTAGTGGGGGCCAATAACAGCCGGCAAGCCCCCTGGACATTATTGACAGTCCTTGCACTGCCCGTCCAGGGGTCATTACTGCAGCAGCTAGTAAACACGGACTAGTCTGTGAGTAAACACCTCATCGGACTAGTGTGGGTCTATTAGCGTACAACGAGGCTCAAATATGGGAAGTTGCATCAAGCAATAAACACAATCCTGAAATACCTGAACAAAAGGCCTGAAAAGTCATGGGAGGCCTGACAGAGTCTCATTATGGGTGGTAGGACTACCACAACCCCTGAGAATCATCAGACCAGTGTTTCAATGCACAGCAATGCTCCCTGTCAGCGGCTGTGCAGGGAAACCTAACAGAACCCATTTGCTTGGTTGGAGTTTTGTTATAGTTCCTTGCATAGTAGATAACCGGGAACATCACTGAACAAAAGAAATAAAAAATAAATATCTGTCTCTTTGTTTTTGAGATTGGCAAGGGTCCATGATGTCGCCCTTCACTGATCAAATGTTATGGCATATCCAAAACATTTCCGAAGAACATCAAGATTTCTCCCATTAAATAAGCAGTAATAAACACATCGGTAAGACAGTTTAACGCTCAACACAATTTGACACAACTGAAGATACCTGAGATAGTTTTGCTTATAAATAGATATTTTTGATATATATTTGTCATTGCCTTGGCTTTAGATCCCTGCGGAGCATCCTTTCACGTGTCTTGTATATTAGCCAGCAATCCTGGCAGCTGCAGTGCATTTGGAAGAAGAGGTCTTTGGGACAATGCTAATGCTTGTGAGGGGAATGTAAAGATTTGTTTCATTTCAGATACAGACCACATATGCCAGGTTAATCGAAAGCAGCAGTTTGGCAGGGGATGGGTATACAGAGAAGAGCACAGGAACCTCCAGTCCCGGGGAAGACAGTAACACATGCAGAAATAATGCAGCGTAAACCTCAGCACCGAAAAGACAAACAGAAATTCTTGCTGCAAATGTGGTTTTACAGTGATCCGGCACCAGAGAAAAAACAGATATTAGTCCAATGTTTCGACTAACTGGTCGTCATTCTCACAGACATCTGTGCAGGTAATGGCTGGGTATACAGTATAGGGTTAGTGTGCAGGATATATATGGCATATGGCTGCACATTAACCCCAAATGCCCAGGAGTGCTGGTGTTAGGGGCAAGCAAACTAGGCATATGCCTAGGGCCCCCAACTCCCAGGGGCCCCCAGCATCTGCAGCATAAATAAAACCACATTTACAGCAAGAATTTCTGTGCTTGACTTTTTGATGCTGAGGTTTATGTATGCTACTACAGGACTATT
This sequence comes from Ranitomeya imitator, assembly GCF_032444005.1. Taxonomy (NCBI): domain Eukaryota; kingdom Metazoa; phylum Chordata; class Amphibia; order Anura; family Dendrobatidae; genus Ranitomeya; species Ranitomeya imitator. Next base: position 663,954,400 of record NC_091283.1, read on the forward strand.
GTCCTTTCCTAAAGCACAACTTTTTTTTACCAGCAGCCTGCCAGTTTTCCCTACGCACACATGCACAAATAAAACATGGCTTTATAGAGATAGAACCATTTGTGGGAGAAAAGACAAAATCAAAACATTTTCAGTCATATGGCTGTTTTTATTTTCCAAATCACTTCTGACTTCTACTGGTACTTTTGATACATCTTGATCATTGCATGTAATCTATTGGCCAATGTGATTCTCAACTTCGAATAACAGGTAAGTAAAATCCAGAATTTATAATACCGTATATCTTAATATTTTGGTAAAAAAAAGTTTTCACATGCAGTTAAGACTAAAGTCTGTTATTAAGAAGGAAACTGTCAACAAGCAGGACTAACTGCTGACAGATCTTAAATGTGCTTTTATGATGGCCTGTGTGATCACCCATAACACTTCAGTACAATAAAATAGTATTTATCATGTTTACTATCTGATAGCTGACCAGAAAGTTTGATCAACACACACATTACTACCGTATCACTTTCTACCACAAGCCTGTAAAGGGCACATTTCCTGCAGTCGGCACATCTATGTGAAATTACTAAATATTTATTCTGGATAATATCACATGGACAAAACACTGTACAACAATTAAGAACTAAAAAAATCTGACCATCACGACATCAGATCGCATTGGGATTGTGCACATATCCGATTTTTTCCTCGCACTGAGTCGGTCTGAGGACAAAAAATGAGCAGCATGCACGAGTTTGATCTGATATTTGGATTGCACATGGCCATGCGAGTCAATGTGACATCTGAGTGCAATCTGATTTCCGAAGTCTCAAAGAATGGAGAAGATGAAGGCACTTTTTCCCCATGTTTTCCTCATCCAAGAGAATCCAATATGAGGTATCTACTATAAGATAGAAGTCTATGACAAGGCTCAAAATATTTTTGAGCGTTTTGTCAGCATTTCTGCTTCAAGAACTGCAATTGGCACCTTCGTTGTTAAATGGAGATTTAAAAAACATCCAGAAAACAGAAATAAAAATAATTCCACAAATATGCAAAGAACATGCTAAAAAATTCATTGACTGTAAAAAAAACATTGCAAAATCACTCAGAAAACAAAGAAAAAAGACGTTTCAGGATAACAAAAATGACTCAGTGGTGGCTCAGTGGTTAGCATTGCAGTGCTGTGGTTCTGGGGACAAAATCTGCAAGGAGTTTGTATTTTCTCTCAATATTTCTGTAGATTTCCTCCGGGTTCTCTGGTTTCCTCCTACACTCCAAAAACCTACAGATAGGGAATCTAAATTGTGATAATGTCTGTAAAGCACTGGGGAATTAATGGAGCTATATAAGTGAGTAAAATAAGTGCCTTCCTCTTGAAAAACTGGGTGGTTACATGATTTTTTTCCCAGTCGGATGATCTCCTGCCCCACAGTTTTTCAAGAGGAAGGCACTTATTTTTATGTACCCTACACTACAATGAAATGTTTTTGTTACTGGTCTTTGTTAGGTTGGGTCAATGGCAATTTTTTTTTTTTAATTCAGTGAAAAAATAGTGATTTTTTTTGAGTTTTTCAGCATGCAAAGTATTTGTGAAAGAAGCCTTAAAGGGGTGGTCCCTCCACTTCTAGGACAACCACGTCTTAAACTAAATGCTCGGCCCTGATAAAATATTAAAGTCTATACTCCCCTCCCATGCTGGCTCAATTCCAACGGTGTCGGCACTGGCGGTCCTTGGGCTATGATGTGATGAAATGACATGTGATGCCCAGCGCCCAATCAGCGCTGGCGTCACTGTTTCCGCCTCCTGTTGAAAAGAACATGAAGAGGAAGTCTGAGATCATCTGTGGCCCGAACTCCCGCTTCATATTCAGTTTGTTCGAGGGTGGAGACAGTGATGCCAGCTACGATTGTGTACCGGGCATCACGTGTCATTTCACCACATCACAGCTTCGGGACTGCGAGTGCCGACACCGCTGGAACGGTGCCAGCATGGGAGGAGAGTGTAGGCTTTATTATTTTATCGGGGCCAAACATTTAGTTTAAGAAGGGGTTGTCCTAGGAGTGGAGAACTGCTTTAAACTATTTTAAATGAAATATTTTGCTCTTTTAGAAAATTGCAACCTTGAATATATATATACACGTGGACAAAATTGTTGGTACCCCTCGTTTAATGACAGAAAAACCCACAACGGTCACAGAAATAACTTGAATCTGACAAAAGTAATAATAAATAAAAGATCTATGAAAATGAACAAATGAAAGTCAGACATTGCTTTTCAACCATGCTTCCACAAAATTACTTAAAAAATAGAACTCTTGAAATAGGCCTGGACATAAATGATGCTACCCCTGAAAATAATGTGACAAAAGGGACATGTTAAATCAAGGTGTGTCCACTAACTAGCATCAGAGGTGTCTACAATCTTGGAATCCATGAGTGGGCCTGTATATAGGGCTACAGATACTCACTGTGCTGTTTAGTGACATGGTGTGTATCACACTCAATATGGACCAGAGGAAGTGAAGGAAAGTGTTGTTTCAGGAGATAAGAAAGAAAATTCTAGGCAAACATTTTAAAGGTAAAAGTTATAAGACCATCTCCAAGCAGCTTGATATTCCTGTGACTACAATTGCACATATTATTCAGAAATGTAAGATCCATGGGGCTGTAGCCAACCTCCTTGGCCGCAGGAGGAAAAATTGCTGACAAATCAAAGAGATGGATAATATGAATGGTAACAAAAGGGCCCAGAAAAACTTCCAAACAGATTAAAGGTGAACTTCAAGCTCAAGAAACATCAGTGTCAGATCGCACCATCCGTCGTTGTATGAGCCAAAGTGGACTTCATGGGAGACAACCAAGGAGAACACCATTGTTGAAATAAAATCATAAAAAAGCCAGACTGGAGTTTGCCAAACTACATGTTGACAATCCACAATATGTAAAAAAAACACAAAACAATAGTGTACAAAAAGTGAAAAAATGTAATTGTGAAAAAATTCAATACTTAACTAAGTGCCAATAAACCAAATAGGAATAATGTGGGGTATAAATACAAGACCGGTGAGATTTCATTTTGATAAATAAAGGGAATAGTAACAGTGTACTATCATCGATGTAAGAAAGAAAGGGGTCAAGTCGTGAAATGAAAGTAAAAAGCAAACAAGGAATCACTGTAAACTAATAAGAAAAAATATCAGTAATGCATAATCACCTACTGTGAGGTAGTGAGACCCTGGTTCCTGAATGGCGTCCTCCCAGGGGTGTCTAGACTGTGCAGGGTACAATGAAATCTCAAGACTATCAAGGGATTCTAGAGAGAATTGTGCTTCCCAGTGTCCGAAAGCTTGGTCTCAGTTGCAGGTCATGGGTCTTGCAACAGGATAATGACCCAAAACACACAGCTAAAAACATCCAAGAATGGCTAAGAGGAAAACATTGGACTATTCTGAAGTGGCCTTCTACAAGCCCTGACCTAAATCCTATTGAGCATCTTTGGAAAGAGCTGAAACATGCCGTCTGGAAAAGGCAACCTTCAAACACGAAACAACTGGAGCAGTTTGCTCTTGAGGAGTGGGCCAAAATACATGTCGAGAGGTAGAGAAGTCTCAATGACAGTTACAGGAATCGTTTGATTGAAGTGATTGCCTCAAAAGGTTGTGCAATAAAATATTAAGTTGAGGGTACCATCATTTCGGTTCAGGCCTATTTCATGAGTTTTTTTTATTTTTTAATTCTGTGGAAACATGGTTGTAAAGCAATGTCTGACTTTCATTTGTTAATTTTCATATATTCTTTATTTATTCTTACTTTGGTCAGATTCAAGTTATTTATGTGACCATTGTGGGTTTTTCTGCCATTTAACGAGGAGTACCAAAAATTTTGACCACATTTGTACTACATATTATACAACCATTGAATACAATCAATGAAGAATAGTAGCACTTCCATTAAAAAAAAAAGTGAAAAATTTGATTTTTTTCAAGCTCATGTACACAATGCTTTATTTCTGGCAATGAGACTTTTTCAAGTGAGAATGAGCCTTTTCTCTCTTGAAAAAGGAACGCTCATTGCCACTGCCAAAATGTGTACAAGGACTTGGAATAAATATAATTTTTCACTTTTTCAAAATGGTGTTGTTGCCATTCTTCATTGTTTGTATTTTATAGTCCAGTGGTCCATATAATATGTGACAAAAGTTATTGTTTTGAACAACCTTGTTTAAATACATCACTTAAAACAAGGGAATATTAAACACACATACTTTTGTCCTTTTTGGCATTGTAACATGTCATCGGATTTGTGCTACCCAAAAGACAGGCAGCATGAATCTCTGAGATGGGGCCTGACATGTCTCGTCGCCGGTTATGTAAGAAAAAGATAGATCGACACAGAGAAAATCATTGTCTCAAAACGTAAAAAAAATATATTCTTAAACAATATAAACAATAAGAGACTTAAAAATGATAATGCTGGCTCTCAAAAATGTTAGTGAAATTGTCGAGCTGGACAAGTCAAGGGCCAGTCTATTAAATGCCTTATTCTGTACTGTATTTGCACAGAAATATTCAAAGGTAGATTACATCTTCAGACACTTCATCAATTTTAAATGAAATATCACCTACCTAATCCAGCAAAAAGTGCAGCACCGCCTCAAAAATGCTAAAATAAACAAATCACCTTGACCAAATGGCATTCACCCCAGAGTTTTGCACAAATTGGGTGTCATGAAAAATCATTATTTCTAATATTTAAGGACAGGCTGTGAAAGTCTCTATTCCATAGGATTGGCGTATAACAAATATGGTGCCAATATTCAAAAAGAGGTTAAAAAGTAAGGCCTGTAAGAAAATACCGTAGTGGTCAAAATATTTGAAGGTTTTCTAAGAGACAGAAAGATCCAGACTTGAACAGTGTAAGGCCGCTGATATTGACAATCTTGACTTTTCAACGGTATCAAATAAAATACCATATAAAAGGTTAGCGCATAAAATTAGAACAATGAGACTAGGTATAAATGTGTGTAATTGGGTTAAAAACTGGTTAAGTGATAGAAAACAAAGAGAGGTTATTAATGGAACACAATCTGACTGTGTCACATTTAACTATGAGGTACCGCAGGGGTCAGTATTGGGCCCTCTTATTTCAAATATGTTTATAAAGGATCTTGTTGAGGGCACACAGAGTAGCATTTCAGTATTTTCAGATGATGCTAAACTGTATAAAGTAATTAACAGGATGATGACAATTTATAATTACAGAGGGATTTGGGAAACGGAAGAATTGATAATGTGTGCAAAAATGTAAAGCGCTGCGGAATATGTTAGCGCTATATAAAAATAAAGATTATTATTATTATTATTAATTGGGCCAAGAAATGCCAATTGAAATTTAATGTAGATAAATGTAAGGACTTGAACTTGGCAGAGGAAACAAAATATATAATTACAATTATGTACTAAATAGTAAAACACTGTGTAAACAGTCACTGAAAAAGATGTGGGTGTATGGGTGGGCAGCAAACTCAACTTTACTGATCAGTGCCAGGCAGTGCCAGGCAGCTGCTGCCAAGGCTAAAAAAATAATGGGATGCATTAAAGAGGTTTTACTACAATAATAAATCCATACTGTTTCAAAATTGCCTCATTTTTCTATGATAGGTAGCTAACAATATGGTTCGTCCAGTAGGCTTCTTTGGCACTGATCAAGCATGTGCAAATACTGGGGAATGACACAGTGTGAGTAGAGCTCATAACGAAGCTCAAAAAGAAGATTCATCTGAGGGAGACAGAAAGCACTTTTCTATGCACCTATCTAGCTGAACTATCGACAAGAACCGAAAGAGAGGGCTTATCGCATGACTGAGTGACTGCTGGCTTGTACTGGGCATTCCTCAGTCAGACAGTGTTGTTCTTTAAAATTGTCTGGCTGAATAATACAAGCCATCAGTCACGGAAAAAGAGCTCATGGTGGTTTCTTGGTGATAGTACAGCCAGACAAGTGCATAGAGTGCCGCTGACTGTATCCTTTGTATGAATTGTCTGATCTGCTTTCTGTGCAGTCTTATGAGCTCTACTCATAGTGGGTTATGTGTTCCCAGTCTCTGCACATATACGTAAGGCTACTTTCACACTAGCGTCGGACTCGGCCCATCGCAGTGCGTCCGGCCGACATACCGACGCTAGCAGTGAAGGCGCCGCACAACGGGGGCAGCGGATGCATTTTTCCAGCGCATCCGCTGCCCCATTGTGAGGTGGGGGCGGAGTTCCGGCCGCGCATGCGCGGTCGGAAATGGCGGACCGTCAGCAGCAAAAAACGTTACATGTAACGTTTTTTGCTCCCGGCGGTCCGCCAGAACACGGCGCAACCGTCGCACGACGGTTGCAACGTGTGTCAATGCGTCACTAATGTTAGTCTATCGGGCAAAAACGCATCCTGCAGACAACTTTGCAGGATGCGCTTTTTCCCATAAACTACGCATTGCGACGTATTGAAAAAAACGCTAGTGTGAAAGTAGCCTAACCCGTTTATTGCAGAGAATATCTGTGCCTGCTTGCCCAGAGCAGAAGTCTGCCACTGGACGAACTATATTGTTAGCAGCCGGTGATAGAAAAATGATGCTACTGTGAATATGAATTGGGTTTGAAAAGTTTATTGTACTTCCAAGATCTGAATTCACTACTAGTGTAAAATAACCTTAGAAAGAATCATAGATGCTCATAATAAGAACACCGTTTTGCCTCCATACAAGTCACTAGTGCAGCCACAATTAGAATACTATGTACAGTTTTGGCCACCAATATATAGCTGACCTAGAGCAGGTGCAGAGAAGAGCGACGAAGGTTTATAAGGGAATGGGTGGACTACCATACCAAGAAAGGTTATCAAGCTTGGGGATATTCAGGAAAAACGAAGGCTTAGGGGCGATCTTATTGCAATGTACAGATATACACAAGGACAGTACAGAGATCTTTCTAATGAGATTTTTACAGACTTGCAATCAAAACCAAAGGGATTTCCTCTACTTCTAAAGGGAAAAGGTGGTATCATCATCCTCATCATTATCTTCATTTATTTATTGTAAGAGCAGTGAGACTATGGGACTCACTGCCACATGGCGTTGTGATAATTCACAAAACTATTTCAATGAGGCTTTGGATATCTACATTTTTGAAAAATATATTACAGGTTATGATTTTTAGATTCTACAATCAGTTGCTGATCCTGGGAACTAGTCTAATTGGCATATATATCGTCAAGAAACAATTTTTCCCCTAAATGGGGCCAATATCTTCTGCCTCACAGGGTCTTGCCTTCTTCTGGATCAACTCTTACAGTTGTGCTCAAAAGTTTACATACCCCAGCAGAATTTTTGCTTCCGTGGCCTTTTTTCAGAGAATATGAATGATAACACCAAAACTTTTTCTCCACTCATGTTTAGTGGTTGGGGTAAGCTATTTATTGTCAAACTACTGTGTTTTCTCTTTTTAAATCATAATGACAACCTAAAACATCCAAATGACCCTGGTGATTTTGGCCTCATAACATGCACAGAAGTTGACACAAATCGGTTTGAATGGCTACTAAAGGTAACATCCTAACCTGTGACCTGTTTGCTTGTAATCAGTGTGTGTGCATAAAAGCTAAGTGATTTTCTGAGATCCAGACAGACTCTTGCATCTTTCATCCAGCCACTGATGGTTCTGGATTGTGAGTCATGGGGAAAGCAAAGGAATTGTCAATGGATCTATGGGAAAAGAGAGTTGAACTGTATAAAACAGGAAAAGGATGCAAAAAGATATCCAAGGAATTGATAATGCCAGTCAGCAGCGTTGAAACTGTGATTAACAAATGGAAAATCAGGGGCTCTGTAAAAACAAAACCACAGTCATGTAGACCAACAAAAATGTCACCCACAACTGCCAGGAAATTGTTCGGGATGCAAAGAAAAACCCACAAATAACATCAGCTGAAATACAGGACTAGCGGTGTGGCTGTTCCATGATGCACAGTAAGGAAGCACTTGAAGAAAAATGGGCTGCATGATCGAGTTGCCAGAAGAAAGCCATTACTGCACAAAATCCACAAAGTATCTCGCCTACAATACGCAAAACAGTAGAGAGACAAGCCTCAAAACTTCTGGAACAAGGTCATTTGGAGTGATGAGACCAAAATTTAACTTTTTGGCCACAACCATAAACGTTACATTTGGTGAGAGGTCAACAAGGCCTATGATGAAAGGAACACCATTCCTACTGTAAAGCATGGAGGTGGATCGCTGATGTTTTGGGGATGTGTGAGCTACAAAAGGCACAGGAAACTTGGTCAAAGTTGAAGAAAAGATGAATGCAGCATGTTATCAGCAAATACTGGAGACAAATTTGCACTCTCATCCCGGAAGCTGCGCATGGGACGTACCTGGACGTTCCAACATGACAACATTCCAAAACACAAGGCCAAGTCGACCTGTCATTAGCTACAGCACAACAAAGTGAAGATTCTGGAGTGGCCATCTCAGTCTCCGAGATCAATATCATTGAGCCACTCTGGGGAGATCTCAAGCTTCACTCAACCACTAACCATGAGTGGAGAAAAAGTTTTGGTGTTATCATTCATATTCTCTGAAAAAGGCCAAGAAAGTAAAAATTCTGCCAGGGTATATAAATCTTTGAGCACAACTGTAGGATTCTAGGTTAAACACAATGGACATGTGTTTTCTGTTAAACCTTAAAACTATTAAACTATTAATGCCATTGGCACAAAGTTTTTACAGATTGACTTGAAAAACTCTTTTTCAAAGCAAGTCAATATACTCGGATCTTGTCTCCTGGATTTATGTCAATATATCAGGTGATCATCTTGTACTTTTACTATTTTACAATAAATACATCATGACTGTTGTGGTCATTTTGCATCCTTTATACCACTTTGACCTATTGATTTCACTAAGCTGTAGTCTCTCCATCTGGCATTCCATTGGGACGCTTCAAGTCTTGCAGTTGGACAGCAGCTGGATCCTTTTCCTTTATTGCCTGAGCTTTAAGAAGACGGCGGCGATATATCAGAAGATATCCAGGAAGGACAAATCCAGCAAAGGAAAATATTAAGAGACCCACATTTACCTACAAGAGAAGAAATATCAGATCACGTAAAAGAGAAATAATGACCAAAGCGATAAATTAAAATTTGTGATTACATTTTATCCAATCTTATGTAAACTGCATTGGTACAAAGCGGAAATGAGCGGACACAGGACATTGTATCCACTGGGCAGATGATAGCTTCTTGTATAAGAATAAATAAATGCCTGCCCATCTGGGCTTCAACTAAACAGAAAATGTTTTCTCCTGTACAATAAATAAACTGCAGGCTCCCGCATGCTCTTGGGTTATATGCAAGCAACATCTTTTAAACTCAGTCAAACTTGCTAATTTTTTGAAGCAGAAGACTTTTCAGGAAAAATTGGCATTTATTTAGACAATTTTGTCAGCTAGCATTTTTTTTTGAGGGTTCTCTCATGTTTTTGTGACTTTTTTCACTGACATTTTGCAGGCATTTTTTACACTATATTGAATAGTTAAGCAACATCTGAGCATCTTTCAGGCTTCTTTTGAACTTTCCCATTGACTTATATTAAGTAGTGGTAGTAGTGTCTAAAATGCTAGAATGGACATGTCAATTCTTTTAAGGCTGGAGTGACACTCAGCGTAAGACAATACGGTCCGTATATTACGGCCGTAATACGCTGAAAAGTCCCCAAAATAGTGGTCCGTAGCTCCTCCGTAGGCAGGGTGTGTCAGCGTATTTTGCGCATGGCATCTTCCGTATGTAATCCGTATGGCATCCGTACTGCGTGTTTTTCTCGCAGGCTTGCAAAACCGACATACGGCTATACAGGGATCCATGTATAAAAAAAAAACATATATACTGTATATATATATATATATATATATATATATATATATATATATACAGGTCCTTCTCAAAAAATTAGCATATAGTGTTAAATTTCATTATTTACCATAATGTAATGATTACAATTAAACTTTCATATATTATAGATTCATTATCCACCAACTGAAATTTGTCAGGTCTTTTATTGTTTTAATACTGATGATTTTGGCATACAACTCCTGATAACCCAAAAAAACCTGTCTCAATAAATTAGCATATCAAGAAAAGGTTCTCTAAACGACCTATTACCCTAATCTTCTGAATCAACTAATTAACTCTAAACACATGCAAAAGATACCTGAGGCTTTTATAAACTCCCTGCCTGGTTCATTACTCAAAACCCCCATCATGGGTAAGACTAGCGACCTGACAGATGTCAAGAAGGCCATCATTGACACCCTCAAGCAAGAGGGTAAGACCCAGAAAGAAATTTCTCAACAAATAGGCTGTTCCCAGAGTGCTGTATCAAGGCACCTCAATGGTAAGTCTGTTGGAAGGAAACAATGTGGCAGAAAACGCTGTACAACGAGAAGAGGAGACCGGACCCTGAGGAAGATTGTGGAGAAGGACCGATTCCAGACCTTGGGGAACCTGAGGAAGCAGTGGACTGAGTCTGGTGTGCAGGAAATGGGCTACAGGTGCCGCATTCCCCAGGTAAAGCCACTTTTGAACCATAAACAGCGGCAGAGGCGCCTGACCTGGGCTACAGAGAAGCAGCACTGGACTGTTGCTAAGTGGTCCCAAGTACTTTTTTCTGATGAAAGCAAATTTTGCATGTCATTCGGAAATCAAGGTGCCAGAGTCTGGAGGAAGACTGGGGAGAAGGAAATGCCAAAATGCCTGAAGTCCAGTGTCAAGTACCCACAGTCAGTGATGGTGTGGGGTGCCATGTCAACTGCTGGTGTTGGTCCACTGTGTTTCATCAAGGGCAGGGTCAATGCAGCTAGCTATCAGGAGATTTTGGAGCACTTCATGCTTCCATCGGCTGAAATGCTTTATGGAGATGACGATTTCATTTTTCAGCACGACCTGGCACCTGCTCACAGTGCCAAAACCACTGGTAAATGGTTTACTGACCATGGTATTACTGTGCTCAATTGGCCTGCCAACTCTCCTGACCTGAACCCCATAGAGAATCTGTGGGATATTGTGAAGAGAAAGTTGAGAGACGCAAGACCCAACACTCTGGATGAGCTTAAGGCCGCTATTGAAGCATCCTGGGCCTCCATAACATCTCAGCAGTGTCACAGGCTGATTGCCTCCATGCCACGCCTCATTGAAGCAGTCATTTCTGCCAAAGGATTCCCGACCAAGTATTGAGTGCATAACTGAACATTATTATTTGATGGTTTTTTTGTTTGTTATTAAAAAAACACTTTTATTTGATTGGATGGGTGAAATATGCTAATTTATTGAGACAGGTTTTTTGGGTTATCAGGAGTTGTATGCCAAAATCATCAGTATTAAAACAATAAAAGACCTGACAAATTTCAGTTGGTGGATAATGAATCTATAATATATGAAAGTTTAATTGTAATCATTACATTATGGTAAATAATGAAATTTAACACTATATGCTAATTTTTTGAGAAGGACCTGTATATACAGTGGGGCAAAAAAGTATTTAGTCAGTTAGCAATAGTGCAAGTTCCACCACTTAAAAAGATGAGAGGTGTCTGTAATTTACATCATAGGTAGACCTCAACTATGGGAGACAAACTGAGAAAAAAAAATCCAGAAAATCACATTGTCTGTTTTTTTAACATTTTATTTGCATATTATGGTGGAAAATAAGTATTTGGTCAGAAACAAAATTTCATCTCAATACTTTGTAATATATCCTTTGTTGGCAATGACAGAGGTCAAACGTTTTCTGTAAGTCTTCACTAGGTTGCCACACACTGTTGTTGGTATGTTGGCCCATTCCTCCATGCAGATCTCCTCTAGAGCAGTGATGATTTTGGCTTTTCGCTTGGCAACACGGACTTTCAACTCCCTCCAAAGGTTTTCTATAGGGTTGAGATCTGGAGACTGGCTAGGCCACTGCAGGACCTTGAAATGCTTCTTACGAAGCCACTCCTTCGTTGCCCTGGCGGTGTGCTTTGGATCATTGTCATGTTGAAAGACCCAGCCACGTTTCATCTTCAATGCCCTTGCTGATGGAAGGAGGTTTGCACTCAAAATCTCACGATACATGGCCCCATTCATTCTTTCATGTACCCGGATCAGTCGTCCTGGCCCCTTTGCAGAGAAACAGCCCCAAAGCATGATGTTTCCACCACCTTGCTTTACAGTAGGTATGGTGTTTGATGGATGCAACTCAGTATTCTTTTTCCTCCAAACACGACAAGTTGTGTTTCTACCAAACAGTTCCAGTTTGGTTTCATCAGACCATAGGACATTCTCCCAAAACTCCTCTGGATCATCCAAATGCTCTCTAGCAAACTTCAGACGGGCCCGGACATGTACTGGCTTAAGCATTGGGACACGTCTGGCACTGCAGGATCTGAGTCCATGGTGGCGTAGTGTGTTACTTATGGTAGGCCTTGTTACATTGGTCCCAGCTCTCTGCAGTTCATTCAATAGGTCCCCCCGCGTGGTTCTGGGATTTTTGCTGACCGTTCTTGTGATCATTCTGACCCCACGGGGTGGGATTTTGCGTGGAGCCCCAGATCGAGGGAGATTATCAGTGGTCTTGTATGTCTTCCATTTTCTAATTATTGCTCCCACTGTTGATTTCTTCACTCCAAGCTGGTTGGCTATTGCAGATTCAGTCTTCCCAGCCTGGTGCAGGGCTACAATTTTGTTTCTGGTGTCCTTTGACAGCTCTTTGGTCTTCACCATAGTGGAGTTTGGAGTCAGACTGTTTGAGGGTGTGCACAGGTGTCTTTTTATACTGATAACAAGTTTAAACAGGTGCCATTACTACAGGTAAATGAGTGGAGGAAAGAGGAGACTCTTAAAGAAGAAATTACAGGTCTGTGAGAGCCAGAAATCTTGATTGTTTGTTTCTGACCAAATACTTATTTTCCACCATAATATGCAAATAAATTGTTAAAAAAACAGACAATGTGATTTTCTGGATTTTTATTTCTCAGTTTGTCTCCCATAGTTGAGGTCTACCTATGATGTAAATTACAGACGCCTCTCATCTTTTTAAGTGGTGGAACTTGCACTATTGCTGACTGACTAAATACTTTTTTGCCCCACTGTATATATATATATATATATATATATATATATATATATATATATATATGTCAGTAGACACATATATGTATATATATTATTACTTCATACAGCGCTAGATAGCTTTAAAGCCGTTAATTCAATTACCGGCTTTTGCTATCTCCTTCCTAAACCCGACATGCTATGAGACATGGTTTACATACAGTAAACCATCTCATATCCCCATTTTTTTTGCATATTCCACACTACTAATGTTAGTAGTGTGTATATGCAAAATCTGGCCATTCTAGCTATTAAATTAAAGGGTTAAATGGCGGAAAAAATTGGCGTGGGCTCCCGCGCAATTTTTTCTGCCAGAGTAGTAAAGCCAGTGACTGAGGGCAGACATTAATAGCCTGGAGAGGGTCCATGGTTATTGGCTCCCCCCCTGGCTAAAAACATCTGCCCCCAGCCACCCCAGAAAAGGCACATCTGGAAGATGCGCCTATTCTGGCACTTGGCCACTCTCTTCCCATTCCCGTGTAGCGGTGGGATATGGGGTAATGAAGGGTTAATGTCACCTTGCTATTGTAAAGTGACATTAAGCCAGATTAATAATGGAGAGGCGCCAATTATGACACCTATCCATTATTAATCCAATACTAGTAAAGGGTTAAAAAAAAACACACACACATTAATAAAAATTATTTTAATGAAATAAAAACAAAGGTTGTTGTAATAATTTATTCTTCGCTCAATCCTTCTGAAGACCCTCGCTCTGTGACAAAGAAAAAATAATAAACCAACAATATACATACCTTCCGAAGATCTGTAACGTCCCATGATGTAAATCCATCTGAAGGGGTTGAAATATTTTGCAGCCAGGAGCTCTGCTAATGCAGCGCTGCTCCTTGCTGCAAAACCCCAGGGAATGAAGGTAATGTAGGTCAATGACCTATATTTACCTTCATTTGCGGTGAGGCGCCCTCTGCTGGCTGTTCCTGGAGCGTGGGAACTTTCCTAGAAAGCTCCCAGGCTCGAGTTCATATGAGGGCGCCCTCTGCTGGTTGTCCTCATATGAACTCGCGCCTGGGAGCTTTCTAGGAAAGTTCCCATGCTCCAGGAACAGCCAGCAGAGGGCGCCTCACCGCAAATGAAGGTAAATATAGGTCATTGACCTACATTACCTTCATTCCCCGGGGTTTTGCAGCAAGGAGCAGCGCTGCATTAGCAGAGCTCCTGGCTGCAAAATATTTTAACCCCTTCAGAAGGATTTACATTGTGGGATGTTACAGATCTTCGGAATGTATGTATATTGTTGGTTTATTATTTTTTCTTTGTCACAGAGCGAGGGTCTGCAGAAGGATTGAGCGAAGAATAAATTATTACAACAACCTTTGTTTTTATTTCATTAAAATAATTTTTATTAATGTGTGTGTGTTTTTTTTAACCCTTTACTAGTATTGGATTAATAATGGATAGGTGTCATAATTGACGCCTCTCCATTATTAATCTGGCTTAATGTCACCTTACAATAGCAAGGTGACATTAACCCTTCATTACCCCATATCCCACCGCTACACGGGAATGGGAAGAGAGTGGCCAAGTGCCAGAATAGGCGCATCTTCCAGATGTGCCTTTTCTGGGGTGGCTGGGGGCAGATGTTTTTAGCCAGAGGGGGGGCAATAACCATGGACCCTCTCCAGGTTATTAATATCTGCCCTCAGTCACTGGCTTTACTACTCTGGCGGAGAAAATTGCGCGGGAGCCCACGCCAATTTTTTCCGCCATTTAACCCTTTAATTTAATAGCTAGAACGGCCAAATTTTGCATATACACACTACTAACATTATTAGTGTGGAATATGCAAAAAAAATGGGGATATGAGATGGTTTACTGTATGTACACATTTATTCTACCTATTCTATTGTAAGCTGTCAGTGTGATTTTACTGTACACCGCACTGAATTGCCGGCTTTTCTCTCTAACACCGCTGCGTATTTCTCGCAAGTCACACTGCTGGTCCGTGTGTAATCCGTATTTTTGGGGCTTCCATAGACTTTCATTGGCGTTTTTTTGCGCAATACGGTGACAAACGCAGCATGCTGCGATTTTCTACGGCCGTAGAAAGCCGTATAATACTGATCAGTAAAATACGGCAGATAGGAGCAGGGGCATAGAGAATAATTGTGCCATTTGTTTGGCGAGTTTTACGGACGTATTTTCTGCGCTCTTACGTCCGTAAAACACGCTAGTGTGACTCCAGCCTAACTGCTTGGCGTTTTCTAAAAACCTGAAGCAGTTGCAAGACGTTCAAAAGCCTTAAAATATGCACAGCAAGTAGTTTTTACATAGATATGTATTGGTTCATTCATATGAGAGTATTCTGTTTATCAGGTGGTTTTTGCGGCGGAATCTGCCTGAAAAGACTTGTGCACATATCCAAAACCTGCCTGCACCAACTGCAGATCCTATAGTAATAAATAGCAAGTTTATTGTCTGGAGACCTTTAGTAAGGTCAGTACTAGTGTTGAGCGATACTTTCCGATATTTGAAAGTATAGGTATCGGATGGTATCGGCCGATACCGGCAAAATATTGGATCTCGCCGATACCCGATACCAATGCAAGTCAATGGGACACAAATATCGGAAGGTATCCTGGATGGTTCCCAGGGTCTGAAGGAGAGGAAACTCTCCTTTAGGCCCTGGGATCCATATTAATGTAAAAAATAAAGAATAAAAATAATAAATATGGATATACTCACCCCTCCGAAGGACCCTGGCTGTCACCGCTGCGAGCGTCTGCCTCCGTTCCCGAGAATTGCAGAGAGTGAAGGACCTTCGATGACGTCGCGGTCAGGTGACCGGTCACCTGACCGCTCACGTGACCGCTCACGTGACTGCGACGTCATCGAAGGTCCTTCACTCTCTGCAATTCTCAGGAACGGAGGCAGACGCTCGCAGCGGTGACAGCCAGGGTTCGTCGGAGGGGTGAGTATATCCATATTTATTATTTTTATTCTTTATTTTTTACATTAATATGGATCCCAGGGCCTAAAGGAGAGTTTCCTCTCCTTCAGACCCTGGGAACCATCCAGGATACCTTCCGATATTTGTGTCCCATTGACTTGCATTGGTATCGGGTATCGGCGAGATCCAATATTTTGCCGGTATCGGCCGATACCATCCGATACCTATACTTTCAAATATCGGAAGGTATCGCTCAACACTAGTACTGACCTTACTAAAGGTCTCCAGACAATAAACTTGCTATTTATTACTATAGGATCTGCAGTTGGTGCAGGCAGGTTTTGGATATGTGCACAAGTCTTTTCAGGCAGATTCCGCCGCAAAAACCACCTGATAAACAGAATACTCTCATATGAATGAACCAATACATATCGGGGTGAGTATATGCATATTTATTATTTTTATTCTTTATTTTTTACATTAATATGGATCTCAGGGCCTGAAGGAGAGTTTCCTCTCCTCCAGACCCTGGGAACCATACGCACCGCACACGCCGATTCCGATTTCCGATATCACAAAAATATCGGAACTCGGTATCGGAATTCCGATACAGCAAATATCGGCCGATACCCGATACTTGCAGTATCGGAATGCTCAACACTAGTCAGTACCTACGAGGCAGTAGTGCAACTTCATAAAAACTGTTTTACCAAAAACCTCAGCTTTCTGGTTTGTTTTCATGCTTTGGGCTTACATTAATTAGTATTACATTATAAATTAATAATAGCTAAATCATTTAGTAATACCTATTTCATCCTTCCAGGCTGTTTTTATAAATTGTGGTCACAGTACATTTTTTTGCTACGATTGTGATAAAACCGCAACATTTTTGCTGCCACTGTGTCAAAATGCCACCATGGCCACAACGTGAGAACGCATCCTAGCTCTTAACGTATAAATGCAGCTGGATATTACTAAGATAATGATACTACTTGGCTGAGGACACATATTCAGCCTGAATGTATTTCAGCGCAGGTGATCCGCCGGATCCCTGAGCTGTAATACACACCGCTGGCCAATCAGAGACTGGCAACAGATGACAGCGTGCCTGTGTCTGGGGGTGCATGGCAGTGACATCATGTTCCATGGCATGCACGTTGATGAAAACTGCCAGCTCATGTGATGAATGTAGAAGACCCCATGCGGCATTGGCAGATGAGTATTAAAGTTTTTTTTAATGTATTGGAGAGCAGGGCACAAATTCCCAGGAAAGGGCCCATTATTCCAGGAAATGGACTAGGATGGGGCACATTATGGCAGAGCAATTGGTTTTCCCCAGTCAGGTAACCTTTCCTCCACCCAATTCCCACTGCCACCCTCTGTTACCCTCCCTTCCTTTGAGATGCACTCTGTGAGCATCTAGTCCCCCTCCAACTGGCTGTCACTTACTGCCCCTCAGGGCCAGCCACCACCTTCTTCGACCACTTCACCACTCGGCTACTTCTTTTCCTCTCCGCTGACATACCCATAATCATCATGGGTGACTTCAACATTCCCATTGACACTTCCCTCTCAGCTGTCACTAAACTTTTATCTCTCACTTCCTCCTTCGGCCTGGATCAATGGTCTTCTGCATCCACTCACAAAGATTGCCACACATTGGCCCTCATCTTCACCTGCCTCTGCTCCCTATCTAACCTCTCTAACTCACCGCTCCCTCTTTCTGACCACAACCTGCTTACATTCTCTTCCATCTCCTCTCTTTGTCTACAATCCCCACTCCACAAACTTGCACACCTTCGCAGAAATCTTAAATGCCACGATCCACACTCTCTTTCTGAATCCCTCTTACAGACATAAGTTCCTTACACAATGCGGATGCTGCTGCTGCTTATATAACACCACAATAGCCATAGCTCTGGAATTGGTCGCCGCTCTCTCACATACCAAAGCTTGCAAAATCAACAGACAACCCTGGAACACCAGCCTGACCAAAGAACTGATGCGGGCTTCTAGAGTTGCTGAGCGGAGATGAAAAAGATCCCACTCCAATGAGCACTTCATCGCATTCAAATAATCCCTCACTACTTTCAAGGCAACACTCGCTGCAACAAAACAAACCTACTTCTCATGTCTCATATCCTCCCTGTCTCACAACTCTATTCAACATTTTAATTCTCTCCTCCGTCCCCCAGCACCTCCTCCCTCTCCACTCTTCTCAGCTAAAGACTTTGCCTCATTCTTCAAGCAGAAGATTGATAACATCAGAGAACACTTTGGCCTACAAGCTCCAGAGACTCTCCTCCTAACTACTCAGCCCTCCTCCTCCAAAACCAACTTCTCCACCATTAAAGAAGATCGACTTTCCACTCTACTCTCAAGATCACATCTCACCACCTGTGCACTTGACCCAATCCCATCCCACTTCATCCCAAACCTCACCACAGTCTTCATCCCAACCCTAACCCACCTCATCAACCTACCACTAACAACTCGTGTTTTCCCCTCATGCTTCAAGCATGCCTCAATCACACCCATCCTCAAAAACCCTCTCTAGACCCATCCTCTGTATCTAGCTATTGTCCCATATCACTTCTACCCTTTGCCTCAAAACTATAGGAACAACATGTCCATTTTGAACTGTCCTCCCACCTCTCTTCCTGATCACATTTTCGACCGCTTGCAATCTGGCTTCCTATCTCATCACTCCACCGAAACTGCCCTACCTTAAGTCACCAATGACCTACTAACTGCCAAAGCCAAGCGACACTACTCGGTCCTCCTCCTCCTGGACTTGTCCTCTGCCTTTGACACAGTGGATCATTCCCAAATACTACAGAACCTCTCATCTCTTGGCATCATAGACTTGACCCTATCTTGGATCTTGTCATACTTAACAGATAAGGACTTTCAGATTCTCCCACTTGCACACCATCTCTTCACCTCACCCCCTATCTGTCGGAGTCCTGCAAGATTTATTCCTAGGTCCCCTGATATTCTCCATTTACACCTTTGGCCTGGGACAGCTCATAGAATTTCACAGCTTTCAGTATATTTCTTAACAGATCTGCCTCTCTGGACCAGATATCACCTCCCTACTAACCAGATTCCCACAATGTCTGTCCACTATTTCATCCTTCTTGTCCGCAAGATTTCTAAAACTTAATATGGACAAAACAGAATTCATCATCTTTCCCCCATTTCCCTCGACCCCCCAACGGACCTATCTATTAAAGTAAATGGCTGCTCACTCTCCCCAGTCCCACAACCTCGCTGCCTTGGGGTAATCCTTGACTTTGATCTCTCCTTCAAACCACATATCCAAGCCCTTTCCACTTCCTGCCGACTTCAACTCAAAAATATTTCCTGGAGCCGTACAGTCCCCAACCAAGAAACTGCAAAAACCCTAGTCCATGCACTCATCATCTCCTGCCTTGACTACTGCAACTTCCTGCTCTGTGGCCTCCCCTCTAACACTCTTGCGCCTCTCTAATCTATTCTAAACTCTGCTGCCCGATTAATCCACCTGTCCCCCTGCTATTCCCTGGCCTCTCCCATATGTTAATCCCTGCACTGGCTCCCCATTACCCTGAGACTCCAGTTCAAAACCCTAACCATGACATACAAAGCAATTCACAACCTATCTCCTCCATACATCTGTGACCTCGTTTCCCAGTACTTACCTGCATGCAACCTCCGATCCTCACAAGATCTCCTTCTCTACTCCCCTCTTATCTCCTTCCCACAATCGCAAACAATATTTCTCCCGCGCATCCTCCCTACTCTGGAACTCTCGACCCCAAAATATCAGACTCTTGCCTACCATGGAAACCTTTAAAAGGAACCTGAAGACCTACAGTCATGGCCAAAAGTATTGACACCTTTGCAATTCTGTCAGATAATACTCATTTTCTTCCTGAAAATGATTGCAAACACAAATTATTTGGTATTATTATCTTCATTTAATTTGTCTTAAATGAAAACACACAAAAAGAATTGTCCTAAAGCCAAATTGGATTTAATTCCACACCAAACACAAAAAAGGGGGTGGACAAAAGTATTGGCACTGTTCGAAAAATCATGTGATGCTTCTCTAATTTGTGTAATTAACAGCACCTGTAACTTACCTGTGGCACCTAACAGGTGTTGGCAATAACTAAATCACACTTGCAGCCAGTTGACATGGATTAAAGTTGACTCAACCTCTGTCCTGTGTCCTTGTGTGTACAACATTGAGCATGCAGAAAAGAAAGAAGACCAAAGAACTGTCTGAGGACTTGAGAAACCAAATTGTGAGGAAGCATAGGCAATCTCAAGGCTACAAGTCCATCTCCAAAGACCTGAATGTTCCTGTGTCTACCGTGCACAGTGTCATCAAGAAGTTTAAAGCTCATGGCACTGTGGCTAACCTCCCTAGATGTGGACGGAAAATAAAAATTGACAAGAGATTTCAACGCAAGATTGTGCGGATGTTGGAAAAAGAACCTCGACTAACATCCAAACAAGTTCAAGCTGCCCTGCAGTTCGAGGGTACAACAGTGTCAACCCATACTATTCGTCGGCGTCTGAATGAAAAGGAACTGTATGGTAGGAGACCCAGGAAGACCAAACTTCTTACCCCGAGACATAAAAAAACCTGGCTGGAGTTTGCCAAAACTTATGCAGCGCCCCAGAGACCTGGTCGTTGCAGTAATGTCGCTCTGCCGCTAAGGGGAGTGATGGTACCTCTGATGGCACTATAGGAGTTCATCTGACCAGGTATCACCAGCACACATTACACTTCACACTCCGGCCACTAGGGGGAGCAAAAGGTTTTATTTATTAGGCCACTCCTCACACTGGTAAAACTAGGGGTTGGATAGGAAGTTAGTCAGAAGCTGACTGGGTTTTATCCAGGCAACATCCCGTGGCAGGGGGTGTTGCGGGGAAGATTCAGGGGGGTCCCTGTCAGGCGTGGGAACCTGACAGGCACCTAGCAACAAGGATAGAATGTTACGGAGCCGCGCCTGCGCTACCCTGCGGAGGCATCTAAAGAAAGGACACGAAGCAAAGGATATTGTGGACAGTGAGAAACGAGATCAAAGCACAAAGGAGAGCCAGTAGGAGTCGTGCCCCGAGAACGGCAACATCCTACTGAGGCGCGTAGCCGGTGACCGGAACACTGAGGAACTGACTTCATGCCTTACTTCAAATACCGCAGGACGTACTCTGGAGAAGGTGGTCTCTGTACTGACCGCAAACCCTGAACCTAGCAGCGCAACTAAAAGCAGCCGTGGGGTATACCTAACACTCCCTAGACCCCTCGGCACAGCCTAAGATCTAACTACCCCTAAAGACAGAAACAGGAAACCTATCTTGCCTCAGAGAAAATCCCCAAAGGATAGATAGCCCCCACAAATATTGACTGTGAGAGGAGAGGGAAATAACATACGTAGATATGAAATCAGATTTTAGCATAGGAGGCCATACTAGCTAAAAAGAAAGAATAGAACAGAGTACTATGCGGTCAATATAAAAACACTAGAAAATATCCACCGCAGAAAATCCGGATCACCACATCTGACTAAAGACATGGGGGGTATATCTGCATCTCCAGAGAAATAGCTAGGCTGCAAAAAATCCTTCACAGACCAAGCTGCACAAGACAAAAACATGAAAATGCACAGAACTATAAGGTCCACTGCAGGTGGACAGCAAAAACAAAGCCAGGACTTATCTTAGTAGAAAAACACAGCAAACTGGAGAGACCAGCAGGGAAGTGAATCCTTCAAGAACAATGGACAACTGGCACTGACTAAAGGATCCAGCAAAGCTATATACCCCAGTCAGTCCTGCAATTAGTAGATACACATGTCCACTCCTGCAATCCAGGCCCAACTGCATTACCCTCTACAACCACCGGAGGGAGCCCAAAAGCTGAATTTACAACAGTACCCCCCCCTTGAGGAGGGGTCACCAAACCCTCACCAGAGCCCCCAGGCCGATCAGGATGAGCCCGATGAAAGGCACGAACCAAATCAACGGCATGGACATCAGAGGCAGAAACCCACGAATTATCCTCCTGGCCATAACCCTTCCACTTGACAAGGTACTGAAGCTTCCGCCTCGAAAAACGAGAATCCAAAATCTTCTCAACAACATATTCCAACTCCCCATCGACCAATACAGGGGCCGGAGGATCAACAGAGGGAACAACGGGCTCCACATATTTCCGCAACAAAGATTTATGGAAAACATTATGAATAGCAAACGAGGCCGGAAGCGCCAGGCGAAATCCTATAAGGACCAATAAATCGAGGCTTAAACTTAGGGGAAGAAACCTTCATAGGAACATGACGGGAAGATAACCAAACCAGATCCCCAATCCGAAGCCGGGAACCAACACACCGACGACGATTAGCAAAATGTTGAGCCTCCTCCTGAGACAGCACCAAATTGTCCACCACATAAGCCCAAATCTGCTGCAACCTGTCGACCACAGAATCCACACCAGGAAGGTCAGAAGGCTCAACCTGCCCAGAAGAAAAACGAGGATGAAAACCAAAATTACAAAAAAAAGGCGAAACCAAAGTAGCCGAACTAGCCCGATTATTAAGGGCAAACTCGGCCAATGACAAAAAAGCCACCCAATCATCCTGATCAGCAGACACAAAGCATCTCAAATAGGTCTCCAAGGTCTGATTAGTTCGCTCAGTCTGGCCATTTGTCTGAGGATGAAATGCAGAAGAAAAAGACAAATCAATGCCCAGCTTGGCACAAAAGGCCCGCCAAAACCTAGAAACAAATTGGGAACCTCTGTCGGACACAATATTCTCCGGAATACCATGCAAACGCACCACATGCTGAAAAAACAACGGAACCAAATCAGAAGAAGAAGGCAATTTAGGCAAAGGCACCAAATGAACCATCTTAGAAAATCGGTCACAGACAACCCAGATAACCGACATTCTTTGGGAAACAGGAAGATCGGAAATAAAATCCATAGATATATGTGTCCAGGGCCTCTCGGGGACCGGTAATGGCAAAAGCAACCCACTAGCACGGGAACAGCAAGGCTTAGCCCGCGCACAAATCCCACAGGACTGCACAAAAGAACGCACATCCCGTGACAAAGAAGGCCACCAAAAGGATCTACTAACCAAGTCTCTGGTACCAAAAATCCCAGGATGGCCAGCCAACACAGAACAATGAACCTCAGAAATCACTTTAGTAGTCCATCTATCAGGAACAAACAGTTTCCCCACAGGACAGCGGTCAGGCTTATCAGCCTGAAATTCCTGAAGAACCCGTCGCAAATCAGGGGAGATGGCAGAAAGAATCACCCCTTCCTTCAAAATGCCGACCGGCTCAAGAACCCCAGGGGAATCAGGAAAAAAACTCCTAGAGAGGGCATCCGCCTTAACATTCTTAGTACCAGGAATGTACGAGACCACAAAATCAAAATGGGAGAAAAACAGGGACCATCGAGCCTGTCTAGGATTCAGCCGTTTGGCAGACTCGAGGTAAATCAGATTCTTATGATCGGTCAGGACCACAATACGGTGCTTGACCCCATCAAGCCAATGTCGCCACTCCTCAAATGCCCACCATAACATCTTTAACGGATTCAGAAAGACCCTTTCTGAAAATTGCCGCCAAGGCATCCTCATTCCATTTAGTCAGTACAGACCATTTTCTAAATTTCTGGCAATACAATTCTGCCGCTTCTTGACCTTGACACAGGGCTAACAAGATTTTCTCAGCCTGATCCACAGAATTAGGCTCATCATACAACAACCCCAATGCCTGAAAGAACGAATCAACATTAAGCAAAGCAGGATTGCCAGATTCCAGGGAAAATGCCCAATCCTGTGGGTCACCACGCAGCAGAGATATGATGATTTTAACCTGCTGAATAGGATCACCAGAAGACCGGGGTCTTAATGCAAAAAACAGTTTACAGTTATTTTTGAAACTCAAAAATTGGATCTGTCACCAAAGAATAAATCAGGAGTGGGAATCTTAGGTTCTAAGGCAGGAGTCTGAACAATGAAATCTGAAATCCCCTGTACCCTAGCAGCAAGCTGATCCACCCGAGAAACTAACTCCTGAACATTCATGTTAATACTAGACTCCGTAGCCACCCAGACGTAAAGAGGGAGGAACAGACCGAACAGGCTAAGGTAAAAAAAATGGCTCAAAATCTTTCCACCCTTCTTCTGAGATGCAATTAACTCATTGTTGGCCAGTTGTACTGTTATGATCTGGTGGCCTTGGAGCAGCACGAGACGTGCTCTGGAGAAGGTGGTCTCTGTACTGACCGCAAACCCTGAACCTAGCAGCGTAACTAAAAGCAGCCATGGGGGGTACCTAACACTCCCTAGACCCCTTGGCACAGCCTAAGATCTAACTACCCCTAAAGACAGAAACAGGAAATCTATCTTGCCTCAGAGAAAATCCCCAAAGGATTAGATAGCCCTCCACAAATATTGACTGTGAGAGGAGAGGGAAATAACATACGTAGATATGAAATCAGATTTTAGCATAGGAGGCCATACTAGCTAAAAAGAAAGAATAGAACAGAGTACTATGCGGTCAATATAAAAACACTAGAAAATATCCACCGCAGAAAATCCGGATCACCACATCTGACTAAAGACATGGGGGGTATATCTGCATCTCCAGAGAAATAGCTAGGCTGCAAAAAATCCTTCACAGACCAAGCTGAACAAGACAAAAACATGAAAATGCACAGAACTATAAGGTCCACTGCAGGTGGACAGCAAAAACAAAGCCAGGACTTATCTTAGTAGAAAAACACAGCAAACTGGAGAGACCAGCAGGGAAGTGAATCCTTCAAGAACAATGGACAACTGGCACTGACTAAAGGATCCAGCAAAGCTATATACCCTAGTCAGTCCTGCAATTAGTAGATACACATGTCCACTCCTGCAATCCAGGCCCAACTGCATTACCCTCTACAACCACCGGAGGGAGCCCAAAAGCTGAATTCACAACACATCACCTAAGAAGACATAGGGGGCAAACGTGGAGAGGGGCGTCTCTAGGGTCTCAGAATAGCTCCGAGCCTTCCCGTCAAACGGGTGCGTCCTAGCCATAACAAACCTGGGGGACGGAGAATAGAAAGAACGAGAAAGAACTAGAAAGAACGAGAACAGAAGTTGTGAGGACTTTCCCGAATGCTCAGAAGGGAAGCACTACAACACACAGGCGCTAGTGGTAGGCCACGATTTCCACCTGTAAAGGGAACTCTGGATGTGCCTTCGGACCGACCGGTCTCAGACAGCCCTGTTGACAGTGCTCTGGATTGAGGATCCTGAAGCCTTCAGTAAAGAGGTAAAGAGACTGCAACCCTGTGTCCTCGTTATTGACTGCTCCTCACACCATCGCCATCTACATTATCGGGAAGCCCTGGGGACACACTTCACCTGTGGGAAGGTATACCATCTAGCTGCCATCACATCACCCCAGTGGACCCCAAGCAGCGTCGGTCTCCCTGGCCGAATACCACAGGTGGCGTCACGAAGCCTTAGCTGACTTTCATCATCCCTTTTATTGGACGCCCCTTAGCAGGGTCACGGACCGGGTCCAGCCACCGTGACAACCCCAGAACTGAGACAGAGAGGACCGGTAGCGAGTAACCTGTGGCCCTGTGTCTGGGGGCGCTCCACTTACCTAAAAAAGCCCTAAACGTTTTGGAAGAATGTTCTCTGGTCAGATGAGACAAAAGTAGAACTTTTTGGGCAAAGGCATCAACATAGAGTTTATAGGAGAAAAAAAGAGGCATTCAAAGAAAAGAACACGGTCCCTACAGTCAAACATGGCGGAAGTTCCCTGATGTTTTGGGGTTGCTTTGCTGCCTCTGGCACTGGACTGCTTGACCGTGTGCATGCCATTATGAAGTCTGAAGACTACCAACAAATTTTGCTGCATAATGCAGGGCCCAGTGTGAGAAAGCTGGGTCTCCCTCAGAGGTCATGGGTCTTCCAGCAGGACAATGACCCAAAACACACTTCAAAAAGCACTAGAAAATGGTTTGAGAGAAAGCACTGGAGACTTCTAAGGTGGCCAGCAATGAGTCCAGACCTGAATCCCATAGAACACCTGTGGAGAAATCTAAAAATGGCAGTTTGGAGATGGCACCCTTCAAATATCATGGACCTGGAGCAGTTTGCCAAAGAAGAATGGTCTAAAATTCCAGCAGACCATTGTAAGAAACTCATTGATGGTTACCGGAAGCGGTTGGTCGCAGTTATTTTGGCTAAAGGTTGTGCAACCAAGTATTAGGCTGAGGGTGCCAATACTTTTGTCTGGCCAATTTTTGGAGTTTTGAGTGAAATGATCAATGTTTTGCTTTTTGCTTCATTCTCTTTTGTGTTTTTTCATTTAAGACAAATTAAATGAAGATAATAATACCAAAGAATTTGTGTTTGCAATCATTTTCAGGAAGAAACTGAGTATTATCTGACAGAATTGCAGGGGTGTCAATACTTTTGGCCATGACTGTACCTCTTCCAACAAGTCTAGAATCTGCAGTAACCACCAAACCACTGCACGACCAGCTCTACCCTCATCTACTGTATCCTCACCCATCCCTTGCAGATTGTGAGTCCTCTCTCCTCCTGTACCAGTCGTGACTAGTATTGTTAAGATTACTGTACTTGTTTTAGGGCGGCCTGTCATGTTCCCTAATAAAAATCCTTATATATATTCTTTTCACTATTTATCTGATCATAATCCTCCATCAAACTGTATTGCACCCAAAAGCACCACAAATATTGGCTGGTGACTAGCTCATCCAGCCTTTATCTATCCCCCATTCCCTCAAGATGGCTGGACCATCATTGTAAATACGCACCTGTACTTTGTGTCTCCTCCAACTCATAGTAGATTGTAAGCTAATACGAACAGGGTCGTCATTATATTGCTCTGATTATTGTATTATCTTTAACAAGGTTACTTATTACTTGTGAATGATCTGTTGAATTGTAAATCGCTGTGGAATATGTTGGCACTATATAAATAAAGATTATTATTATATTTTAATCAATAGACATTGGACTAATAATAATGGCTGTGTCTAACCGTACAGGGACATGGTCTGATTGTACCACAGCTCCTGGACAGGGGGGAGCAAAAGATAGAATACAGACATTACAGTATGGGATCACTGCTAATTATTTCTGTGAGTAAAATATTTCCCTGTCTGTTTTAAATAATATTTTACCTCAAACAATTAATCAGCTGCGATCCCATGCTGTAATGTCTGTATTCTCTCTTTTGCTTCCTCCCCTGCCCAGGAGATATGCTATGATCAGACCATGTCCCTGTAGGGTCAGACACAGCCATTACACAGTACACAGCAGGGGCACATTTATAAGATTATCTTGGGAAAGGAACATTTTTTTTAAACCCATCCAATTGTGGAACTTTTATTGTTCTTTTTTAATTCCAAGATTTGTGGATTAAAATATACTTTTGTTCGTGGCACAACCACTTTAAAGCATTCTACTAAAACTATAAAATCATGTTAAGTCTTACCCAATAACCATTCCCATGCAGAGGTCCTAGCATAGCCCTATACAGTGGTTCTTGTAGTAAGGCAAATACTGCACTGAGGAGTGACTGCAGTCCTGTAAGTGTACCAAAATAACCCGATGGGAACCTGCAATTAAAAAAAAAGAATGGGTAAAACTTACTGCATCATACATAGTCATGGATCAGAAATAATGCATAATATGTTACTAAAACAATGACCTCTATTCATCTAAGCTTTTATGCCCAAAAAGTTGTGTAAAAGCTTTGAAAAGTTGCAAAATTTTGACACAACTTGGAGTTGCGCTAAAACTTTGTGATTTTCCACATTTTAACCCCTTAAGCCCCGAGGGTGGTTTGCACGTTAATGACCGGGCCAATTTTTACAATTCTGACCACTGTCCCTTTATGAGGTTATAACTCTGAAACGCTTCAACGGATCTTGGCGATTCTGACACTGTTTTCTCGTGACGTATTGTAATTCATGTTAGTGGTAAAATTTATTCGATATAACTTGCGTTTATTTGTGAAAAAAATGGAAATTTGGCGAAAATTTTGAAAATTTTGCAATTTTCCAACTTTGAATTTTTATACCCTTAAATCACAGAGATATGTCATGCAAAATACTTAATAAGTAACATTTCCCACATGTCTACTTTACATCAGCACAATTTTGGAACCAAAATTTTTTTTTTTTAGAGAGTTATAAGGGTTAAAAGTTAACCAGCAATTTCTCATTTTTGCAACACCATTTTTTTTTTAGGGACCACATTTCATTTGAAGTCATTTTGAGGGGTCTATATGATAGAAAATACCCAAGTGTGACAACATTCTAAAAACTGCACCCCTCAAGGTGCTCAAAACCACATTCAAGAAGTTTATTAACCCTTCAGGTGTTTTACAGGAATTTTTGGAATGTTTAAATAAAAATGAACATTTAACTTTTTTTCACACAAAATTTATTTCAGCTCCAATTTGTTTTATTTTACCAAGGGAAACAGGAGAAAATGGACGCCAAAAGTTGTTGTACAATTTGTCCTGAATACGTTGATACCCCATATGTGGAGATAAACCACTGTTTGGGCGCATGGCAGAGCTCGGAAGGGAAGGAGCGCCATTTGACTTTTCAATGCAAAATTGACTGGAATTGAGATGGGACGCCATGTTGCGTTTGGAGAGCCCCTGATGTGCCTAAACATTGAAACCCCCCACAAGTGACACCATTTTGGAAAGTAGACCCCTTAAGGAACTTATCTAGATGTGTGGTGAGCACTTTGACCCACCAAGTGCTTCATAGAAGTTTATAATGCAGAGCCGTAAAAATAAAAAATCATATTTTTTCACAAAAATGATCTTTTTGCCCCCAATTTTTTATTTTCCCAAGGGTAAGAGAAGAAATTAGACCACAAAAGTTGTTGTGCAATTTGTTCTGAGTACGCTGATACCCCATATGTGGGTGTAAACCATTGTTTGGGCGCATGGCAGAGCTCGGAAGGGAAGGAGCGCCATTTGACTTTTCAATGCAAAATTGACTGGAATTGAGATGGGACGCCATGTTGCGTTTGGAGAGCCCCTGATGTGCCTAAACATTGAAACCCCCCCACAAGTGACACCATTTTGGAAAGTAGACCCCTCAAGGAACTTATCTAGATGTGTGGTGAGCACTTTGACCCACCATGTGCTTCATAGAAGTTTATAATGCAGAGCCGTAAAAATAAAAAATCATATTTTTTCACAAAAATTATTTTTTGCCCCCAATTTTTTATTTTCCCAAGGGTAAGAGAAGAAATTAGACCACAAAAGTTGTTGTGCAATTTGTCCTGAGTACGCTGATACCCCATATGTGGGTGTAAACCATTGTTTGGGCGCATGGCAGAGCTCGGAAGGGAAGGAGCGCCATTTGACTTTTCAATGCAAAATTGACTGGAATTGAGATGGGACGCCATGTTGCGTTTGGAGAGCCCCTGATGTGCCTAAACATTGAAACCCCCCACAAGTGACACCATTTTGGAAAGTAGACCCCTTAAGGAACTTATCTAGATGTGTATTGAGCACTTTGACCCACCAAGTGCTTCATAGAAGTTTATAATGCAGAGCCGTAAAAATAAAAAATTATATTTTTTCACAAAAATGATCTTTTTGCCACCAATTTTTTATTTTCCCAAGGGTAAGAGAAGAAATTAGACCACAAAAGTTGTTGTGCAATTTGTCCTGAGTACGCTGATACCCCATATGTGGGGGGAAGCACTGTTTGGGCACATGGCAGAGCTCGGAAGGGAAGGAGCGCCATTTGGAATACAGACTTAGATGGATTGATCTGCAGGCGTCACGTTGCATTTGCAGAGCCCCTGATGTACCCAAACAGTAGAAACCCCCCACAAGTGACCCCATATTGGAAACTAGACCCCCCAAGGAACTTATCTAGATGTGTTGTGAGAACTTTGAACCCCCAAGTGTTTCACTACAGTTTATAACGCAGAGCCGTGAAAATAAAAATTCTTTTTTTTTTTCACAAAAATGATTTTTTAGCCCCCAGTTATGTATTTTCACAAGGGTAACAGGATAAATTGGACCCCAAAAGTTGTTGTCCAATTTGTCCTGTGTACGCTGATACCCCATATGTGGGGGGGAAGCACTGTTTGGGCGCATGGCAGAGCTCGGAAGGGAAGGAGCGCCATTTGGAATACAGACTTAGATGGATTGGTCTGCAGGCGTCACGTTGCATTTGCAGAGCCCCTGATGTACCCAAACAGTAGAAAGCCCCCACAAGTGACCCCATATTGGAAACTAGACCCCCCAAGGAACTTATCTAGATGTGTTGTGAGAACTTTGAACCCCCAAGTGTTTCATTACAGTTTATAACGCAGAGCCGTGAAAATAAAAATTCTTTTTTTTTTCACAAAAATGATTTTTTAGCCCCCAGTTATGTATTTTCACAAGGGTAACAGGATAAATTGGACCCCAAAAGTTGTTGTCCAATTTGTCCTGAGTACGCTGATACCCCATATGTGGGGGGGAAGCACTGTTTGGGCGCATGGCAGAGCTCGGAAGGGGAGGAGCGCCATTTGGAATACAGACTTAGATGGATTGGTCTGCAGGCGTCACGTTGCATTTGCAGAGCCCCTGATGTACCCAAACAGTACAAACCCCCCACAAGTGACCCCATATTGGAAACTAGACCCCCCAAGCAACCT
Organism: Ranitomeya imitator; assembly: GCF_032444005.1. Lineage (NCBI taxonomy): Eukaryota > Metazoa > Chordata > Amphibia > Anura > Dendrobatidae > Ranitomeya > Ranitomeya imitator. The sequence continues at coordinate 663,985,214 of NC_091283.1, forward strand.
ATCTAGATGTGTTGTGAGAACTTTGAACCCCCAAGTGTTTCACTGCAGTTTACAACGCAGAGCCGTGAAAATAAAAAAAATTTTATTTTTCCCACAAAAATGATTTTTAGCCCCCCACATTTTTATTTTCCCAAGGATAACAAGAGAACTTGGACCCCAAAAGTTGTTGTCCAATTTGTCCTGAGTACGCTGATACCCCATATGTTGGGGTAAACCCCTGTTTGGGTGCACCGGAGAGCTCGGAAGGGAAGGAGCACTGTTTTACTTTTTCAACGCAGAATTGGCTGGAATTGAGATCGGACGCCATGTCGCGTTTGGAGAGCCCCTGATGTGCCTGAACAGTGGAAACTCCCCAATTCTACCTGAAACCCTAACCCTAACACACCCCTAACCCTAATCCCAACGGTAACCCTAACCACACCCCTAACCCTGACACACCCCTAATTCTAATCCCAACCCTAATCTCAATTGTAAATATAATCCAAACCCTAACCCTAACTTTAGCCCCAACCCTAACCCTAACTTTAGCCCCAACCCTAACCCTAACTTTAGCTCCAACCCTAACCCCAACCCTAACCCTAGCCCCAACCCTAACCCCAACCCTAGCCCCAACCCTAGCCCCAACCCTAGCCCTAACCCTAGCCCTAACCCTAGCCCTAACCCTAGCCCTAACCCTAGCCCCAACCCTAACCCTAGCCCTAACCCTAGCCTTGATGGGAAAATGGAAATAAATACATTTTTTTAATTTTATTATTTTTCCCTAACTAAGGGGGTGATGACGGGGGGTTTGATTTACTTTTATAGCATTTTTTTATATCGGATTTTTATGATTGGCAGCCGTCACACACTAAAATACGTTTTTTTTATAGCAAAAAAGTTTTTGCATCTCCACATTTTGAGACCTATAATTTTTCCATATTTTGGTCCACAGAGTCATGTAAGGTCTTGTTTTTTGTGGGACGAGTTGACGTTTTTATTGGTAACATTTTTGGACACGTGACAATTTTTGATCACTTTTTATTCCGATTTTTGTGAGGCAGAATGACCAAAAACCAGCTATTCATGAATTTCTTTTGGGGGAGGCGTTTATACCGTTCCGCGTTTGGTAAAGTGGATGAAGCAGTTTTATTCGTCGGGTCAGTACGATTACAGCGATACCTCATTTATATCTTTTTTTTATGTTTTGACGCTTTTATACGATAAAAGCTATTTTATAGAAAAAATAATTATTTTGGCATCGCTTTATTCTCAGGACTATAACTTTTTTATTTTTTTGCTTATTATGCTTTGTAGCGGTTCTTTTTTTGCGGGACAAGATGACGTTTTCAGTGGTACCATGGTTTTTTATATCCTTCTTTTTGATCGCGTGTTATTCCACTTTTTGTTCGGCGGTATGATAATAAAGCGTTGTTTTTTGGCTCGTTTTTTTTTTTTTTTCCTTACGGTGTTCACTGAAGGGGTTAACTAGTGGGACAGTTTTATAGGTCGGGTCGTTACGGACGCGGCGATACTAAATATGTGTACTTTTATTGTTTTTTTTTTGTTTTTTTTGATAAAGAAATGTATTTATGGGAATAATATTTTTTTTTATTTATTTATTTAGTAATTTTTTTTTTTTTTTTTTTTTTACACATGTGGAAATTTTTTTTTTTTACTTTTTTACTTTGTCCCAGGGGGGACATCACAGATCGCCGATCTTACAGTTTGCACAGCACTCTGTAAGATCGGCGATCTCACTGACATCGCTGCAGGTTTACCAGCACCTGCAGGCGACCCGGAAGTACTCCCTGCAGGACCCGGATGCAGCCCCGCGGCCATTTTGGATCCGGGAACTGCAGGGAGAAGACGCTCGGTACACGGTGAGTACATCACCGTGTACCGATCGTCTCAGGGAAGCCCGCAGGGAGCCCCCTCCCTGCACGATGCTTCCCTGTACCGCCGGCACATCGCGATCATGTTTGATCGCGGTGTGCCGGGGGTTAATGTGCCGGGAGCGGTCCGTGACCGCTCCTGGCACATAGTGCCGGATGTCAGCTGCGATAGTCAGCTGACACCCGGCCGCGATCGGCTGCGCTCCCCCCGTGAGCGCGGCCGATCGCATATGACGTACTATCCCGTCACTGGGAATTAAGTCCCAGGAAAGCAGGTACACACTGAGCACATGTGACAGACGTGACAGAGTCTGGAGATGCCATGGAGAGCGATCTGCTGCCTGCAACATCCTTCAGCATGACCGGTTTGCCAGTGGGTCAGCAATGGTGTGGGGTGGCATTTCTTTGGAGGGCGCACAGCCCTCCATGTACTCGCTAGAGGTAGCCTGACTGCCATTAGGTACTGAGATGAGATCCTCAGACCCCTTGTGAGACCATATGCTAGTGCTGTTGGCCCTGGGTTCCTCCTAATGCAGGACAATGCCAGACCTCATGTGGCTGGAGTGTGTCAGCAGTTCCTGTAAAATGAAGGCATTGAAGCTATGGACTGGGCCGCCCATTCCCCAGACCTGAATCCAATTGAACACATCTGGGACATCATGTCTTGCACCATCCACCAACGTCACGTTGCACCACAGATTGTCCAGGAGTTGGCGGATGCTTTAGTCCAGGTCTGGGAGGAGATCCCTCAGGAGGGCATCTGCCGCCTCATCAGGAGCATGCCCAGGTGTTTTAGGGAGGTCATACAGGCATGTGGAGGCCACACACACTACTGAGCATCATTTCCTTGTCTTGAGGCCCTTTCCACTGAAGTTGGATCAGCCTGTAATTTGATTTTCCACTTTGATTTTGAGTATTATTCCAAATCCAGACCTCCATGGGATATTAATTTTGATTTACATTGATCATTTTTATGTTTTATTGTTCTCAACACATTCCACTATGTAATGAATAAAGATTTGCAATCGAAATATTTCATTCAGTCATATCTAGGATGTGGTATTTTAGTGTTCCCTTTATTTTTTTGAGCAGTATATATATATATATATATATATATATATATATATATATATACATATATATATATGTCATTGACATATATATATATATATATATATATATACATATATATATATTTAAATTTAATAGAGCGCTAGGTAGCAGAATAGCCGATAATTCAATTGCAATTGGCGGGTTCTGTATAATCATTGCAGAGGACAATAGGATATGACACGTGGTTTACATACAGTAAACCATTGCATATCAGTTAGATGTATATATGTCCATAACTAATAATATTAGTACTATGTGTGTGTAAAATTTTGGAGATGTAGGTGTTAAATGAACAAATTTATTCAGGGAAAAAAATTGTGTGGGCTCTCGCACAAACAGAGAGGGGAAGTGTTATGACCTGGTGGTTAGGAGCACCCGGCACGACCTGATGGTTAAACTCACACAGGACAAGCTCTGGGATGTGGGAGCTCTGCTGACCGCAGGCCCTAATCCTATCACAACAACTAGAAATAGCCGTGGAGTGTTCCTGACTCTCCCTAGATGCCTCTTCACAGCCTAAGAGCTAGCTAGCCCTAGAGATAGAAAATAAAGCCTACCTTGCCTCAGAGAAATTCCCCAAAGGAAAAGGCAGCCCCCCACATATATTGACTGTGAGTAAAGATGAAAGTCACAAACACAGAAATGAAACAGGATTCAGCAAAGGGAGGCCAGACTTACTAAACAGACAGAGGATAGGAAAGGTATCTTTGCGGTCAGTGTGCAAAAAGACTAACGGTGCGGAGATGCCACTCTGCATCCCAGAGCTTCCAGCTAGCAAGACAAAATCATGATAACCAGCTGGAAAAGGAAACAATGAACAAATAATAACTATCAGGAACTTAGCTTCTGCTGGAGAAGACAGGTCACCAGAAAGATCCAAGAGCGAACTGAACTAATGCAGGAACATTGACAGCTGGCATGGAGTAACGATCTGAGTGGAGTTAAATAGAGCAGCCAACCAAAGGTTAAACCACGTCACCTGTGTAAGGAACCTCAGAAGCAGCAGCTTCACTCACATCCACCAGAGGGAGTCCATGGACAGAACTCGCCGAAGTACCATTCACGACCACAGGAGGGAGTTCGACAACAGAATTCACAACAGGGAAGCCAGTGACTGAGGGCAGATATTAATAGCCTAGAGAGGGACCATTGTTATTGCCCCCCCTGGCTAAAAACATCTACCCCCAGCCACCCCAGAAAAGGCGCATCTGTAAGATGCGCCAAATCTGGCATAGCCTCTCTCTTCCCATTGTCCTGTAGTGGTGGCATATGGGGTAATGAGGGGTTAATGTCACCTTGCTATTGTAAGGTGACATTAAGCCTGGTTAATAATGGGGAGGTGTCAATAACACCTATCCATTACTAATCCTATAGTAGTCAAAGGGTTAAAAAATACACACACATTAAGAATAAAGTCTATTAAATAATTAAACACACAGGTTTTCCATCTTTATTACACTCTCAATCCAAGCGAAGCCTTCTTTCTTCTGTAAAAAATCCAAAATAAAAAAGCAACAATATCCCATACCTGTCCGCCATACAGTCAAGTCCCACTCTGCAATCCATCTGAAGGGGTTAAATCGTTTACAACTGGAAGCAGTGCTAATGCTACCGCCCCGACTATAAACCATGGAGGAATGAATTAATGAAAAGCTGCCTGCGCAGCCTCCCCATCTGACCGGACATGAATTCATTAACGTGGGAAAGTTTCTGAACTTTTTCCCACGCTGCCGAGTTCACCTCAGGTCAGGCGGGGCCACTGCGCAGCCTCAATGACTACCGCTGATGTCACTGACGCTGCGCTGACTCCCCGCCTGACCCGTGGTGAACTTGGCAGAGTGGGAAAATGTTCTGAAACTTTCCCACACTAATGAGTTCATGTCTGGTCAGGCGGGGAGGCTGCGCAGGCAGCTTTTCATTCATTCCTCTGTGGTTTATATTCAGGGCAGTGGCATTAGCACTGCTCCTGGTTATAAACTATTAAACCCCTTCAGATGGATTGCAGCGTGTGACATGACTGTATGGTGGACAGGTATGGGATATTGTTGCTTTTTTATTTTGGATTTTTTACAGGTGAATAAGGGCTTCGATTGGATTGGAAGTATAATAAAGATGGCGAAAATGTGTGTTCAATTATTTCATTAAAAGACTTTATTCTTAATGTGTGTGTTTTTTTTAACCCTTTCATACTATTGGATTAATAGTGGATAGGTGTCTTATCGACACCATTCCATTATTAACTGGGCTTAATGTCACCTTACAATAGCAAGGTGACATTAACCCCTTATTACCCCATATGCCACCATTACAGGGCAATGGGAAGAGAGAGGCTAAGTGCCGGAATAGGCGCATCTTACAGATGAGCCTTTTCTGGGGTGGCTGGGGGCAGATGTTTTTAGCCGGGGGGGGGGGCAATAACCAAGGTCCCTCTCTAGGCTATTAATATCTTCCCTCAGTCACTGGCTATCCCGCTCTGGCAGACAAAATTGCGACACCTACAGCTCCAAAATTTTACACACACACACACTACTAACATTATTAGTGAGGGACATTAAAAAACGGATATGCAATAGTTTACTGTATGTAAACCATGTCTGATATCCTATCGGGTTCTGTAATGACAGATGCTGACAATTGAATTATCGGCTATTCTGCTATCTAGCTCTGTATGAAATATCTACTATATAAAGCTGAATGTGTGTATGTGTGTGTGTATGTGTGTGTGTGTGTATGTCCGGGATTGGCATCTGCACCGTCGCAGCTACAGCCACAAAATTTTGCACAGTCACACGTCTGGACCCCGAGAGCGTCATAGGCTACGTTGTGAGGCAAAATTTTAACCCCGCGCGTTCCAATTCACCAAACAATTTTGCCCCTATCTACATAATGGGGAAAAAAGTGAAAGGAAAAGTGTTGGAGGCGTCGCAGCTACAGAAACAAAATTTTGCACAGTCACATGTCTGGACCCTGAGAGCGTCATAGGCTACGTTGTGAGGTGAAATTTTAACCCCGCGCTTTCCAATTCACCAAACAATTTTGCCCCTATCTACATAATGGGGAAAAAGGTGAAAGGAAAAGTGTTGGAGGCGTCGAAGCTACAGCTACAAAATTTTGCACAGTCACACGTCTGGACCCCGAGAGCGTCATAGGCTACGTTGTGAGGTGAAATTTTAACCCCGCGCTTTCCAATTCACCAAACAATTTTGCCCCTATCTACATAATGGGGAAAAAGTGAAATGAAAAGTGTTGGAGGCGTCGCAGCTACAGCCACAAAATTTTGCACAGTCACACGTCTGGACCCTGAGAGCGTCATAGGCTACGTTGTGAGGTGAAATTTTAACCCCGCGCTTTCCAATTCACCAAACTGTTTTTCCCCTATCTACATAATGGGGAAAAGTGAAAGGAAAAGTGTTGGAGGCAAATTGACAGCTGCCAGATGTGAACAAGGGGGATTTAAAGAATGAGAGCGATGGCGCCAAAGAGTATATACCGATCAGTTGCTAAGGTGGGGCCCCGACATGAGATACTCACCACACATGGGGATATGAACACACACACAAAATGCGCCACACACTACCACGTGCTTGAACACATATACCACCCTCAGCACACATTTCACCACACATACACCAACCTCGCCACATAAAAGTCGAAACACAAAAGTCGCCGCTCAAAACTCGCCACATGCAAAACTAGGCTCACGCAAAACTCACCACACGTGCAAAACTCACCTCATGGGAAAACTCGCCACACGCAAAACTTGCACCCGCGGAAAAATTGCCACATGCACAAAAGTTGCAACACATGCAAAAGTTGCCTCACACAAAACTTGCACATACTCAAAAGGCACCACACATAAAACTCGCCACGCGTAAAACTTGCCATGCGCAAAACTTGCTGCACACAACTTACTACACTAACCTGTCACATGCAACTCGACACACAAAAAGTTGCTACACGCATGTCGCCACACAAAACTCATCTCACAAAAGTCGCTACATGCATGTCGCCACACGCAACTCAACACACACAACTTGACACATGAAACTCGCCCTAGAGCACACACAAGTCTGGTATTATCCTTCAAAAATAAAAATCTGATTAATAAGCAGACAAACTACAAGAGCAACAAATATACCATATAGGAAAGCTGTCAGTCACATGACCTGTCTTTTATGTGTATGTGTGAGCTAATATATACTGCCAGGGGGGAGGGCTTCCTGTTGGCTGGGGATTTATCAGGCTGCCAATTTAGCTTACAAATACTGAGGTAAAAATACTGACCAAATAACGTGTGAACGAGGTCTAATACAGGAGGAGATGACATACAGATATATATACTATGTACAGGGGAGATAACACACAGGTATATACTATATACAGGAGAGATGACACAGGTATATACTATATAGAGGAGGAGATGACATACAGGTACATACTATATACAGGAGGAGATGACATACAAGTATATACTATATACAGGAGGAGATGATACACAGGTATATACTATATACAGAAGCAGATGACCTACAAGTACATACTATATACAGGAGGAGATGACTTACAGGTATATATTATATGCAGGGGAGATGACACACAGGTATATACTATATACAGAAGGAGATGACATACAGGTATATACTATATATAGGAGGAGATGACATACAGGTATATACTATATACACGGGAGATGACATACAGGTATATACTATATACAGGAGATGACATACAGGTGTATACTATATATAAGAGAGATGACAAACATGTATATACTGAAGTGAAAATGAGAGGTGTGAGGTGAAAATGAAAAGGTGTGAGTGCAAAATGAGAGGAGTGAGGGAACATAGTGGAGTGATCGAAAAATGACAGATGTGAGGTCGAAATGACAAGTGTTAGGGGGGAATGAGAGGACTAATGGGGAAAATAAGAGGAGTGAGGGGGAAAATGAGAGGTGTGAGGGAGAAAATGAGAGATGTGAGAGGGAAAATGAAAGATGTGATGGGGAAAATGAGAGACGTGATGGGAAAATAAGAGAAGTGAGGTGCTATAACTAACCACAGATATTTACTATGCCCAGGCAGCGCCGGGCTCTTCAGCTAGTAAAGATATATATGTGTGTGTCACTGACATATATATATATATTTATATTCAGGGTGGGCCATTTATATGGATACAACTAAATAAAATGGGAATGGTTGGGGATATCAACTGCCTGTTTGTGGCACATTAGTATATGGGAGTGTGAAATTTTTTCAAGATGGGTGGTGACCATGGTGGCCATTTTGAAGTCGGCCATTTTGGATCCAACTTTATTTTTTCCTATGGGAAGAGGGTCAGGTGACACATCAAACTTATTGAGAATTTCACAAGAAAAACAATGGTGCTCTTGGTTTTAAAGTAACTTTATTCTTACATGAGTTATTTACAAGTTTATGACCACTTATAAAATGTGTTCAAAGTGCTGCCCATTGTGTTGGATTGTTAAAGCAACCCTCTTCTACTCTTGACACACTGATAGCAACACCGCAGAAGAAATGCTAGCACACACTTCCAGTATCCGTTGTTTCAGATGCTGCACATCTCATATCTTGACAGCATAGACAATTGCCTTCAGATGACCCCAAAGATGAAGTCTAAGGGGGTCAGATCTGGAGACCTTGGTGACCTGGAAAGTGGATTGGTCATCGTGGGCCAGTTGAATGGCCACCAAGGTCTCCCGATCTGACCCCCCTGAGACTTTTATCTTGCCCTGAAAGACTATGTAGTAGATGACCCCAAAGATAAAGTCTAAGGGGGTCAGATCTGGAGACCTTGGTGACCTGGAAAGTGGATTGGTCATCGTGGGCCAGTTGAATGGCCACCAAGGTCTCCAGATCTGACCCCCCTGAGACTTTTATCTTGCCCTGAAAGACTATGTAGTTGTAGGTTGGAGTTGTGGTGTTCTGTAGTTTGCTGATGCACATGTGTGTTTATCTCCTGGACCGTTTTCCCATTTAGTTTAGTTCCCTTTCCTCCCTGTCTCTATCTTCCTCCCCATTGTTGGGTAGTACTTTTGTATGATACATTTTTCTGTTATCCCTGTTTTGTCTTTGTGTCTAATTTACCTTTCTCTTCTGTCCCATGTCTCCTGGGGTGGGAGAGGGGTCAGATTAGGGTTTTTATAGGAATATAGTAATGTTGGAGGCTCGGGCCTCTCTACCTTTAAGAATACCTCCGGGGCAGGGATAGTTAGGGTCCCTGCTCTAGAGACATTTTGAGGACCCTCTTCTTTACTGAAGACCGTCACAGCGTGACACATATTTCTACCATGACTGCAGCAACGCAGAAAAAAACAACCCCCTTTTATTTCCGTGCAGTGATGTGATCATGGTAAAGCAAGATTGTACTGCATGTGAATTCATCTGTAAGCCTGTGCCGCAGGAGTCATCAGCACTTTCCAGATGTCGGGAGGGCGGGGTGCCTTACTACAAGAAGTTACGTACAGTAAATTACACATGCAGATTCTAAATCTATAATAAACTGTTCCTTCAAAATAAATGTCAGACTGTGAATTGTGTCATGTTATTAGTTTTTAATTGTAAAAGATACAATATTTATATATCGATGGCTGAGCAATTGATTACTATTTATTCTCACGGGACAACAGAACTTTTCTATGGAATTTTCAAATTATTATCTCTCCAATGAAGCATTTTTGAGAGCTACATCTTTTTTTGTAAAAGCAGAAGTAGCCACTAGATGGCAGTATAGAATAATTTATGTGCTCTTATTTATAACAAAAATAAAAGTGAAGATCCGTACTATTCCACATATACACATTACGTGACAAGAACTACTTACACTGCAGCATACAATCCCCCACAAGCCGAATGGATGAAGCCTCTAACCATCGTATGCAGGATAAATGTAAAGATCTGCCAAATAATAATGATAATAATAATAATAATATACATGAAGTTAGTCAGTACAACATTCCTACCAAAAAGGAAAAGATGACTAATATGCCAACTATTTACAGCCGAAAAATCCACATGTGCTTTCAGAAAGAAAGAAATGTACTTTTGCAACTGAACATTAATTTGACACATACAATTTTATATACACCAAATTGTTACATTGACTATCATCAGAAGTCTATATTTTGTTCTGTAAAGGTTAAAGTAATTGTCTCATGAAGTCCTTGGTGCAACGCCAGGATATACAATCATATGTCCATTTAGGCTACGTTCACACTAGCGTTGTGCGCCGCTGCGTCGGCAACGCGACGCACAACGCACCGAAAAACGTGTGCAAACGCACGCAAAAACGCTGCGTTTTTCGACGCGTGCGTCGTTTTTTGACGAAAATCGGACGCAAGAAAAATGCAACTTGTTGCGTTTTCTTGGTCCGACGCTAGCGTCAAAAAAGACGCACGTGTCGGAAAACGCAACAAGCAAAAACGCATGCGTCTCCCATGTTAAACATAGGGGCGCATGACGCGTGCGTCGCCGCTGCGTCGCCCGACGCTAGTGCGACGCACACTAGCCAAACGCTAGTGTGAACGTAGCCTTAGAAAGTGTCTGTGTGTTGTGAACCCAGCCAATCACTAGAATGAAATGTCAGTGGTAGCAGAAACAAGAAAGGTGCTGTCCCAGTTACCTAATAGATTTGCTTTTCTGGGTAGCTGCTTGAATATAAGAAATTAATTAATATATAAATTTAGACATAAATTCATTTATTTTAAATATAAATCATTATATGTAATAAAGTAATATAGAGAGCCTAAAGCAAACCTATAAAGTGGCTTCCAAAAGTATTCACTCCTTGGCTTTTTACCTATTTTGTTACATTACAACCTGTGCTGAACTATTTTGTAATATGATTTGTGTGCAATGCATCAGCATTAAATATCCTAAATTGGTGAAGGGGGAAAAATATAGACATAAATTCAATTTATGGGATCAAATAACTAAAAATTGGCATGTGCATATGTATTCAGCCTTTTGCTGTAATATTAGCTCACAACTATCTTTACTGGTTATTAACAAGAGGTGACACCCCCCAAAAATGATGTTGGGGCCCCTTCTTTGTAGTAACAAGCAAAGGCTAGGCAGACAGTTGCAGGCTGATGTTAACAGGGAAGGAAGAGACCATGCACCTCTTCAACCTCTCACTCACAACAGGTGTCTTTCCCTCATCCTTCAAGCATGCCAAGATCACACCCATCCTCAAAAAGCCCTCCCTCGACCCATCCTCTGTGTCTAGCTATCGCCCAATATCTCTTCTCCCTTATGCCTCCAAATTGCTGGAGCAACACGTCCATCTTGAACTGTCCTCCCACTTCTCCTCCTGCTCCCTCTTTGATCGGTTACAATCAGGCTTCCGTTCCCATCACTCAACTGAAACTGCCCTAACTAAAGTCACCAATGACCTACTAACTGCCAGGAGCAAGCGACACTACTCTGTCCTCCTTCTCCTGGACTTGTCTTCTGCCTTTGACACTGTAGATCACTCCCTTTTGCTACAAATCCTCCCATCCCTTGGCATCACAGACTTGGCCCTTTCCTGGATCTCGTCATATCTGACAGACCGAACATTCAGTGTCTCCCTCCCCCACACCACCTCCTCACTTCGCCCCTTGTCAGTCGGTGTTCCTCAAGGCTCTGTTCTAGGACCCCTACTCTTCTCCATCTACACTTTCGGCCTGGGACAGCTCATAGAATCCCACGGTATGCAGTACCATCTCTACGCTGACGACACGCAGATCTACCTCTCCGGACCTGACCTCTCCTCCTTGCTTACCAAAATCCCGCACTGTCTGTCTGCCATTTCAGCCTTCTTTTCTGCTCGCTTTCTACAACTGAACATGGACAAAACAGAATTCATCATCTTTCCCCCATCTCACTCTACCCCTCCACCAGACCTATCCATCAATGTCAATGGCTGCTCACTATCCCCAGTCCCACACGCCCGGTGCCTCGGGGTGATCCTCGACTCTGCCCTCTCTTTCAAGCCACATATCCAAGCCCTTGCCTCCTCCTGTCGTCTCAAACTCAAAAATATTTCCCGGATCCGTGCTTTCCTTGACCGCAACACTGCAAAAACGCTAGTGCATGCCCTTATCATCTCCCGCCTCGACTACTGCAACCTCCTACTCTCTGGACTCCCCTCTAGCACTCTGGCACCGCTCCAATCCATCCTACACTCTGCTGCCCGACTAATCCACCTGTCCCCCCGCTATTCCCCAGCCTCTCCCCTGTGTCAAGCCCTTCACTGGCTTCCTATCGCCCAGAGACTCCAGTTCAAAACCCTCACACTGACATACAAAGCCATCCACAACCTGTCTCCTCCATACATCTGTGACATGGTCTCCCGGTACCTACCTACACGCGACCTCCGATCCTCCCAAGACCTCCTTCTCTACTCCCCTCTCATCTCTTCTTCCCATAACCGCATCCAAGACTTCTCCCGTGCTTCCCCCATACTCTGGAACTCTCTACCCCAACACATCAGACTTGCGCCTACCATAGAAACATTCAAAAAGAACCTGAAGACTCATCTCTTCCGACAAGCCTACAGCCTGCAGTGATCCTCAACCTACTGAACAGCCGTACAGCCAGCTCTTCCCTCTCCTAGTGTATCCTCACCCACCCCCTGCAGACTGTGAGCCCTCGCGGGCAGGGTCCTCCCTCCTTATGTACTCGTGTGCCTTGTTATCTGCTCATGTTTAATGTATTTGTCTATATTTGCCCCGTATTCACATGTAAAGCGCCATGGAATAAATGGCGCTATAAAAATGTATAATAATAATAATAATAATAATAATGGATATTGGCCCCCTCCCAGACTAAGAACATAAGCGCTCAGCCGGCCCAGAAATGTTGCATTTACTTGATGCGCCAATTCGAGTCCTGGCATCAGTAAGGGGACTGGAGTTTATAGAAAGTTTTCACACAGCTAGGGGTGACGTCACTGAGGTGACCGGAGATCATTGGCTATGAACTCCACTCCCCTTACTGATGTCAGCTCCAGGATGCCAGGCTGAGTGTGATGTGACCACTCGGCAAAGCATCCAGATGTAACCGAGTTCTGTTCTTTGCTGAACAAACGGATTATCGGCGGACAGATGAGGATTTCTTTGTTTTTATATTTTTCTGTGGATATTAATAAATGGATGAAAGAGGGTTGGGGAGTTTTATTTCAAATAAAGGATTTTGCGTATTTATTTAAATTAATGGACTTTACTCTGTGTTTGGCTTTATTACATTTGACTATGGGGTAAGTAATGGGGTTGTCTTATAGATGTCTCTCCATTACTAACACCTGAGCTTGATATCAGCTGGCATTACAAAGCTGACTTCAACCCTAATACTATTACCCCACTTGCCACAGCACTAAGGCAAGTGGGAAGAGCAGAGACTAAGTCCCAGAATTGGCGCATCAAATAATTGCTAATTTCTGGGGCAGCTGAGGGCTGATGTTCTTGGTCTGGGAGGGGGCCAATATCTGCACCCCCTTCCTAGGCTATTAATTTTATCCCATAGCTGTCTGCCTAGCCTTTGCTGGTTATAAAAAATTTGGGCACCCCACATCATTTTTTTGTTAATTACCAGTAAATGCTAAGTAGATATCTGTAAGCTGGAATTAATGGCCTGTTTATTGCCCCTTTCCCAGGCTACGAACATCAGCCCCCAGCTGCTGGATTTCACTCAGCTGGTTAAGATAATATGGGAGACCCCACGCCAATTTTTTATTTTATTCCATCTATATATTTCTTCTATGGTATTCTGACAGTTCACGCTGTTAATTTACTGTACTCGGCTGATATAAATGTTCCTATGAGATAGGTGCATAAAAATCACACGGCACAAGCATGGTACGTATACCATGCATTTTTTTCTCACACCCATTGACATTCAATGGTGAGTCTCGACTGTTTTACGCACTCAAATGCATTTTTATTCACCCCAATTCCAGGTGAGGAAAAACTCGCAGATGAGCACTGCCAAACTGAATAACATTGTAGCGAGTGCAATTCAAGGTTTTTTCTTTCTTTACAATTTTGTCTTGAAAAAACTCATAATCTATACTAATAAATAATTGTCTGTTGTAAAAAAATCAAGCAAAACAGTTTTTAACATATATTAAAATACTAATGACAATTTTAATCACTTACTTGTAATGGGAGATTGTTAATCAAACACGTAACCCCGAATATAATAAGTATTATATTTGTGAAAACAAATGCTCTGGTAGCATTGGTGAGTTTCTGCACAGTCTTAGATCTAAACAATAACAAAAAAAATTAAGTTAGAACAAAATGGGATTTTGTAAAATATAAGACAAAAAATAGGCAAACCTTGTGTGGCATTGGATAGTGTTAGTATTAGGCCGGAGTCACACTACAGTGAGATACGGCCGAGTCTCGCAAGTTAAAAACAAGCTCTGGCGCAGGCACTCCGGGGCAGAGTGTGCAGCTCCATGCATTGCTGTGCGGCCGCACGCTCCACTCTGGAGTGCCGGTGCCAGAGCTTGGTTTTAACCAGTGAGACAAGGCCGTATCTCGCTGTGTGTGATCCTGGCCTTAGAGTGTGTGGCAACTTCAAGTCTTATTGACAATCCAAGTTGTGATATAAAGATAATAAAGCTGCCAGTAAATTGAACTACATTTTAAATATGTTTCTTCATTTGGTAGACATACCAGACATTATCTGTGCATTAATTATCATTAAAAAATTATCCATGTAAATTGCAATGTCCTTGTATAAGCTGAAAAAATAGGTGATAGATGTATGATTGCTGCAGGTGGAATGCAAAGTCCCCTTTGTAAATCAAGCGATAGTGCACATGTGCAACCACTGCTCTACTTACTGCATGTGAGATGGGCAGAGATGGCCAAAAGGTTATCTGTGGCAATCACATACCGTAGATAGTGAAC